>NW_027206524.1:4897500-5336818 GCF_024711535.1 Dipodomys merriami | reverse complement strand
TATTTTCCAGTATAAATGGCTGTAGACTGGTGATTATCCTTGGTGTAATGGGCATTGGCCATTCTCTTAGGGTTTAAGAAGCTGGTGATTGATATGGAAGAACTGAATCTGAATGAATGAATCAGTGAGGCTTGCAGGGCCAGAGTTACATCCATCCTTGTCAGTAGGCGTGGACCGGGGGTCAGAACGCAGCTCAGGAGTATAGACGGAAGCTTGGCGGAAAGCCATAAGTGGTATTAACTAATTAGGCTGAAAGTGTGGGTCTCTGGAAGGTGGCAGCCAATGGCAAGCCGGGTTCCTCAAAACCCTTGGTGGAGTCATTCCGAGTTAACTCACTCATTTCCAATGATTCTATGCTTTATCTGCCATCTTTAGTGGCTGCTAGGGTTTGAATGCATTTTCCCAGATTCAAGCGTTGGAAAATTAATCCCCAATGCCACAGTGTTGGTTGATGGGCACTGGTGGGAGGTGATTCGGCCAGAGGTGCTCTATCCCCCCACAAATGGGCTATTGTTAGTATAGGAGTTGGTTAGTGATGGCCATGAGTTCTTCCCTGACTTTCTTCCCACGCACTGCCATTTGCCACAATATGATGCAGTGAGAAGGTTCTGGAATAATCTCCAGAATCTCCTGATCTCAGACATTCTGTGATGGCAGCACTGAGTAGACAAAAAAGATCAGGCAGGCATTCAGCAAGAGACTGGATCCATTTTCTCACAGAGGACAATTTCCACGCCTGCTTCAGGATGCTTCACTATTTTTTAAACTTGTTTTATTGTTCTTGTAAAGGTGGTGTAGCAGGGGTTACAGTTGCATACGCTGGTTAATGAGTACATTTCTTTTTGGACAGTGTCACCCCTTCTTGGACTCTCTCCCAGTTCCCCCCCCACCTTCCCACCCGTAAGTTGTTCATTTTCCACACTGTCCAGTGAGTATCTCTGCTGCATTTGTTCACCCTTTGTCCCTCCATTTCTCTGTCCCCCCTTGCCCTCCCCAAGACAGATAAATGAACAAATGAAACAGAATGGGAAGAAAACAAAAACAGTAAAAAAGAAGGAAAAGCCCTTGTTTTCATTTCCTGGAGTTCATTTTGATAAATATTATATAAATATTATATTAATATAAAATAATAGATGATCAGATCCACATAGATACTGCACCTTTCTGTCCCTCCTTAGGTCTCACTGCGTGTGAATGACTAGAGGCCTGTATCATTTATCATGTCCTGCTGTATTTTAGATCAAAACATGTGCCATTTGTTCACTATGTTTGTTCGCACTTTCCCTCATTCTCTTTTTCCCATGCTTTAGCTTCTTCATGTGAAAAGTTTTATGTTTTCTAAAACTTGAGAATGTCTACCTATACTTTTCTTCCATGCTATCTTCAGTTGCTTTTAGAAGTTGCTTAGGTATTGGCCACATGGGATTGGATGTATTCTGATCCACATTTTTGTCAGCTCTTCACCCTTACACTGACTTAGATGTTTAGATTTTTCTCAACTCCATCTTCATTTTATTTTAACCACAAAGAGCAGGACCCATTTAGTTTTCTTTCTTTTTAATTCCAAGCTCAGCATTCTAATAGGTGGATCTCAATGATGACCTTCACCACAGGCAATTCTTCAGTCTTTCTTGTTAAAATGACCCGAGTTTACCAGAAATTAAAAATATTTAATGCCAGGCAGCACGCCTGTAATATTAGCTACCCTGAGGCTGAGATCTGAGGATCGAGGTTTAAAGGCAGCCTGGGCAGAAAGTCCATGAGACTCTTATCGCCAATAAACTACTTAGAAAAAATCCAGAAGTGATGCTGTGATTCAAGTGGTAGAGTGCTAACCTTGGGCAAAAGAAGCTCAGGGACAATGCCAGGGCCCTAGGTTTAAGCCCCAGGACTGTACACACACATACACACACACACACACACACACACACACACGCACGCACGCACGCGCACGTGCGCACACACATCTTAATTAAGGGCAGGAAAAAAATCAAGTGTCAAGTTCTTTTTTCATGCAGTGTACTGCAGATGAAATGCTTGTTAGAAGTGAATGTATGTGTTTGTAACCTGTTCAATGGCTGGTTCAATTCAATATGCATTTATTTAGTACGATCTGTGCCAGAATCTGTGTGTAGGTGCTAGGCCTACAGAGATGAACCAGACACATTCCAGAAAGGAAGTCTCAGTTCAGAAGTGAAATATAGCTAAGTGAGCAGTGATACAAAGATACGGGAAGAGGTGACTGAGAATTGGGTAGAGGAACCTGGTGAAATCTACCCAGAAGCTGTCCCTGAAAGCTATTTTTAAAGATGATTAGAGCTGGACACTAGTGGCTCACACCTATAAACTTAGCTACTCAGGAGGCTGAGCTCTGAAGGATCATTGTTCAAAGCCAGCCCAAGCAGGAAAGTTTGTGTGATTCTTATCTCCAAGTAATCACTAAAAACCCAGAAGTGGAGCCGTGGCTCAAATAGTAGAGTGCCAACCTTGAGAGAAAAAAAAAAAAAGCTAAGGGACAGTGCTCAGGTCCTGAGTTCAAGCCCCAGGACACACACACACACACACACACACACGCACACACACACACACAAGCTCACACACACACACACACACACACACACACACACACACACACACACACACACACGATAATGAACTTTCCAACTAAGCAGGAAGACATAAGGACATTGGATTCCCCTCCAAGGAGAGGACCGATGTAAATACATGAAGGTCAGTGCCTTCTCATGAGCACAGGTCTTAAGCAGCTTGGTGTTGTGAGTGAGCGTGCAAGTGTGAAGTGGGTGAGAAGAGAAGCGTGTTGTGGGGTAGCAAGTAGGGAAGGGTTGTGCAAATCAGGCAGGGAACCGGTTAGAAAATGTCAATGGTCTTTGCATCGAGGCCCCAAGATGAGTCTAAGATTGGATGCTATAACCCAGGAAATATACTACTATAAGCACTGTGTATAAAGTACCATAGACCGGTACTTTAAAGCTAGAAATTTATGTCCTCTCTTATTTCCTCACAGTTCTAGAAGTTAGCAGCCTCGTTGGGGTGCTGATGCATTTTGCTTGCTCTTAAGCCCATGGCTTGTAGATCTTCTCCTCCTCCCCCTTCCCTCTTCCCTTTCTCCTTCCCTCTCTCCCTTCCCCCTCCCTCCCCCTCTACCCACCCCTGTAACTGAATTCTAATTTTCTGCTTAGAAGGATACCAGTCCTAGTAGGTTAGGTCCCACCTTTATGACCTCATTTTCAATTTCATTACCTCATCAAAGGTTTTATATCCAGCTTGGTACCTACTGGTAGCTCACACATAACTAGCCACTCAAGAGGCTGAGATCCAGAGGATCACAGTTTGAAGTTAGCCTGGGAAAATCCCATGAAGAATTCCATCTCTAAAATAGCCAACATAAAGCTAGGTTAAGGTGTGTGGCTCAACAGGTAGAGTGCTTGCCAGATGAGCACGCAGAACATGTGTGAAGCCCGAGTTCAAACCCAAACACTAGCAAAAAAAAAAAGAAAAGAAACATCTCCAAACAGTCACATTCAAAGTAGTGGGGGCTAGGATTCAACTAGAAGTGGGAAGAGGGAGGAGAATTTAGGGTGTGGGGAGGAGAATTAAGCCTGTAATAAGGAAAGTCATTCATTCATTTTTATTAAAACTTGAGCAATTATGACTGGCCCATGAGTCGAGATGCTTATTAATTACATTGCCTAGTAATGAGTGTCCCTTTTATCTTTAGTCAATGATTCCTTCACCCATCCTTTCCTGAGAAGTCTTCCCTCCTTAAGAAAAAAGAAAGTCAAGTAATTGTTCTTTCAGAACTCTGATTTCTCAGGGATAACAGGTATGAGCTTTATGAAATGTCCAAATCTCCTCAGCTTTCCAGGCCCAGCAGGAAACTTTGTAAGCTCACCCATTTCATTTGCTTACTTTCCTTTCCCTGTGTCGTGGCACTCATTCGTTCCTTGTATGGAATTAAACTCACTTAAGATATCTGTAGCAGCCTGTAATCCTAACTACTAATCCTAACTACAAGCTCAGCCTATAATCCTAACTACTCAGAAAGCTGAGATCTGAGGATCATGGTTCAAAGCCAGCCCAGGCAGGAAAGTCCATGAGACTCTTGTCTCCAATTAACCACCAGAAAACCAGAAGTGGAGCTACGACTCAAAGTGGTAGAGAGCTCACCTTGAACACAAAAGAGGCTCAGGGACAGCATCCAGGCCCTGAGTTCAAGCCCCAGGACCAGGAAGAAAATAAAGACGTCGGTATCTCCATTGCTCTCACACGTATAAACACTTTTACCTGGGGTCTTCTCCCTCCTCCAGGTGAGATTTTAAAGTTCGTCGCATGGAACCTGACACATGGTGCGTAGTCTGTTCCTGGTGCCCGTTGTATATGACTAAGTTCTTTTTTGCATCTTTGGCATCTTGATATCTTAGGGTGACCTTTCTAATTTCATCACCCTGTCTCAGCTTAAATTCACATAACCCTGGTCCCCCCAAGAGTATTACATTCCAGTGGGAAACAAGTTAGGATGTCTAAGTTGAAATCATTGAAGTTAAAAAAGGAGCAAGCCAGGTGCAGGTGGCTCATACCTGTAACCCTAGCCTCTTAGGAGGCTGAGATCTGAGGATCATAGTTTAAGGCCAGCCCAGGCAGAAAAGTCTGGGAGACTCTTAGCTCTAATTAACCACCAAGAAGCTGGAAGTAGAGCTGTGGTTCAAGTGGCAGAGCACTAGCCTTGAGTTTTAGATCAGGGACAGAGCCCAGGCCCTGAGTTCAAAACCCAGTACCAGCTCATGCACACATGTACACATATATACACACCATAGAACACTCAAATGAGAAACTGGAGCCAACTGATCTTGATAAAACTAGTTACCCTGCATGCCAAAACAATGGATATTTCTGCTCCAAGGACTTTCAGTGTGAATCTGATGAGACCTTTAAGACATTACTTCCCTCTTTTTGATTCCATTTTGGTGACCTTTTGTTTTTAGTGTCATTCCCTAGGACAGCTTTAAGGTAGGGCTGGAAGCCAAGGGTTTTGTTTATCTCGCAGCCAGCAGGGAGCAACTCCAGGATTCCTCTACAGGATAGTTGAGGACTAGTACAGAGTGCAGACAAAACAGGATATTACTTTCTGATTGAGTTACATGCAAGAATTTCCCAAAGGGCCTCTCGAATTGCTTCTTCTAAGTCATCTGCATGGTGAAATGGCCCCAGATCCCACCCTTTCCCGAGCCCCTTTGAATATTAGCAGGGGCAGGGTGGATGTCTCCAAAGAGAAGTTACCCAGAAGAGGACTTAACACCAAGCACACAAGATGCTGGGGGAAAGCAGTGGCGAGAGAAGAGGTTTAGGGAAGATCCTTGAGCTCAGCTTTAGGAGGAAGAAAGGTAAGAGTTTTCTAGAGGCTTACAGGCAAGCCTCTTCTGTGATGAGGGAGGAGTTTTATCCAGTCACGATGGAGGGACGCAACCATGCTTGGGTTTCCAATCAATTGTCGTCTGTCCAGCATCCTCTTCCTCTTTCTCCTCCTGTTGGATATGGACAAATGAATTGACCACCCTTGACATAGGATGGTGCAACTTATAATCATTTTTTTTTAATTTAGCAATGGCACACAGGTATTCAGGAGAAGCTCTATGTCAAGTTTTGGATTTTTTAAATCTTAAGGCTAGTGATGTGTGGTCCTTTGAGGTCCTGCTAGCCAGGGAGACAGAGCTCACAAATTCCCTCTGAACCACAGGGTCACAACCAACCCCAGCACAGGGCAGAGCTATTCGAGCAATGTCTCGAAATATCACGTTGTTATCAAATGAGCTTTGTATTAGGTGATTTTGCTCAACTGCAGACTAATGTAAGTGTTCTGAGCAGGTCTAAGGTAGGCCAGGCCTAGCTATGATGTTCAATAAGTATAGCAAATACATGTAGAGGATATTAACTAAATTAATATCCTAATAAGTATATTGAATACATGTATTAAATATATGTAGGTTTATATGTATGTGTGTACACAAGTTTTGTATATTTATGATAAACAATGGACTACTAACCGCAGAAGAATGTATGACAACCTGGATGAATTTGCCAAGTGGATTAAGCCAAGCACAGAAAGACAAATAACACATAAGCTGACTCATAGGTCAACTGTAAAAACATCAAACCCGTAAAAGCAAAAACATGAAAGGTGGGCGCCAGGAGCTGCTGGTGGTACAAATGGAGAGGTGTTGTTCAAAGGTGGAGTTATAAGATGGACAAGTTCTGGGGACCTAAGGGCCAGCAGCATGGATGGCGGGGACTGCGCTTGCCAGGGAGCCTCGATTATTACACGGGGCAGCGAGTCATTGCAGCCCTTTCAGTAGCCACCATTTGCCTTGCCAATGAAATGCTGTAAAATACACAATCAGGCGCTCATCTACTGGCCATAGAATCAAATTCTAGTCCTCTCGGTCTACAGACTAAGATGAGAGGCCCTGATACATCCCAGCCCCTCTGGTATCCGTATGACAATCACCTCATGGTGTTCACGGCTCCGAAACCTCTCTTGACTCATGCACAAGAAGTCTGTCTAAAAGGCTCTCCTCCTCTTGACAATTAATCTTGAGCAGTTAGACACTCAAATGAAACAATATAGAACTGTCTCTGAGTCCACAGGCAGGCAAAGATGCTTGGCACGTAGTAAGCACTCAATACATTTCAGGTGTTATAATTCAGCAACTAGTCCCGCCCACTTCTGCATTCCCACAGCGCTGGTCTGTAGCTGTCAGAGCACAGGAGCACCACTGTATATCTTTTTCCCTCCCTTCCCTGGTTTGCATTATCTATTGTCCCGCCTCATATCTGTCACCAAATTTGTTAAATGAGTAAGATTCACACTCCGGTACCTGGAAGTTCCACAGGAAGTCAGGAAGATGAATTATAACAGAATAGAAAAGAGAGGCTGCTGTCTCTTAGACTAAGAAAAGGCATCTACTTTTGCCTGCACAACAGACATGAGTCAGGAAGATCTTTGATCAAGAAGAAAAAGAAGACGCCCTCAACCTGAATTTTTATGTGAATGCTGAGTTTTTAAATCTTGGCAGCTCATTGTGTGAGCCAAGGAAGCACATGTTTGAGGAATGTCAGAGTTCGTCTTGTTAGAGACTGGCATTGTCTGCTTTGCCGATAACATACCATCTCTCCTGGCCAAGATGCCTTCTGCAGGGTTTTCTGCTGATAGCAGAAAGAGCAGCCTAGCCAGGCGCCAGTGGCTCACGCCTGTAATCCTAGCTACTCAGGAGGCTGAGATCTGAGGATCATGACTCAACGCCAGCCTGGGCAGGAAAGTCCATGAGACTCTTATCTCCAATAAACCACTAGAAAACTGGAAGTGGAGCTGTGGCTCAAGTGGTAGAGTGCTCGTCTTGAGCTGAAGAGCTGAGGGACAGCGGCCAGCCCAGAGTTCAAGCCCCACGACCAACAAAAAAGAAAGAAAGACAGAAAGAAAGAAAGACAGAAAGAAAGAAAGAAAGAAAGAAAAAGAAAGAAAGAAAGAAAGAGAGAAAGAAAGAGAGAAAGAAAGAAAGAAAGAAAGAAGAGAAATAGCGGCCTTTCATTTCTGGAGACTTAAAATGGTTTTCAAGCTGCTGACGAGCTACCCCTGCACAGAATTTCCTGCCCATGCCAGGGTTCTACCATCAGATCTGTTCAAAGTTGGGCCTGGCATCCTTCTGGTGGGTCTGTCTGTCTGTCTGGAAGGCGGAACAGTGTCATATGTGAGCAGGAAGAAAGGAGATTAGTAGCTCTACTTAGAAGTGGAGGGGGAGTTCAGCCCTATCTTCTCAGGGGACAAAGGGTCAGGTGGATAATGGAGGGAATTGAGTTTCCCTTTTTTTTGAGGTGGGGGGGGAACGCAGAGGTCGGTGTTGCTAGTCCTGGGGCTTGAACTCGGGACCTCAGCACTGTCCCTGAGTGTGTGTGCTCAAGGCTAGCACTACCCCTTGAGCCACAGCTCCACTTCTGGATTTTTAGTGGTTAGTTGGAGATAAGAGTGTCACAGACTTGAATGACTGTGCTGGCTTCCAACTGCAGTTCTCAGATCTCCTGAGTAGCCTAGGCTCCTCACAATGCCGCACAGCACGTTTTTATCCTTCAGTGGTGCTTAGAGCGAGAATAACACACCAAATACGCAGCAAGTGCAAAGGCGAGAATGGAACCTTGGTGGTCTGGACATGGCCAAACACTTGCTCTCGATCTTCCCTCCCCGTGGAGGACGTGGCATTTAGCCTACAAGGAGCAGAGGAAGCCATCTGCCTTGCCTCCCGCCCTCCTCTCCTGTCTACATGGCACACCTGCTCAGTCCTGATCCCACCTGCTAGCCGCTGTAACAGGCAAGAAAAGATTTCCTGATGCCGGACAGACTCCATCCACTCTGCTCAGCTCCTCATTCCCAACAGGTGTTTGAGCTAGCGCTGGAGAGCCCTTCCTTAGTGACCACCTTGGGCACCAGGGTCCTGTGGACATCCACTTAGCCAGTGTCTAGGCATCCTCATGGCAGGACACGGGTTAAGAATCTTCTGAGCCAAGAAGAGTACTCACGAGGCCCGAAGATGACTCTTGGCGAGGCAAAAGCTTAAGTTGGAAAGACCCCGACTATGTGAAAACTCAGTGTTTTAATACGAAGTGGAGCCTTCATGAAAACCCGCAGAGGATGCCATCAAAAGAGAGTGAGGAATGCCCCGGACGGCACTCACGGATGACTACGCTCGCTCACACGGCTCATCCCAGAAGGGGAAGAGCTGCGAAACACTTCCTGCAGGAATTTCAGCAGAATCGCATCCTTTGGGCAAGGTGTGGATACTTCTAGAATCAGAGGATCGATAAGAAATTCTTAGAAAATACATGTACCTATTATTGAGCCATGGCGCCACTTCCAGGTTTCTGGTGGTTCACTGGAGATAAGAGTCTCGCAGACTTTCTTGCCTGGGCTGGCTTTGAACCATGATCCTCAGATCTCAGCCTCCTGAGCAGCTGGGATCATCGGCGTGAGCCACCAGTGAGTGCCTGGCTTCCAACTTCTTGGAACTTGGTGAGATGTCATGACTGAAAATAAATAGGCAAGCTTCTGCTTCTACCCCTACATAGAGATTTCACGGCCTGTGAAGCTGTGACAGGCCATTAGTTAGGGTAATGAGGCCGACATTTCTGTCAGTTTGTCAGGAAAGGGCATAAGGCAGAGTGTCTCTTGGAAATGTGGTGGAGACCTGCAGACCTCAACTCTGTTTATTTCAGGAATCAGGAGTGTAGAAGCAAGCAGGACGGAGAGAGGGTCCCTAGCTTTAGGATCCAGGCAGCCAATCTTGTTCTGTGTATATATATAAGTCAGTTGTAGGGCTTGAACTCTGTGCCTAGGCACTGTCCCTGAGCTCTTCAGCTCAAGGCTAGCACTCTACCACTTGAGCCACAGTGCCACTTCCAGTTTTCTGGTGGTTAATTGGAGATAAGAGTCTCACAGACTTTTCTGCCCAGGCTGGCTTTGAACCATGATTCTCAGATTTCAGCCTCCTGAGTAGCTAGGATTACAGGCGTGAGCCACGGCGCCCAACACTACCTTGAATATATTTACTTGGAGTCATCCATTGGTGCACAGCTGTAGGTGAGAAAAAGGAATTGAGCCAACACCTTCCATGTTCTATTCTAGCACAGCATATACCATACTCATTTGGCCTTTGCAAGAGTCCTTGAGGGTTTTAAAGATGATAAAGCTGGAGTACAGAGGTAGATGAAGGATCTTGCTCATGCCATAAGTCCAGGGAGTGGCCATGCTAAGAGTCTACCCTACAGCTTCCTCCAAAAGCTGTGCAAGCCCCATCTCTACTGCCACCTCTCACAAGCTCTGGCATCTCCCCGTCTCTCCCTCTGTTCCTTAAAGGAGAATTCATAGATGGAATATCATATGTCATCATATGCAAACCTTTGAACAGGAAGTTATGAACAGTTATGACATCGATGACATTTCTGTGCTTTCAGATTTACATGGTACACCTAAACCCCTTGCTCAAAAGACCTGTCTCAGAGCTGTGCCCCTACCATTTCCTTTTCTAACCAGCTCCAGTGATTGCTCCTCTGCATCAGGCCCAAACCGGCTTGAACCCCTGTGGGATCAAACTCCTTCCTATTTCACCTTATTTCATGTTTGTGTACGTTCGAATACATTGTTTTAAGTTTGAGAACTATTGTAGGTTTACAGCATAGTTGAGAGGAAGGCACAGTGATTTTTCCACACAGGTATAGCTCCCTTTTGTCAATATCTTCAAAGTGGAATAACTTTTATAGTTGATAAGTGCTGTTAACAATCATAATGAACCAAGGTCCATGACTTGCACTATGATTCACTTTTGCGTGATATATATATACACACACACACTGTGGATTTGTACAAACAGGTAATGACAAGTGTTCACTGTTAATTACAGTGTTAGTCAGGCACAATGATGCATATCTGTAATCCCAGCTCTTTACTGAGACTGAAGGATCATGAATTCAAGACCAGAATAGAGTATATAGTAAGATCTTGTCCCTTCCAAGTTATCTTCTATGTTCTACCTATTCATTCCTTTTGCTCCACTGGTCCTTGGTAATCATTGATCCTTTTACTGTTTCCATAGTTTTCTAGAATGTCATGGGGTTAGAATTATTCAGAATAGACAACCTCTTTAGATTGGCTTAGGTTGGCTTCTTTCATGTCTTCTCATGGCTTGATAGTTTTATTTCCTGTGAAGAAGTAATACTAGCCTATTGTCTGGATGCAACATGGCTTGATTATTCACCTAGTGAAGGACGTGTTGTCTGCTTCTTAGTGCTTATGAGTGATCTGCTGTAAACATCATTATGAAGGTTTCTATGTGGATGAAAGCTTTTCTGGAAGTAAATACCAAGGGGTGTGATGACTGCATTATAAGATAAGAAGATGCTTAGCTTTGTGAGACATTGCCAAAGTGTCTTCTCTAGTGTCTGGACCATTTACATTTCTGCTAGCAATGAATGAGAGTTCCCGTTGCTCCATACTCTCCCCAGCATTTGGTGGTGTCAGATCCTGGATGTTGGCCGCTCTTGATAAGTCAGACAGGGTTTTTTCCCCTTGTCATTAGACTTTCTTTGATGAGATCTTTGGTTCATTGTTAATCAAGTTTTCTTGCTAGTTTATATTGTTGAATTGTCAGAGTTTTAGATTACAGTCCTTTATTAGATAAATCTTTTGCCACCTGGTCTATGGTTCACCTTTTTGGGTTTTTTAAAATGTGTTTTTAGTTTTAATAAAGTCCAACTTATCAATTATTTCTTTCATGGAAACTTTTCAGTGTTGTATCTAAAATGTTGTCATAGTACTCTCAAAATGTAGGTTTACTCTCACATTTGCTTCTCAGAGTCTTATAGAGTTTTTTTTCCTTTTTTCATTTAGGTCTATGACCTATTTCAGTTAATCTTGTATAGGATATAAGGCCTTAATTTATTATTGCTTAAAAGTGTTTTAAAAATGATTCTGCTATTAGGTAGCTAAAATCTAAAAACAGTTCTCCATAGATATTCACATTTTTTTTCTCTGAAAATTAAGTGTATAAAATTAATTTTGCCCAGGTACCCCTCAGTAGATGAATGGATCAAGAAAATGTGATACACAATGGATTTTTATTCATTCATTAGAAAGAATGATATTGTACCATTTGTAAAGAAATGGAAAGATTTGGAAAAAATTATGTTAAGTGATGAAAGTTAGGCCCAGACTGACAAAGGATCTTATATGTGGAAGCTATAGATTTTGCTAAGTCATAAGTAAATATGTTGGTGGTATGCAAGTGTATATAAATGTACATATATATGAGCAGGAAAGGGAACAGCTGACACTAAGCAAAAGAAAAGAAATGTACAAAAAAAAGAAATGTACATATCACTCGATGTAGAAGAAATATCTGTGTTGTCAAAGCTCATTGAACTCATAAACTTTATAGACTGCGATAAAGACAATTTGCTCCATTAAGGTTAGAATGTATTTGTGACTTTAACTAAGTATCACTATCCTATAATACTGTGAAATTTATGTAATTACTAAATCACAATAAAAATTGCAAAAAAATAAATGTATGAACTGAAACATGGGAGCTTCAAAGGCCATCTTAGCATATTTCCTCAGAAAGCCAAAATTAAAGGTCAACAAAATAAACACCAGGAAGTAGGTACTTGGGAGAGGTGGGGTAGGGAAAAAGGGTAGATGAATGAAGCAGGTGAGAGGGCGTAAATTCAGTCAAGAAGTCAATACATGGCCTACAAAATTTTGTTTTTTTGGTTTTTTTTTTTTTTTGTTTTTTGGGTCTGGTCGTGGGGCCTGAACTCTGGGCCTGGGCGCTGTCCCTCAGCTCTTCAGCTCAAGGCTAGTGCTCTACCACTTGAGCCACAGCCCCACTTCCGGCTTTTTTTTCTTATGTGGTGCTGAGGAATTGAACCCAGGGCCTCAGGCATGCAAGGCAAGCGCTCTACCACTGAGCCAACTTCCCAGCCCCACATAGCCTACAAAATTAAGAGTGAGGTAATAGGTAGAGAGGGATGGGTGAGCATATTGAAAAGGGGTAACACTAATCAAGTTATATTGTATTCATAAGCTTCTTTGTTAAGTGGAAACTCCTTTGTACAACTACTTAAAGATAATTAAGAAATTTCATTTCTGATAAAACACAAATAGCGGTGATGATGGAATAGCTAAACGTGTTGTCACTTCAGATGAAACTTGCTAGCTGCTACTTGCTCGATTTGGACTGGGGATAGTTCTGCTCTGAATGAGGGTGGTCTCAGTAGTCCTGAAGCCTGCTGCCCACATTGTGTTGACCAGTCCTCTGACAAAGTAATTGACAAAGGACACACATGGAGGCCCAGTGGTCTGACCATTCCCTGCCCTCCTCCCCTCACAGTTCCATGAGTCCGTGTATTTCTTTCAGATTGCTACTGTGTGTCATCACAAAACTTTGGAGGCATAAAAGAGAGGGGAAACATTTTACTTTGTCTTGAAAATTAAACATATGACACATTCCCATCCAAACTTGTGTGTGACTCAACTTGGAGCCACTCTCTTAACTGAAGACAAACTTGTTTAGTGTTTCTTCCTTATTAGACCAATATTTTCAGAGACTTATCTCAGAAACAAGCTGGAACACTAGACATGACAAATGCATTCCTACAAAACCATAGATCTAAGAGGTTCTGCGACACACAGTTCCAAGTATATTTGCGATTGCTTAGAGCAATTTAATTTGAACTTTGAGGCTGGCTAGCAGGAGTACTCAGCTTGATTATGAAGAAGCAGCTAAGAATATGTGGACTCATGTACAGATAGGCTCAACTATGGTGAACTGGAGAGAGAGCACATGTTCAGATTCCTTTTGCAATAAACTAGCTGTGTAACCTTAAATAAAAATTGACTTTTTCGAAGTTTCAATCTAGTATTCTGCAGAAACTAAGACTCACAAGGGTCACGATGGCTACATAATGACTGAAGAAAACAGTTTGTAAATTCACACTGTGACTAAGTCACTAGGAAGTGTGAGCTTCACTTGAGGAAAGCTAACATGTCTGGCTCATCTCTTCTACCGAATGCGTTGCCTTCCTGTTTCCTGGCATGACTTCCTAGTAGTCCCGGGCCATGATGCCTGGGGCTTGAATGAACCTGAGGAGTACTGGGAAGATGTTTAATATATGTTTCCAGAAGTGTGTTTTATTCAGACAAAGACCTCCTTCTGTGTATATTTGTCCTATCAAATGATGATTGATGATGATGATGATGATGATGATGATGATGTGGTATGCTATAGTGCTCTCTTTCTGCCTTACACGATTCCCAAAATTCCAACTATGTCTAAGCACTGTGTATGTCAGACTTTCAAAGATGGCTGTAGAAAATTCCCTTTGGTACCCTGAGGCTATCCTCCAAATAGGGGTAAGGAGACATTTTTTTCTGCCACGGGCCATTTGGATATTTATAACATCATTCACCGGCTAGATGTATAAAACGATCAATAAGGCAGACAGGCCCCGGGCAGCTGAGAAGAGCTAGGGGAAGCCTTTGTGCCCATCCGGTCATGCACCAAGTGATTTCTCAAGGCCTTCTATTGCCCACTGGCCAGATGTGGTGGGATCTAGGCTGAGGGGACGTCATAGAAGACATTTGAGTGGAGTTACCTGAGAAGCATTCTTTCCACTTTGTCTCTGTGGGGTGGAGAATGAGACCAATTTTTGTTTCTCTTTTAGTCGGGAGAGCTAGGGGGCCCTAAGGGAATCACGGCAGCACCTTGAGCCATAAGGGCTGGTAGAACTGAGAGAACACACCGTGGCTCGATCAGCTTGTGGAGACAGGAGTCCAGAGCAAAGGGACCGCACTGTGAGTTTTTCCATTCTCAGTGGAGCAAAGCTGACATTCGTTTTGGCTCCCTTAGTCCAGGGTGACCCTTAGGCCCTTTGGGTTCCAAGTGAGAGGCCCACTGGAGGAGTCATGAGACCCCAATAGTAGTGAACTGCTAGGTGATCTGCAGGGAAGAATCCATGACTTCGCTAGGGTGGAGTCTTGATCTCCTTGTCCAGGAAATTTCAATGTGAGCCTCTCACTAGGACAAGCTCCAAGGCAGCCACAGGGGCTCCAAAGGCAACCACCATGCCAAGGGCACCATCTCCAGCTTGTGTCTAAGTAGGTGAGAAGATGGCCCTCATCTCTCTTGTTGAACTCTCTCCATCCAGCCGTTCACACTGACGGGCCAGAGACAACCTGAGAGGGAATGCTGATTGGCCAGAGTAAGTAAGTTGGTGCTCTACCACCCACCACACCTCAGCTGCCAGCTTTTGGGTGATAATAGCCTCAGAGATTTTTTTCTGCCTGGGCTAGCTTGGCATGGTGATCCTCAGACCTCAGCCTCCTGAGTAGTTGGGATTACAGATGTGATCCTAGCTTTCCCACCCATTTGTGATCTACAAAAGGGACAAATGGGTGGAGACAGACTAGGGGCTCCCAATGTTTGCTCATGTAAGTCTTCATAAGCATTAACATTTTATTCGCACTTATTAGCGTAGCCACTATACCGATGAGACAACTGAGCCTCACAGCAGGCAAGCTATTGGCTTAGGACAATACAACAGGACTAGAGGGAACACATGTTACTTTGACTTTAAATTCTGGGTGACTGTATACAGTGTTGCCTGAGTTTTAGCTGCACTTGGAAAGGATCTGTGGGATGGTGGAAGGGCAGTGACCCTAGAAAATCTTTTGCAAGAGATCCTACCATTGCCGTTCTAGAGGGACTGCTTGTATTTTTGTATCCTCCTGTTTAAATCAACCCGAGTGACTCAAAGTTTCCTTGCATTTGATTCATCTTGCCTTGCTGTTAGAATTGGCTGAATGCTACCCTTGGCATTGAACCAGTGCTTTAAAAAAATTGTTTTCATGTTTACATTTAGCCGTTGGAGAGTTGTGTTCTGTCCCTGTTTGCTCCCACGGTTTGGTTTGGCCACTGCGACCTGCCCACTAGTGGCATCCAGCCTTCTCACTTCCCACCCGTGGGATGAGTGCTCAAGTGCAGGTTTACACACCTTCATCCCCTCTGCCTCCCTTTCCCCTGCTGCTTGAAGCCAGAGTGCACAGCTCAAGGCTCTTTCCTGCGTGGGCTGCTCAGCCTGCCGTCTAAGGGGCAGCTGAGCGTGTGTCTTTCTGAGGGCCATTTTGAAGGACACTGGGCACATAGCGGCGCAATTTACCTTTTATGGGCATCAGAGGCAAATTCGGGAATTTCAAGCATTGTTTAGTTTTGTGGTATGGGTGAAGGCAGTTTTGTTCTGTTTGGGCAAATGTGAAGGCAGGAGCAAAACAGACGAGAGATTTCTCAATCACAAAGAACTGTAACACAATTTACACTTACAAGTCATTTGAGAACCTTTGTAAAGTGCTACACACACACACACACAGAAATTGTCACAGGATGAAGCTACCAACTATAGTTATTAAACGTAGGAAGTGATAATAATGCCAATAATTGCCTAAAATATTTAATACCTAGGTCTACTTTTATATCTGTTTCCATATCCACATCTACATCAAACTTCTCAAGAGTGAATGCATCAAACTGGGCACCAGTGGTTCACACCTGTAATCCCAGCTACTCAGGCGACTGAGATCTGAGTATCACAGTTGGAAGGCAGCCTGGGCAGGAAAATGCGTGAAACTCTTACCTCCCGTTAACCACGAAAAGCAGAAAGTGGAGCTGTGGCTCAAGCAGTAGAGCCGCAGGCTATGCACAAAAACTCAGGAACAGCATTCAGGACCAGCATTCTAGCCCTAAGACTGACATAAATAAAAATAAAGTGCATCATTTTATATTTCTACCAGTACCTTATGAGAATACCTGTTTCTCCACAGGTCAAACGTGTAAATGTGTTATTGATTTTTTTTTTATTATAGCCACCCTAGTAAGTGGGAAGGAGGTATCTCACTCTTTGTGTGTGTGTGTGTGTGTGTGTGTGTGTGTGTGTGTGTGTGTGTGTATTTTTGTTTTGTTTTGTTTGTAGGTCATAGGGCTTGAACTCTGGGCTTGGGCACTGTCCCTCAGCTTTTCAGCTCAAGGTGAGCACTCTACTGCTTGAGCCACAGTGCCACTTCCAGTTTTCTAGTGGTTTATTGGAGATAAGAGTCTCACGGATTTTCCTGCCCACGTTGGCTTTGAACCATGATCCTCAGATCTCAGCCTCCTGAGTAGCTAGGATTACAGGTGTGAGCCCAGGCTCACTTGTTTTTATCTGTATTTACTTGATGAATAAAAGTGAGCATCTCTTTGTGTTCTCATTGGCCAGATTCAAGTCTCTTATCAGATAGATAACTTTCAAATATTTTCTCTGTCTATGGCTTCTCTTTTCATTCTCTTGATGGAACCATTTGCAGACCTACGTTTTCTTGAAACTTTAAAATCTTCATGGGTATACAGCAAGATAGGCTGACTGAAAATCAGATTTTTTTGAAGATACTATGGATAGATGTAGAAACATTTGAGAACTGCCAGTTGTCTGTGTTGCTTTCAGTTAGACTCGGTGCTTCTTGGAGAAGCCTGTTCCTCTGCTTTGTCATAATCAATTGAAGAGGACACTTAGCTGCACAAATATAAACCAAATCTTGATTTGACAGTGCTGGCTGGACAGTTTTCTTCATGCTGACGTTTTAAACAATCTGGGTTTTTTGTTTTGTTTTTTTGTGATGAGTGTAAACCCCTGGGTATGTGTGAGTCAAAGCAATGTCTCTGCAAATTTGCTTTTGCTTATTTGGTGGTAGGATGGATGGAGAGAGAGAGAAAGAAGAGAAAAAAGAATGTGCCTTGGCGTTATTTGTACTGTGTACCCACCGTGGCTCTTTCAACAAAGATGGATGGTGTTTGTGTATTTGTCTGAGACTTCTGTACTGGAGACCAGATGAGGAAAAGGAAGCCATGGGGCTGCTTTCAAAAGCAGCCGTCTGCTGCTCTGGGCTCACTCCCAGTGGCTTTGGGGCCCAAGTGCTACCCTGCATTGGACAGAGATCTATTCTCCCTTCTCTGCAGGCCCATAGCCTGGAGTGTGCAAAATCTTCATGGGTATGTATGGGAAATACTGGTTGGAAAGCAACGCTTCGAAGGCATAGGTGGCGTTGCTGGAGGCTCTCTGGGCTAACTCCTAGGGATCATCAGCATCACATTAGTGTTTCCACAAAGGCAGCATCAGTGTCAGCTACAGCAGCGTTCTTCCCATTGCCTTGAGATCAGCAGGCCAAGAGGGGAGAAAGGGAAAGAGCAGAGAAACAGCCCACGGTGCTGACACCCAAGGTATACTCCCCAGGAACTATGGGGGTAGATCTTGGGAGGAGGAGTTTGAAGTTGAGCCATCCAGCTTGGAGACATTATAGTGTGTCTTACGAGTTCCCTTTACCGTGAAAGGATTGGGTCAGAAGTCCCCGAGTCGCAGGCTAGTGGCCAATGTGATCTCTCTGTGGACATACCCAAGTTAACGCACCTTTTGAGCTTGGATTTAAATACATGTTCTCTCTTTAGTTTGCCATATGCCCTGCCATTCCTTATTGTCTCATGTCATTCAGATTCACACATTCACGATGTCTTTTTGATCTCTGCTAAGTCTCATGTTCCTGAGCGTTTTGTAACAAATGGTTAACTTTTTCAGGAGTCCGTTCCAAATGAGCTCTGGGTTACTCTGTGTCACTTCCTTTAGTTTGTGACATTTTGTGGCACAGAGTGGCCTTAGTAACACGACTTTCAATAGCCCTGCCTGTGAATGTATAGCCTTAGCCAGTAGTCAGTTAATGGGTGATGGGTATATTCATTGTGACCAGCCATCAACTGTGATCAGGGGAGAAAAAGAGATTTTTAAAAATATATATTTGATAATGAACTGAAGAATCAAGAGTGAGAAACTTTTGGCAGGCAATCAAACTACATTTGCTGTAGGAGACTGGTACCTCAGGATAACAGCTGTGTGTACTGTACTCATCTATCGGTTGAAATAGGATCTCACCTAGTCTAGCCTTAAATCATACACCTTTCTGATCTCTGCCTCCTGAATAGTTCGGATGACAGGCGTGAGTGACCAGCACCTGGTGCCCAACAGTTTATTTTTCAATTACCTTACAGGCTTGAGCTTCTGTCGGATATCCTTCTTTAGGAATTCCTGTCAGCCTCATTTAGAAATGCATCATTAGATCTCAGGTAACGATGAGCAGGTGGTTAAGGCATGGGGGACATGGTCAAGGGTGTTTTTTACATCTCTGAGTGACACTTCATAAGGGCTGTCTAGTGTGTTTATTGAAAACAAGGGGAAATAATTTCTAGAGAAAACGACTTCTTTTTCTAATGATGTTGTTTCCACTTGTCTCATGATGATATTATCAAATTGCAGGTGTGTGTATCTTTGTCCATTTTTAAATCATCTCATAGGGTCCTAATTCCAGTGAGATGGCAGAGCAGGTACTATTATTCTCACTTTGCATAGAAAGCGGATGAAGCATAAAGCAACATCTTGCTCAGAGACATACAACTAAGTGGCCGAAACGTAAAACTTGGAGTTCTGATATATAATACATTCAAACACATTTCTTTAGGAAAACAGAATTTACCTTCAACTCTTCCTCTGTAAGATGTTTACCTAAGACTCACAATCCTTACTTCTGTGCTTTACCCCACTCCACACACCCCTTTCTATTTCAAAGTCTGCAGACAAGGGCAGCAATTGTAATTTAAAGAAAAAAATCTGATCTGAAGATACCCAAAGTTCAGGTTTGTGTGCAAGTTTGTGATAATTTGCTAAAAGGACATTCTCAGAGAAAAGGTTAAGTGTGGGAGGATTGGGAGCTATTGATACAAAAAAGGCAAAAGAAAACCAATATAGTATCCAAAGATAAGATAGTGTGTCACAAACTTGATCTAATAGAACCCAGCCAAATAATATCCGCAGTCACACAAGCAGTATACAAGAATTGCAACCTCTGATTGAGACATTCCTGTGTGGATAAAACACTGCCTCCTCCAAGGCTTTGCCAGTGGTTTATCTTAGCAATGCTCTGTTCCCGGGAAAGGGGGTTTCAGGAAGTGCTTTGGCTGAATGTAAGAAAACATTGAGAAATGAACATCTCCTGCTTTACCAGAGTTTGACCAAACAAAAATTGACTGAGCAATAGGGCTCCTTGGTGGAAAGAAATGGAGCTTACCCCCCCAAAAAGTGCTCTGGGGAAATTCAATTTCCTGGGACAGAGAGAATACAACAGTTATTTAAATGGGTGCATGGAATGATGGAGCTCTTAAAGATTCATGCATTCCATGGGGCTCATTCTTCCTCCAGATGTTCACCCACAGGCCTGGGCTTGAGCCTGTGGGTTTGTAGATGTGAATTTGTTGTGATACCCTTGTCAAGCCAGTTACTAATGTCGACAAAGACCTTAAGAAATATAGAGACCTTTGATTCTGTAGGAAATAACTGGCTATTTACAATCTCAAGAGAGTAACCTTCTGAAAAGCTGCAAGAAAATAACTTGCCCATGTCTGGCAGTCACTAAAAGCTATAATCAAGAGAGGAAGCTTTTGCACAGCAGAAACACATGGTGGGATAAATAAACAGGTTTCTCAGTCTTGACTGTTTCAATTTATTTTCTTCCCAGGTGTCTTATCAGTTGAGAATCACTGTATTTGTCCACATGCAGCTATGAGATGCTGGTTGGACCTTTCTTCTTCCGGACAGATATTCCAATTTGGGGCCAGTCATTTCCACCTAGGTTTTCTCTTGCTCTGTTGTGTGGATTTTTGTTTGTTTTTAAACTCTGCTTAGCCTCATTGGGAGACCGAGTAGGGACAATCCTGCAGAGGTTTGTTCACAGGAGACTAGAACTCACTGTAAGGAGGGGAGAGCTAAACAAGCAGGGCTTTCCCAAGAGAAATAGTTGGTGAATGCAGAAGAGGGAGCGCCATTCTAAATGCATGAGCATCAGCCTGTCTGCTAGCACCAGCAGCCACGTTTTCCGTCAAGCCAGAGCATCAGGATCCATGTGAGCCCTCCGTGCCTTGGCAGCCAGGATCTGGGGCGGCTGGCTGGAGCAGCTGCTCCTTTGTCCCTGGCCGCAGTGGCATCCTCATTACTGGGACTCTAACAGCAGGAGAGAAGAGTGGAGGAAGGCAGGGCTGGCACGGGCTCCCCTAAGAATCAGCCTGGCTCTTTCCAGAACTATTTGGGAAGGACTGTCCAGGGTTTTGTCTTTCTCAAAGCTTGGAAATGGACAGCTCTTAAGAAATCCTGTTTTGTTGCTATAATTCAATTTCTCTCTCTCTCTCTCTCTCTCTCTCTCTCTCTCTGACAGGTTTGCCCTTGACCCCGCCCCCTCCAGACCCCCCCCCTCTGGACCCGCCCCCTTTCCCTCACAGGGCAGCTCTGATGCACAGCAGGTCACACTTAGGCCTGCTCCACTATCAGAAGCTCTTGGGTCTCTTGGTGTAGGTGGAAAAAGCAGGTGGGCCCCAGTGTCTTCCTGCCCTGCCCCCCTCAGTTTGCAGATCACAGGGAATGTCTCTGTGAACAGAACAGAGGTAGTTGACCTAGCCTATGGAGCTCCCTGCGTTCTTTGGACTGTCCATGCCCAAGCTGGAGTTTACCATTCCCATTGTACAGTAGATCACCACAGTGCTCACACCTATTGGCATGGATTTGAGGAGCAGCTCCAAATCCGTGCAGGCCCTGTAGCCTGGTAGAATCTGCTAGTTCTCTGATACAGAAGAGTGGCCTGGCTGCAGAACTCTAGCAGGGAGGAGGGGGGTCTGTGAATCTTCTAGATGGTCCAGGGACTAAAAGTCTTACCTTCATGCATCACTGTCTCTTCAGACTTGGCAGAGCTGCTGGTTCATAGGCCCAAACCATAGGCTTACAACTCAGTGATTTTTTTTTTTTGTCATTGAGTACACACAGCCACAAAACCAGCGCCTGAATCAAGGAATGAAACATGTTAGCTGTTGTGTTTGCTCAGTGCATCTGATATGGTGGAGAGCAGGCAATAAGGATCTCATTAGTAGTGCTTGGAGAAATCACAAGACGTTCTTGCCTATAGATACTTTTTGCATTGATTGAATAAACACCGAAAACATAGTATGGCATCATGGAGCTATTTTATGGTGAACAAAGAAGTGCAGTACCTTCTGTCTCCTCCTCCTCCTCCTCCTCCTTCCTCTTCTTCTGTATCTAGTAGCTATTAGTTTGAGTTTTCATCTTTAAAAAGGTTTTATTTTGCCACTTTATGGCCACTTTATACTTTCTCATTGTTTGCCTGCCTACTCAGTTTGGTTTTCTAATATATTGCAATATCTTTGAAATATTTCCTAGAATGACAAGTGAATATTCTATCACAGCACATGATGCTTTCTCAAGCTCAGTTGCTGAAGTAATCTAATATTCTGTTTATCTTTCAAATGCTTGACCTCTCATGGGGGAAAATTGCTTTCTGCATTTGCTTTTTTTTTTTTTATTAAGCAGGTTTCTGGAAATATTTAAAAAAATGAAACCTGGAAGACCCAAGCTTTTTTTTTTATAAAGTCAATCATGGTTTTTTGTTTTGTTGTTGTTGTTTTGGTTTGGTTTTTGGTTGGTCATGGGGTTTGAACTCAGGGCCTGGGAGCTGTTCCTGAGCTTTTGTGCTTAAGGCTAGTGCTCTACCATTACGAGCCCCAGCTCTACTTCTGGTTTTTTGGTGATTGATTGGAGGTAAGAGTATCATGGACTTTCCTGCCCAGGCTGCCTTTGAGCTGTGATCCTCAGATCTACCTCCTGAGTAGCTAGGATTACAGGTGTGAACTACCAACACCCAGCTTTACCGTCTCTGTCCATATGAAGGTTTGTCTAATGGGAAAAGCAAGTGTGAAGTCAGTATGCATATGAATGTAAAGTCGCTCTTTTCTCCAGTGTGTCGGTCTATTCTCATTGTTGCAGTCCATGGTTTTAGGACCCAGACTTGATTCTCATCTCAGATTCTTTCACGCTTAGCATCTAGTGTTGATCTCCAAAGGAATATGGTCTTTGGACTCTGCATTCTTATACAGGCTCTTGCTGGGCCTCCTAATTTTAATCTCTTGAATTTTCTAATGAATTCTCGAATGAAGAAACTGCCATTTTTATCCTAGATCCTAGGAAAAATTCAATCCTACTTCAAGCCACGGGACTTCTTGTGGAAGATGGCAGCAGAGGTGGATAATCCAGTGGATGTATCAGGCAGGGGGTCCCTAGAGACAAGCCGAGTTCCTGCAGCGGGTGTCACAGGGTCGCCTTCGGGCGGGCCTCTCAAATGATGTAAGTATGCAAGGCAGTGACGATGACTCTAAGTGCAGTGTTGGACAGCAGATACAGCCCTCGGGCATTTTTTCAAATTGAGATTTCGCATCATGGATCAGTGACTCTTCAGGTCTCCCTTCCCTAGCTCCCAGCAACTGCCTTTCTGCTGTTTGATTCTATGAATTACACAAGCGTAACCATGCAGTGCCTAGCATATTTCAGTGAGAAGAATGTCCTGAGTTCACCCATACTTTTGCAAACTGCAGAATATCCTGTTTAAGGCTGAATACTATTCCTTTGTGCATATTTACCACCTTTTCTTTATCTCTCAGTGGATAGGTGGACTGTGTTCACATTTAGCGCTTGTAAATAATACTTCCTTGAATGAGGAAGAAGTGATAAAAATCTCTTTGAGGTCCTGATTTTGAGTGTTTGGGTAAACATGTGTAGGATTGCTGGGTCACACGGTTGCTCTGTGTTAATATTTTTGATAAACCTCCATTTGGATCTCCATAACAGCTGGCTTCATTTTCATTCATTCTCACCCACAGTATTCAAAGGTCCCAATGTACCCACATTCTGCCAACATGTGTCTTTTGTTTCTCATGGTGGTCCTGTCTCCTAATGGATTTGAGTCTCATTTTCCTGGTGATTCTTAGTGCTGAAGACTGTCTTTTTGTCATTTCTGTGTCTGCGGAGAAATGTCTATTCAAGTCTATAACTCATTTTTAAAAACAGGTTGTGAGGTTTTTGTGGTTGTTTGCTTTGGCATTGTAGGAATCTTTTTATATTGTGGGAATTAACATCTTATCACATAGAGACTTTGCAAATGTTTTTTCTCCCTTTCTGTTGCTTTTTAAAAAAAATCTCTTTTCTTCCCAGGGACAGACAATCCTGGGAGAGCTGAGTAATAAAAGTCTAGAATCAGGAAAGTGAGTGTTCACTTTGTGAATGAGTACATCAGAATCCACCACAGATCTGCCACCAGTGTGGCCCAGGGGTTCTGCTGCCTTTCACAGATGCTGTGCCGGGAAGCAGTCCAGAATGTTCTAAATGAGCAAAAGGCTAGAGGGAGACATAACCCCCGGCCACAAATGTCTGCTGTCGTTCTGTGGTACTACTGGGAAGGGAAAGAAGGGAAATAACCCACCATGGCAGATCTATAGTAAACCTTTAAGAACTCCGTGATTGTTTGGAATGCCTGAGACAAGAGCTTGTCTCAGCCGTGGTATGGGACATTTCCCCAGGGATCTAGCTGGCTGCAGATTCCCGTGTCAGCATCGCCATGAGAGCAGAGAAGGAGAAATCGTGAGAATAGGTGTCGAATCCTGGGAGGATTATGGCAGCGTTCTTGTGATGACATCCACCCTATCTTTAGTAAACACAGGCCCCAGGAAGATGCGCTTCACCTTGCACAGTCAACAAGGTCTACTGGGAGACTTTTTAAGATTTATTTTTTTCAAGATCCCCATTTTATTCAGACGAAATCTCCTGAGATGGGCATGGCTTGTGTGGCTCCCAGGGAGGGAGCAAGCCAAGAATTACTGGTCAAGAAAATGCCTCTGGGCAAAATCAATTCCTCATCTTTATTTTTTTTTCCTTCTTCTGTTCCTTGGCTGTTTTAATGAACACCAAGCAAGTATTTTCATAACTGTTCTTCATTAAAATCACCAGGCAAGCAAGCTGGAATAGACATCACCTCCAAAACTATTGTTTCTTGGCCCTGCAGGGAGTAGGGGGAAAGAGACCACAACCAGTCTCATTCCGACTTGCTCAAGATTCCAGATGCAACTTCCCCTCCTGACCATCACCCCCACACTGGCTCCTCCCCTTTTCCTTCCCTCCCTCCTCCTCCGTTCCTTCCTTCCTTCTCTTTCTCCTTCCTTTCTGTCTTCTTTTCCTCCCAGTCTCCCTTCCTTCTTTCCTCCCTTCCTCCCTCCCTCCCTCCCTCCCTCCCTTCTTTCCTTCCTTCCTTCCTTCCTTCCTTCCTTCCTTCCTTTCTTTCTTCCTTCCTTCCTTCCTTCCTTCCTTCCTTCCTTCCTTCCTTCCTTCCTTCCTTCCTTCCTTCCTTCCTTCCTTCCTTCCTTCCATCTTCTCCTACTTAAAGTTCTTCCAAACATATAACAAATCTAATACCAATCCTGAAGAGAAATTCACAAGAGATGCCCCCCCCATCTTCAAAAGGCATTTCTATACATTTGTGCCTTCCCCTGTGTCATCTGGGAATCGGGATCAGCCTTGGGTTTAGAAGTTAAGCTGGGCTGGGGTTTCGAGGCTGCGAGCTTCACTGCTCCTGGACTCTGTTTGGAGGGCTGACAGTGAGGTGAGGCAGCAGAGCCTCAGGGCCAGCTGCCGCCACCCTGCATCTGTTGCACAGGTGACAGCCAAGTTGGGCATATGTGCATGACCCCTGCCATCTCTGCCACGGGCGGGGGTTCTGCAGGCTGTGAGTGTTTGTGAAGTGAAGGTCTGGCTCAGGCCATAAGACACACTATTCATACACAGTTTGTCTGGCGCAGAAAGAGGCAGACAAGCCCTGCAGTGCCTGCAGAATGTAGCAGAGTGTTTTATGTCTTGCTCGATTTCAAACACTATTGTCAACAAGAGCCTTTTCTAATGTTCAAAGCAAATGTTGACATTCCGTTGGAGATGTTAGTAAAGGCTTCTCAGTCACTATGATGATTTCTTTCTAGAAACCAGCTCAGGGTTTATGTCGTCCTTGATAAAGAGAATAGAAAAGTGGTAGTAAAATTCAGACATTGAAAGTGGCAGATGAAGAGTTTTAATTACTCGACCTTGAGCGGTTAACTAGTGTATCTGAACCTTCTGACTGGAATGTCTTCATGTTACCTATCCTCGCTTACAGCACCAAGGGGTCATGAAGATGCATTGAAAGAAACATATAAGACAATCAAATAAATAAGAAAAATGTAGAAGTTCTTTGAATGGTGAGAATTATTCTTCGGGTAGATCTGGGCATGATGAACTGTCTCCCAATCTTGGAAGGAGATGGCGAGCTCAAGTTCCAATGACTAGAGCGTCACCCTGCTCCAGTTTGCATGCGCTAACTCAAAGTCAGGCTTTCTTTACCTCTCATCTGTGTGTGTGTGTGTGTGTGTGTGTGTGTGTGTGTGTGTGTGTGTGTGTGTGTGTGTGTGTGTGTGTGTGTGTGTGTGTGTGTGTGTGTGTGTGTGTGTGTGTGTGTGTGTGTGTGTGTGTGTGTGTGTGTGTGTGTGTGTGTGTGTGTGTGTGTGTGTGTGTGTTGGTACTAGGGCTTGAACTCAAGGCCAGGGCCTCGTACTCTCACTTGGTCTTTTTCATTCCTGGTTAGTGCTCTACCATTTGAGCCACAGCCCTACTCTTGGCTTGTTTCCCCCTGATTAACCTGGGCTGGCTTCAAACCACGATTCTCAGGTCTTAGCCCTTGAGTAGTTAGAACTATAGGCATGAGCCACCACTACTACTCACCTCTTGCATCCAAGTTTGGACCTTGAAACAAAGTTGCTGATGTTGTTTTCCATAGCAATAAACAAGGAAACAGGTGTACTATGTTCACCCTCTAGCTCAACCTCTTCACGGCCTGGTAATTCACAGAAGCCTAATTAAAATTCTTCTAGGCCACACTCAAGCCCTTAGTCCCTGACTGCCTTGTTTTCCTTCCCTAGATGTGCTCTTCCTTGTAGCTCATCCTTCCTACCAGAAGGGCAGACGCCGCCCCCCCCCCCCACTCCAAAAGTGACCACTGACTTCTACTGGCTTTCTAGGCAAATTCTCCTGAAATTTCTGATGTGCAGGATTTGACAAACTTTTTCCAGCCAATTTGTAAACCCCAGGAGAAAGCAAATCATTCATATATTAAATAGTGGTCTGGCTTTTGACCAAAGCCCATTTTTTTTCTCCTCAGTTCAATCATTTATTTAACAATTTTAGTTCTGCATGACTAAACCCTAAATATAAGTTTTCCATCATTTTAAGAGTAGGGAAAAGATGACATAGATATCAAAGGGCGTTCCAAGAAGGAACTATTTAGGTGGCTTTTGCATTATTGATTTTTGGAATATGTGTTTGGCCTCTGAAAGTTTTCCTTTTGAAAAGCAAGCCTCGTTTGAATTCAGAATGCTCCTATGTTTATCTTTTTTAAGCACTCTATTATATAATCAAGACAGTATCCATCTCAGGATGATAACGGCTTTCAAAAGGGTGTGGAATAGCTGATAATAAATGTTTCCACAACAAAATTGCTATAAAAGGAAACCAAATCCATGAGCAAATGATACGAGTAGAATACTCCAGAAATAGAATTACATTGGACATTATATTGAATTGCTTAGGCAAGGGGGGAAACAGGCAAGGGTAAAGCTCTTTTTAAAAAAAATCCATACAAAGGGAATGTTTTTCTTTTGTTTCAAGAGTAGCAACACAAGGTGGCTTTGTTTGGTGCTCAAGAGGTTTTGTAAACCTCACTTTTGCCTTCCTCTCCTCCTCCTCCTCCTCCTCCTCCTCCTCCTCCTCCTCCTCCTCCTCCTCCTCCTCCTCCTCCTCCTCCTCCTCCTCCTCCTCCTCCTCCTCCTCCTCCTCTTCCTCCTCCTCCTCCTTCTCCTCCTCCTCCTCCAACACCACCTCTCCTCTCCACTGGGCAACTTTGCAATTTACTTATGTCTCAAGGCAGAGCCTCCCTTATTTGTGAACTGGAGTTGAGGAATAATCTGACTCATAAATTGGATATAGGAGTTCAGTGTGGTGTTTATAAAGCCTTAACAAGATCCCTGCACACTGTAAACATCCACTAAATGACACCTCTATTTCCTGTAACACCCCTCCGAGAAGATGCTACTATCACCAGTTAAGAAAGAAGGTTCTGGCATTTGTCAATGTCACAAGTGCCCAGAGAGCCAGGATTCTAGTCTACTTTTCTACTCAACAAAACCTGTAGCCTTTCTCCAGTTAGCCCTAATAGAAATTTGCCAAGTAGCCAATTTGGGTTTTCTAAACAATTATCTGATAATACAATGACCAGCTCAGCAAGCACTT
This sequence comes from Dipodomys merriami, assembly GCF_024711535.1. Taxonomy (NCBI): domain Eukaryota; kingdom Metazoa; phylum Chordata; class Mammalia; order Rodentia; family Heteromyidae; genus Dipodomys; species Dipodomys merriami. Next base: position 5,308,936 of record NW_027206524.1, on the reverse strand, counting down.
TTATGGATCTATTTTTTAACTCTTAATATGAATTTTAAGATTTACCCTGGACTGGGATTCTGGGCAATTGTTTCTATAAAATAGCAGGTTAGGAAGTCTAGCCTTCCAGGGAGTTTGCTTAATACAGTGGAGAGCAGAGCTCATACCCGCACCCATCCACTTAATCCTGGCTGGCCACGTAAGTAAGGTGCCTTATCTGATCACTGATGGCTTAGGCTTAATGGACTTTACTGTGGCTGCAGAGAGGAACTGTGGGTCCTGATAGAAATAGCCTCTCCCCTCCCCTCTCCCTTTCTCCCCTCGACCTGCTCTTGGATGAGCTTAAAGGAAGCATTTTGCTTCTTGGCTTTGTGGCAGCGCCTGCCTCCCAATGCTGCCTCTTTGTTTTGGTTCTATATCTCACCTCCTTGGCAACAGGCTCCTGGTGGTCATGCTGGGCTTCACCCGACAGGATTCCAGGATGGTGCTGGCAGGCACCAGGAGAGGGACGGTATCCCCTGGTCTGTCTCCTATACTAGTTTACTCTGTCAGTATTATGGGCTAGGGCCGGCACAGGGCCGGCTATGAATCAGAGGCTCTACCCCTGCTCTGGCCCCACTAAACCCTAGGTTTGGGGCTGACATGAGCCAAGATGTCAAGCTAACACCTGCCCAGGAGTGACCTTTCCCAGCTTCTGCTTCACTATTATCCCTTAAAATGTCTCTTGTGCCATCACTGGGGCTTGAACCCAAGGACCCGTGCTCTTGCTTGGCTCTTTTGCTCAAGGCGGGCACTCTATTGCTTGAGCCATACCCCCAGTTCAGAATGTCTCTTGGCTAAACAGTCAAATCTCTGTGCCTCAATGGAGGTCTCCTCTTTTCCTACTGAATTATGACCAACTGGAACCTACATGGATATAATTGATTGGCCACTAGTGATTACACAGGGTATTGTATTGGGTCATCTCACTAGAACCCCTGGAGTTTAAAGTAAAGCTGGTGAATGGGAAGGCACAGAAAAATCCCAATTCAACAGATCCCTCCAAAGGCGAAGATCTCTTCGCTAGACTTTACTACCTCTCTCTGGTTGTGCTCCGGGCTCTCTGGAAGAAATCATGCTCTGAAAACTCTTTATTAGCCATTCTCTTTGTCTGCCTTTAGATTTCGGGGAGGCCATTTCTCAAGAAGCCGGTAAGAAAGGTACCTGAGCTTCTCACCCTGGAGATTGGTATTAGCGGCCCTCTGCTCACAAGAGCGGCCTCGTCCTCCTCCTTCATGATGAATGTTGAGAACGGACTCTGATGCTTGACACCGGCCCCGCCCTGTTTGCCAGTGTTTGGCCATTTTCAGCATGGATACACAGAGACCATGGTTCACTGTGGGTTAAACTGTGATGCTGGAAGCTGGTATATTATTATTATTATTTTCATAAATCAACTGAGGGTTTTGAGTTGGGATTTGAACTTACAGGGATAAAGAGACATCATGTCGCTTCTAGGTTGGAGATATTTTTTCAATCTTCCCCACTAAGAAGGATTTTTCACCCACCCTTGTCTTATCAAACATGTCGTATTGGCAGTTTGTTTCTAGAGCCATCCTAAGGCAACACTAGAAGCTTCCTTCCCATTTTTTTTTTTTTTTTTTTGCCAGTCCTAGGGCTTGACCTCAGGGCCTGGGCACTGTCCCAGAGGTTCTTTTGATCAAGGTTAGCACTCTACCACTTGAGCCACAGCACCACTTCTGGCTTTTTCTATCTTATGTGGTACTGAGGAATCGAACCCAGGGCTTCATGCATGCTAGGCAAGCACTGAGCCCATTTCCAGCCCATTCCTTCCACTCTTATTCCCTTGTCTATTCTCTTATTCTTTCCTCCTCTCCTCCAGGCACCCTGGGCCCTTAGGCCCAGCAGCACTAACCACCATATGGGCTCAGAGCAAGACTCTGGACCTGGTTTAGGATCCCAGCCTGTCCATGGCTGAGTGGGACTAGAGAGGGAGATTATTCCTCCTGGATTTCATGTCCTCATTATAAGGATTGGGGAAGGCAGGAAATTGGGTAGATAGGAGATAATGGTGAGAGTTGCAATTGGAAAATGGAATTGAATCAAGTTTTCCTCAAGGCTCTCCAATATTATATTGCAGAGCTGGGATTAAAACCCAGGTCCCTGTGGTCCTCGAACCTAGCCTAGCACCTGACCAGTACCCATGCCCAGTACCCATGCCAGACTGAGAGCTAATGCAGGTCATGGAGGCACAGCTGGCTGGAAGTATCATTCATGCAAATGACACCCCGTGACTTCCCAGGGGTGGATATTTCTAGCACTGCATGAGGACAGTAATAGGAAATGTCTTCTCTCTTTCTTCTCCCTCTCCCACTTCTTCCAGAAATAGTAATTGGTTCAGATGGGCTGGGCTGGTTCCATGGAGAACATATGTTTGCTGATGAGGGGAAACAAAGCCAGCTAATATGAAAACGTTGGGGGGGCTCCCCTGATGCTTTGGGGGTTTGAATATCAGTTTCTGCTGTTTGTGCCTATGTGGTTTCCTGCCTGAAATCGATGGTTATCTTTCCAGCTTTATTGTCTTCCCTTGGGGGGGGTGCTTGGTGAGGGGGTCCACCCTCTTCAGCTATTTTCTCTAACAGCCAAACCAGGGACATGCATCAGACAACAGAGGCGCGTTGAAAATGGGTGGCAGACTGAGGACAGCCCAGGAATGCGGAGAGTGAGGCCGAGCCTCCCCGTCCCGGTAACTGCCAACAGCAGGAATGTGAACTCTCAATTTCCTGCATGTTGTCAATCACAATTGGGCCTCATGCGCCCTTCCTATAACAGCCTGGCTCTGGCTCTGGCTCTGGCTCTTTCTGCTCTGTCTCCCATCTCTCTGTCTCTCTTTTCCTGTCTCTCTCATCACGTCCATTCATCAGCAAGCCTGGAAGAGCATGTTGAGGCTTTATGAAAGCTGCGTGCCTCGAGATCACAAATTGAGTTTTGAACATCCTGAGGGAAGCACAATCTTTAGACCTCAGAGTTGGATGCAGCCATGTAGGTAAAAGCAATTAGGGATGCAATCGGAGCTACCTGTGCTGAGGATCTTGGACATTTCTAAGTAGCCATCTTTCAAATGCTGATGTAATTTGGTAAATGCTTCTTCCCTCTGGGGTTCTGGGATAATATGAATAATGAAAGAATAGCTGTGTGTCTGTCCTTGCCGTAGTCCTTCTTGTATACCTTCAGTGAGAGAGACGCAGGCTTTCCCCAGAGATGGAGATGCTTGGCTTCTGTCTAAGGGGAATTTTATGCTGCTGATATGTCAGAGAAATGTGTGGCCCACTCAGAATCTCATAATTTAGTGATGGGCTTATCTAGAAAGTGAGCAGCAAAAGTCATAGCACTGAGGTATATATGAATGTGTGTGAGTATAGGCGAGGTTGTTTATGTCTGAATAGGTATTGAATGTATTTGTGTGAATATATGTGTGTGTGTGTGTTGGTGTATGTGACTGTGTCTACATATGTTTGTGTATGTTTGTGTTCAGGTGTGTCTGTGTATAGTGTTTCTGTGCATGTGAGAATATGCCCTGTAGAGTGGGGAGCAGGGAACTTTGTAGGTCCTAAGAAGGACACTAATGAAAGTTCATTGTAATTATCACCAGTAGTAAAGCGGTGTTCTGGAAGCATCAACCCAGTCTCCCTGCCTATGGAAAACAAAACAAAAACAATTTAGATATTCTTTCTGTAGAGGGGAAGCGATTCACTCAAGTTTCTAAGACATTTGTCTCCATGATGAGCTTGTATCTTCAGAAAAAAGGAGAGAGCTGGCCACAGAGAAAAGTACAGTTTATAATAACAATAACAACTTATTGAAAAACTTACATATTTAGGACTATACTAAGGTGCTGTGGGATGAAGTATTTTCCTAAAGACAGGTGCTGGACTGACTGGAACTAGAGACCTGTCGGCCTCAGCCTGAGTAGTTGGAGTTATAGTCTAGCCTCACTGAACCTGACTGGTGGGTACATAGGCATACCATTCAACTTTCTCATTAACCGTGTGAAAGGAGACAATGTTTTGGTTCTAATGTGTACATGAGAAAGTGAGCCTGTGAAGAATGAGTCACCCCAGTACACCCTTTGAATGGGTTTGAACCCAGATCTATCTAGTTCCAAAGCCCAGTTCCTATTTGCACCTCTATCCAGCTTCCTCAGCTCTCTTTTTCCATCCCTTCCTCCCTAACAGCCAACGTTGGCTAGTCCAGAATAATCTGAACCAGTGTGCCAGAGCGACAACTGACCCTTAAGAACTCTCTGACATCTTGGGCAAGTTTCTGAATGTACTGAAACTCTGTTTATTCTCTTCTGTAGAAAGGAATAGGAATACCAACGTCTCATCAGGGTTTTCTTGCCCTTGGTTGAACCAGAAGCTTAGATCATTGAAATTCTCTTGATTATAAACCAGTGTCGAAAACCCAAACACCCACAGAATGGGGGCACGTTATATAAATGGGAGAAGTGAGCTGGAGAGAGATTGTGCCAACCAGATGGTACAAAGCCTGTTTGCAAAAGCCAGCTGCTCTTTAGCCACAGCCAATTGTCACCATGTGGAAAGTAGGTCTGATGTAGCCACAGCAAATTTTTCATGAGAAACAAGAAATCTAGACTCTGTGTGTGTGTGTGTGTGTGTGTGTGTGTGTGTGTGTGTGTGTGTAATATATAAATATTGGCCACAAATTCGTAACACTGAACTGGCCAAATAAAATACATCTGAGAGCTGCCCTTGGCTCAGGGATCCCTAGTTTTTAATTGTTACTACAGACATACAGCCCTTACCTGGCAATGCATAGATAACTTGTAGTCACAAGAGCTGCAGAACTGAAGATGGATTTTCACAGCCGTTGCCATGTCTCTCTTAACAGGTCCTATGCTCAGTTTAGCCACAGATGAAGGGTTGCATCTAGCATTGTTTATCTGCTCAAAACCAAAACCAAACCAAGAGACCAGAGTGGGATGGAGAGCTAAGCATGGACATGACATCTGATTGTGTCTAGCTTAGACAATACTCTTAGAGCCAACTGGAAAAGAAATCACTCTCATCCATAAGGCCATGTGCAGTCACAGTTTAAATTGAGTGGAAGTGTTGAGAATTTAATAAAATAGAACTGCAGATAGATAGATAGATAGATAGATAGATAGATAGATAGATAGATAGATAGATAGATAGATATGTGTATATTGTATATATGTATCTGGGTTTAGCTGATAGATCCACCAATAGCATTGTGATGTCAAATATGTTTGGCAGGTTCAAGACTCTTAGCACCCACCTTTGACTGGAAACACATGTGTAAACAGTAACTACACACAACGTGTGAAGATTAAGGAAGTGTGAAGCATTCACTCTGATTTTCATGGTCCTAAGCTAACCCTTTCCAGTTGTGTTGGGGGAGAAGGGATAGGGTTACAGCATTTTTCTTTAAAAAAAAACAAAAACCAATTTTAGGGACAACTTAGACTTTGCATCTGTCTTATATTTGGCATTTAGGAGCCCAAGTACACATATAAGAAGAACTGGAATTATTCAATCCTATTTTCTCCAGTTAGAAAAGTCAATACCAAGTGGTGTTGATTGGCCACCCCTGTGTAGGATGAAGAGATTCTGGGCATTTAATATATAGGGTGAGTGGTGACTATTGTGAATAATTATGTGTTGTATATGTGAAATCTGTTAAGAGAATAGATCTTAAATCTTTTCACCTACAAGCACACATGCACACACACACACACACACACACACACACACACACACACACACACACACACACACACACACACACACACACACACACACACACACACAAAATGGTAACCAGGTAAGATAATGGATATATTAAAATTAGCTTCATCATGACAATCATTTTCTTTTTTTTATTGTGAAAATACTGTACAGAGGGGTTACAATTACATGGGCAAGATAATGAGTACATTTCTTATCAATCATTGTAGCCTCCTCCTTTGTTTCCCCTTCCCATCCCTTCCCAACCTCCCTCACCACCCGCCCCAACCCCCCCCCCACCAAAGTTGTAAAGTTTGTTTTTCCACATAATGACTTGTATATCTCATTGTTGCAATGGGTCCACCTGTATCCCTATTTAAACGATTTGTTTTTTCCCTTCCCCTCCACAAATTATACCAACATCAAATACAGTGAAAGCAGGGGTTATACCATGGGGGAGGGACATATAAAGCAACAAAGAAATAATCTTATAAATGTGTTAGAAACAATTACCTGAAAGAAAAAAACACTTAAATATATACCTTAGGGTTCATTTCCCTAACATCAACTTATCAGACTGTTTCTGTTTGTCTCAGACATATACCTAGTTATTGCAAATAAGGGAAACCATAGACCTAAGTTTCTTTGGGCCTGGCTTACTTCACTTAATATACTTTTTTCCAAGCTGTTCCATTTCCTAACAAATGGGGCAATGTCATTCTTTCTGATGAAGGCATAGAATTCCATTGTGTATATATACCACATTTTCTTGATCTATTCATCTACTGAGGGGCATCTGGGTTGGTTCCATATCTTAGCTATGGTAAATAATGCTGCAATAAACATAGTCATGCTGGTAGCTTTAGTGTGGCCTTGTTTGTGATCATTTGGGTAAATGCCCAAAAGTGGGATTGCTGGGTCATAGGGGAGCTCTATGTGGAGTCTTTTGAGGAACCTCCATACTACTTTCCAAAGTGGTTGAACAAGTTTACATTCCCACCAACAATGTAGTAAGGTTCCCTTCTGTCCACAACCCCTCCAGCATCTGTTGTTATTAGAGTTTTTGATTATAGCCATTCTAACTGGGGTGAGGTGGTATCTCAATGTTGTTTTGATTTGCATTTCTTTTATGGCTAGAGAGGTTGAGCATTTCTTCATGTGTCTATTGGCCATCCTTCTTTCCTCTTCAGAGAAGTTTCTCTTTAAGTCTTTAGCCACTTATTTATTGGGCAGTTGTTTCTGAGGATTTGTTGTTGGGGGATTTAATTTTTTGAGTTCCAAGTATATTTTAGATATGAGACCCTTGTCTGTTGTATGGCTAGTGAAGATCTTCTCCCAATCCGTGGGCTTTCTATTGATCTTGCTCACTATGTCCTTTGCCATGCAGAAGCTCTGCGATTTCATGCAATCCCATTTGTCCAACCTTTCTTTGATTTGTTGTGTTTCTGGGTCTCTATTAAGAAAATTTCAGCCTGCGCCAAGGAGCCCTAGGGTTTCTCCTATTCCATCCTGTAATGTTTTCAGAGTGTCTGCTTTGACTCTGAGGTCTTTGATCCATTTGGAGTTGATTCTGGTACAGGGTGATATATAAGGATCTAGCTTTAGTTTTCTGCAAGTAGTTAACCAATTTTGCCAGCACCATTTACTGAAGAGGCTGTCTTTCTTCCATTCTATTTTTTTAGCTCCCTTATAAAAAATTAGATGGCTTAGGTCTGTGGGTTCATTTGTGGGTTTTCAATTCTATTCCATTGGTCCTGAGGTCTGTTCTTGATGGCAATCATTTTCATAATGTGAAATGTGAACCAGTGGCTCATGCCTATGAGCGTTGGGCATGCCTAGCTATTCGGGAGGCTGAGATTTGAGGATCATGGTTTGAAGCCAGCCTCGGTAGAAGTCTTTGAGACTCCTATCTCCAATTAACTACCAAAAAGTTGGAAGTGGAACTGTGGCTCAAGTGGTAGAGCATCAGCCTTGAACAAAAGCTAAGGGGCAGCGCCTAGGCCCTGAGTTCAAACTCCAGAATTGGCACACCTATACACACACATAAAGTCAAGCTTGTTAACTGTAAATATATATGGATTTTATTGGTTAATTTTATTGCAGTAAAGATAGAGAAAGGAAAATAAAAAGCAATGATGTGTGATAAGTTGAAAAGAAAAACAACTGCTTTGAGAGACTAGGAATGATATCAAAAGAATAGCAGTGCTCTTCAAAGGATCCAAGCTATAAAGGACAGGGAAGGACATGACAATATGACATCAATATGGTATCAATATGATTTGCAAATATTTTCTCCCAGTATATTTTGTTGTTGTTTTTAATTTAACCAGTTTGGGGTTTTGGGTATTGTTGTTTTGCAGAATTTTAAATGTCTAACCATTTTTCCTTCATTGATTAAGCTGTTGATACCAAGACTTAAGAAACTTGTGCCTGGTCCCCAATGGTACTGAATTTTTTAAAAAGACTTTTTAGTTTTACATTTTACACATAAATCTGACATACTTTGAGTAATAATCTATGGAAAATGTTAGGCATGCATAGATGATTCTTTTTCTTCTGCATTTGGAAATGTGACCCTTTATTTTTTATTTTTTTTTTATTTTTTGCCAGTCCTGGGGCAATTCAGGGCCTGGGCACTGTCCTGAGCTTCTTCAGTTCAAGGCTAGCACTCTACCACTTGAGCCACAGCACCACTTCCAGCTTTTTCTGTTTATGTAGTGCTGAGGAATCGAACCCAGGGACTCATGCATGCTAGGCGAGCACTCTACCACTGAGCCACATCCCCAGCCCATCTTGTCTTCATGGTTTCTGATGAGAAGTTCATTGATGTTTGAATTGATTTTCCTCCGTAGGTGAGGCTTGGAGTTTTGCTATTTGCTTTCAATACCTTTTGTCTTTAGTCGTCATGAGTTTAACTATGGGGCTCCTATGCATGGATTTCTTTAGGTTTATTCTGTCAGGAGTTTGCTTGGTATTTTAAAGCAACACATTTATGTGTCTCTTTTTCTCTCTTTCTGAAGTACTAGGTTTGAACTCAGTGTGCTACACTTGACTAGCATACCTCAGTCTTTTTTTTTTTTTTGCATTCAGTGTTTTGTTGTTCTTGTTGTTGTTTTGTAGGTTTTTCTTCAACCAGGGTCTCATAATTTTGTGGGGGGATGTCCTGAGATCATAATCCTCTTATCTTTGCCTCCCTAGTGGCTAGAATTATAGACACACACCACCACAGACAAGCATTTTAAGTTTGCTTGTTTTTATTTAGAGCTTAGGGACAGCCTGCTTTTGCTCTCCTTTTAAATTAGTGAATATTACAGGTGCCAAAGGGTCTGATTTAATTATGGTATGTCCATATATGTATATGATATACTTGGATCAAATGCAACCCATTACTCCTTCTTCCATCCACTTCCTAAAAACATTTTCAGTAAATTCCATTGTTCTGTTTCCGTACAGGTACATAAGACACTTGAATCCTACTCATCCTCCTTCACCCTTTTCTTTCTCTTCCCTCCCTCTCATTACTTCACACTCCTCAGCAGCACCTCTCAACACATTCTTCTGTAACTAGGTCTAGCTGTGAGACCATCTATGAGAGAGAACATGTGATATTTGTCTTTCTGAGTCTGAGTTGTTTTACTCAATATAATTATATCCAATTTCATCCATTTTCCTGCAGATGATATCATTTCATTCTTTATGGTAGAATAATACTCCATTATGCACATATACCACATTAAAAAAAAAAACCCATTCATCACTCATAGACGCCTAGACTGATTCCATACTTTTGCTATATGAGTAGTGCAGCCATGAACAGCTATGTGCAGGTGTCTCAATTGTATGTTGACCTACATTCTTTTGAATATGTGCCCAACATTAGAATGACAAGATTATATAGTAGTTGTATTTTGGGGGGGAGGGGTCCGGTCATGGGGTCTGAACTCTGGGCCTGGGCGCTGTCCCTCAGCTCTTCAGCTCAAGGCTAGCACTCTACCACTTGAGTCACAGCGCCACTTCCAGCTTTTTTCTTTTTGCTTATGTGGTGCTGAGGAATCAAATCCAGGGCCTCATGCATGCAAGGCAAATGCTGTACCACTGAGCCACCTTCCCAGTCCCAGTAGTTGTATTTTTTAAAGTTTTTTTTGAGGAATCTCCATACAGACTTCCATAGTTGCTGCAGTAATGTACATTTCTACCAACCAGATAAAAGGGTTCTTTCCCCACATTTCCTACCAACATTTCTTGATGAGGATCGCTTTTGTTTTTTGAGTGAACTCTGATTCCTTATAAACCCTGAGAATGAGTTCAGAGGGTCATAATCTGAACAAGGGCAACTGAGCAATTCAGTGGACACTTCACATCCCAAAGAACAGAGTAATGCATCCAGGCCAACCCAAGAAACACACACACACACACACACACACACACACACACACACACACACACACACACACACACACACACACACACACACACACACACACACACACACACACACACACACACACACACACACACACACACACACACACACACACACACACACACACACACACACACACACACACACACACTCTCTCTCTCTCTCTCTCTCTCTCTCTCTCTCTCTCTCTCTCCCCCCTCCCCCCTCCCCCCTCCCCCTCCCCCCTCCCTCCTGTCTCTCCCCCCTGTCTCTTTATTCAAAGACATTACCAGGACAAAAAAATAGACTCTGGATTATTTGGTTGCTCTGGGTAAAAATGATGTGGTTTGTTTAAAAAATTACTGTTATAAACACTTTTCAACTTAGAACGAAATGATTATGTCTGGTGGCCAAGATGTCTCTAGGATAGATACATTGTATGTGCTTGGCATTGAAATTTGGGTCAAAATGGATTTATTAGATTATTCACTCACCACTTCCTTTGCATGTGACTTCTGTAAGAGCTCCCCACTCCTCCCACTGGTTAAGGTAAATGCAACTTTGTTTGTCTGCTCAGGCCTACCCCCTAGGAGCAAGTTACATTTGTGCATTCCTTGAGATGGTCCAGCTTTCTCTATATATTGAGGAGGCCTATGAATACTGGTAGCAAGTTGGCCAAAGGCTGGAAGAATTTTTTTTAAGTCATCCAAGAATACCATAATCGGGCAGGGGGATTCTATGCTCTTTTAAATAGCGATCTGTAGCCCTGTGCTTGACTCTTTAATTCACAGGCTCTAAGAAATCTGGGAGTACCTGACAAAATACCTGTTACAAGTAAGACATGTATAAAAGGGAAGCAAGTTTGACCAATTAAACTGGTAAATTGAATGTGATAAAGCTGTCAATATTTTGATTGAAAAGGAGTGTTTAAAACTGACAGACCCTATCTGAAGTTTACGATTTAAAAGTTTGTTTAAAAATAGTAATGATCTTGCTTCAAGGTTAAATAGACATTTTGGTTCCCAGCTGAAGTCTTTTTCTAAGGAGAGAAAATGGAAAGGGAAGGATGAATTGGCACGGACCCTGTTCAGTACTTTGTATATAACTCTGCAAATGGTCACGCTTCTCCCTAATTTTATCTTAAAGGGACAGACTATGTTTTCTTATGAAGAAATTCAAGGAAGAGATGAAAAAGAACTGTGTACTAGCTGTGTATCTTTAAGGTTGTTTTTTTTCCATGTATGTCTGTTTTCCCTATTTCTGGCTCTTGCCACTAGTGAAAATGAGCAGCAGTTTGATATTCTTCATGGCCCTAAAGTTGCAGTAACACAGCAGGTCATTAGACTTGAGAATAGCCTTCTAACACAGTAAAGAACATTATTCTTATTAAACCTCATGCTTGATTACATATTCTGTCATTCAAAATGGGGAAACAGGAACTATATTCGAACAATTCTATTACACCCTACAGAGTAATAGCTATCTCACCATAAAGCACTTGATGATTGTTTTTTGAGGTTTTTTTTTTTGTCTTTGTCTGAATTGGCCTCCTATTTCATGAAACACCATTTTGACTGGGAAGGGATGGCTGATTGACAAACTCTGGTTATTCAAGCTTGGGTATTTTCTCCAAAGGAACTGAGTGAGTGAACCTATCATTTCAAGGACAATGATTGATAACATATATTACCAGTGAAAATAAAAGATTTTTATTTTGGGCTTCCAAAAACAACTTAGAAATGTCCACCATGAGCTTGACAACTTCCCAGGACTGAAAAATGTCTGACTTAAATGTCTGAAATAGTCATTGTCTGGAGAAGGATGGTGTTATAAGTACGATGGCAGAGCGAACAGGCTACCCCTGCACAGAGCGAGGGAAATGACTAATTCCAAGAGGGCAAGATGAGCGCTGAGGCTGGCTGTTGGGGGTGGGGGGGAGGTGTGTTATGGGAGTGGGGAGAAGTGCATTGTGGGCAGAGGCCCTGGCTTGGAGGAAGGCCACAGCTGCCAGGATATCTGGCACATGTAGAGACTGGAACGGAGCACAGAGCAGAGAGGGTGGCTTCCTAAGAGGACTGTGCAAGGGGAAGTGACACGCTCCAAGCTGGGCCTCTGGGAGACATCAGTGCAAGGAGACATCTGCCTTTGCTTAGCAGCAGAGAGCTCCAGGGATGCCCCTCTCCCTCCAAAGGAATTCCTAATGATTTCATTGGCGCGGGCCAGAACTCCTGCCCGCTTGGCACTAGGGTGATGTGTGTGGCTTTGTTTTGACAAACCTTGGCCACGACTCTCTAACACGAAGCAGAGCGTGGGGTTGTGACCTCCTGCGGCAGGGTGCACCCTGACAACTGTCAAACCCGGTTCTCAAGGATAAGCCTTGTGTCCGCCCTCACCGCCTCCTGGCTGCCTTCACCCTGCCAGGGCTGCCTTTCACCTAGCCAGATCTCCTCTGATACTTTGTTTTTGAACATTTGTATTAACTTTAAGTAGTTGTACTAAGGAGTTGCCACTCACCAAAGCAGTTTATGACTACAGTGCATCTAGAAGGCTGTAAATGATCCGTGTTAACCACACTGGGAATAAGAGTCCCAGGTTTTTGGTTTTTTGTTGTTGTTGTTCAATCAGCCAGCAAAATGTTGGAACAGGAGGCCTGGCTGAAGAGGTGGAGTGACAGCTGTGAGTGAAAGAACTGAGCAAATGCATGAGATTGTGAACTCATGTCCCAGGACCAGCACAAAAATGATTAAATGAACACATATGATTTTTGTCATTGACAGAAAAGTGCCTGGAATCAGAGATCACTTTGTTAAGTCAATTAAAGCAAGTCTCAGAAAGACAACTTATCTCCTGTGTTCTCTCATAGGTAGATTCTAAAATTTAATAATGGGAATATTAAAAATAATAAATAATGAAAGTAGAAGGAGGGGACCAACAGGGAGTGAGAGGAATAGGTATAGCCAGTGAATGGCATAAATTGCAATCAAATTATTTTATATACATGTGTGATATCTTAATGAAACCATTATGTTGTATAATATTCACTAATAAAAAGTCAAAAGAATTCAGAAAAAAAAAAGAGAGAGAGAAGAAATCTCCTTTGAATGCTTGCAGGGAACTGGTCTTTAAACAAGGGCATTTTCCTGCAAGCCCGAGCAGGGACAGAAATCTGGAAACAAAGAGTCCTGTGGAATATGTCTTCAGCCTCCCAGCCTTTCACCGGCACCTCCTCCAGTAGAGATACAAGCTTCTTTTGTTACGTTTTCTGGAAGGTTGTCAAGAGAGACACTATACTGCTTCAACTGGCCAGTGTTCACATACAACTAGCTGATGATGTTTAATCTTTTGCCCCTTAAGGAGGTGGGGCTGACTCTGTATATCTTTGGAGTTGGAAAACTCACATCAAATTATAATATTTAAAAAATAGAGCCAGGTGTCAAGTGGCTCACACCTGCAATCCTAGCTGCTTAGGAGGCTGAGATTGGGAAGATCATGGTATGAGGCCAGCCTAAACAGACTTGTGAGAGGCCTTTTCAACCAATAGCCAGGCTCAGTGCAACATGCCTGTCATCCCATCCCTGTGTGAGGCTGAGCTAGAGAGGTTCACAATTCCAGGCTAGCCCAGGCAGAAAAGCTCATAAGACCTGACCTTGACAGAAAAAACTGGGTGTTGTGGTGTATGCCAACTATGGTGGAAAGCCTAAAATAGGAGGATTGTAGTCCAGGTGCATTCCTGAGCAGGAGGCAAGACTCTGTCTTAAAAATAACCAGCTCATGGAGGGGATGTGGACAGAAGGGAACCTTACTGCATTGTTGGTGGGAGTGTAAACTTGTTCAACCACTTTGGAAAACGGTATGGAGGTTCCTCAAAAGACTTCACATAGAACTCCCCTATGACCCAGCAATCCCACTTTTGGGCATTTACCCAAAAGTTTACAAACAAGACCACACTAAAGCTACCAGCACAACTATGTTTATTGCAGCATTATTTACCATGGCTAAGATATGGAACCAACCCAGATGCCCCTCAGTAGATGAATGGATCAAGAAAATGTGGTATATATACACAATGGAATTCTATGTCTCCATCAGAAAGAATGACATTGCCCCATTTGTTAGGAAATGGAAAGACTTGGAAAAAATCATATTAAGTGAAGTAAGCCAGGCCCAAAGAAACATAGGTCCCATGGTTTCCCTTATTTGCAATATCTAGTATATGTCTGAGTCAAGCAGAAAAGGTCAGATAAGTTGATGTTAGGGAAATGAACCCTAAATATGTATTCAAATGTTTTTTTTCTTTCATGCAATTGTTTCTAACACATTTATAAGATTATTTCTTTGTTGCTTTGTATGTGCCTCCCCCATAGTATAATCCCTGCTTTGACTGTATTTGATGTTGGTATAATTTATAGAGGGGAAGGGGAAAGACAAATCGTTTAAGTAGGGATACAGGTGGACCCATTGCAACAATGACATGTACAAGTCGTTATGTCGAAAACGAACTTTACAACTTTGGTTCCAGGGGAGGGGAGGATTGGATGGGGGGGGGACGGGGGGTGGGAGGAGGATGGGAAGGGATGGGAAGGGGAAACAAAGGAGGAGGCTACAATGCTTGATAAGAAATGTACTCATTATCTTGCCCATGTAATTGTAACCCCTCTACAGTATTTTCACAATAAAAAATAAATAAAAATTTAAAATAACCAGCTCAGGTGCCTTGTATTCATAAATTGCTTTGTTAAATGGAGACTCCTTTGTAAAACTATAGAAAGATAATTTTTAAAAATCTGAAAAAAAGCCCAAGAGCAAAAAAGGGCTAGAGATGTGGCTCAGTGGTAGAGCACCTGCCTATAAAGCACTAGGCACTGAGTTCAAACCCCAGTCATATTATATACGTACATACACACATAAATGTAAAACCCAAATGAGTTCTTCAAAAATAGATATGCATTTGCAATAGTAATCTTTTTTGGGGGGAGGCTAGAGAAAGTTGAAAAAGGCTTATTCAAATTGTAAAGTTTGAATTGTAAAATTATTCAAAGTGTAGAAAGATTATTTTTTAAGTGTGATTATTTTAAAGTGTGATTTTTTTACAGTGTGATATTTCAATACAGCACAAAATGTATAATGATCAGATCAGGGTGACTGGCATGCCCGAATCCTCAGACATCATCTCTTTGTGTTGGGAGCATTCAAGCCATTTTGAAACATATAATGAATGGATATCAACCATTGTGATATAGAGCATTAGAAATCATTCTTATGCAATTGTCCCCCTCCATTGCTTAGCCATCTTTTCCCTGCCCTACCTCATCCCATACCTCTAGCTCTATCCAAGTTACTACAAATAACAGGATTTCATTTTTATGGCCCAATAATATTCCAGTACACACACACACACACACACACACACACACACACACACACACACACACACACACACACACACACACACACACACACACACACACACACACACACACACACACACACACACACACACACACACACACACACACACACACACACACACACACACACACACACACACACACACACACACACACACACACACACACACACACACACCCCTACCTACCACCTACTATATTTTTTAATCTACCCATCCTTCTGTGGACACATAAGTTGATTCCATATATTGTCCTTTGTGGAAAGTGTTTCATGGGAATAGAGTTTTTTGATTTAAATTATAAACCATTTCTTTAAAAAAAATTATCTTAATTCTAGCATGCTTCTAGCTTCTCCTGTAGTATCCACATACAAATGGGTTTCCAGAAACTCCAAATGAATTCAGTGGAATCAATACTTGAATGTCAGGAAGTGAAAAAACTCCACAACTATAATACTAAATCTAGGTGCTTTTTTTCTTCTTAATATTGATGCTGGTGTTTAACCCACCAAATAAAGCTAATTAAGAAGAAAAATAATTTTCCCCAGGTAGGGGTAACTGAAACAAAGAGACAAGAATGTTCTTAGCTCTTGCTTAAGGAGAGATCTTTTCCTTCCCTATTGGATTGTGACAGGTAGTCACGAGTGGAGAGAAGCAGGAAGAGCAATGGGAAATTCTGAAGGAATTACAGCCCACACAGTGTGAGGACAGCAATCATTTAGGCTGCCTTTCCTTTTAGAGACATTTACTTGAACTCTTCAAACAAATTAGATCCTTCAAATGCACTTCTCTTAATTGAAAAGTTTGTGTTTTTCTTTTTCTGAACATCAGTTCATTTTGAACCAATGAACCCAGGGACCCATTTAATGTCAATGCTATAGAGAATATTCAGTTACATTGTCAGTTAGAAATGTCAGTTGGAAATTTCTCACAGGGTAGAATCAGTCAACAACTGATTTTTTTGCCAAGGTTATGCTGAAGTTTTTTCAAGTGAAGTTATTCCTTTTTGTTGTTTTGTTCATGGTGCTTGAACTCAGAAGTTTACTAGGCACTGTCCCTGAGCTTTTTTTTGCTCAAGGCCAGCACTCTATCACTTTGAACCATAGCTCCATTTTGTTTTTCTAGTAGTTAATTGGTGATGAGTCTCACAGACTTTCCTGGAAGACTGTTTAGGCAAGCTTTGAACTGCGATCCTCAGATCTCAGCCTCCTGAGTAGCTAGGACAACAGGCATGAGCCACCGGCACCCAATCTCAAGTGAATTTATTCTTATTTTTCAACTTTCCTAGTCTGCCACTTATAAAAGCTATATGTAAAGATGACCTACATGGACCAGAAATATTGCTTTATTCATGTTTTGTCTTGAATCACGGGGGCATTGAATAGACACATTTATACTCTGACTTCCATTCAGTGTTAAGCTGGCTTGGAAGTGGGTCATTGGGAAATCTTGGCATCCAAGGCAACCTGAGAAATCAAAGTTGACCCAAGGAAACAAACACTTTGGTTTGTCTAGACTGGCATGTCTCATGAGTTCCTGACAGAGTAGTAAAGAATGGGAGATCTGAGCTCTGCCTCCACGCAGCTTGGTGGTACATGACTTTTCCCTGTGATTGACTCAGTAATGCGTGAGTCGTAATGTTGTTCATCTCTGGGACTCTTAGTTGGGTATAACTTGTGTACATCTCCATCTGATCACAGAGGATGGAGGATGAGGTTCCTTCATCTCATGGCTTAGAAGTAAAATTCAGCTGCCTTGTGTTTAGAGACTTACACTGGCTTAGGGTCCCCATTAGCCGTATCTTGCATTTAAGATGTCAGGATAAGAGGAGGGGAATGGCTGGTAAGTTGTACAGTGTTGACAGTCTTACAATCCAATAAGATCCCTACAGAGACTCAGGGAAGACGGGCAATCTGAGTGGCAGGGTTGTGTCATGTAGATTCCTACAAGCCAAACTAACAATGCATTGTGGCCATTGGAGTAAGCCACAAAGGTGGTTCCTCTGAATGCTGGGTTTTAGAAAGGTTGACTGGCTCACATGGGCATCCTGAGTAGACCTGGCAGACAGGGCAGATAACTGCTAAACTGCTAAAAGAAAAAAAAAAGTCTCTCAAGCACTATAACTCTACCCCTCCCCCCATTACATTTGTTAGAAATTAAAGAGATTACTAAATGGCCTAAGACTTCATGGTGAAAATATTTAGGTGGCTGGCAATCCTCTCTTTCTCTGTATGTTATTTTCAAAGAAGATAATCTTCTATCCTCACTTCCATCCAAATTTTTCCCTGTCTTGGAAAAAGAAAATGTCAAAAATGTTGGGAAAATGCACTCCACCCGTGTTTTGTTGGAAGGGCTAGTTTCTTAGCTCCTTGAGGAGCCAACTTTTAATCCACAGGTATTTGCTTCAGAAAGGGATATTGCCAAAATTTCCTTTCAGTATGATTCTGGTAGGAACTTATAAAGAATCATTGTAAGTCAAAATCACAGAATGTAAGAGGAAGGAAGGTTTAGCCCTAGTAAAAGTGTATTATGAACTATCTGAGACTTTGTTGCTTCTTGATAATAAAAAACAAAAAAAAAAGACTTCAGAATTGATATAATCTGAACATTCTAGTATTCAATCATAGACTTCATTACTGATGGAGTCTCTTCAAAAACATTCCACAAACACTTTTTTTTTCTTGGTGCCAGTCCTGGGGCTTGAACTTATGGTCTGTGTGCTTTCCCTGAGCTTTTCTCCTTCAAGGTTAGCTCTCTTATCACTTAAGTCACAGCTCCCTCTGGCTTTTTTTTTGGGGGGGGGGTCCGGTCATGGGGCCTGAACTCTGGGCCTGGGCGCTGTCCCTCAACTCTTCAGCTCAAGGCTAGAGCTCTACCACTTGAGCCACAGCGCCACTTCCGGCTTTTTTCTTTTTGCTTATGTGGTGCTGAGGAATCGAACCCAGGGCCTTATGCATGCAAGGCAAGTGCTCTACCACTGAGCCACCTTCCCAGCCCCTCCCTCTGGATTTTTTGTAGTTCATTGGATATAAGAGTCTCACAGACTTCCTGGCTGGCTGGCTTTGAGTCTCAGACCTCAGACCTCAGCCTCCAGAGTTGCTAGAATTATGGACTTGAGCCACCCGTCCCAGTGTCATAAACATTTTTGAGCTCTGTGGGTATATGGTGAGCAGCAGAGACAGAATTCTTGCTGTCAAGAAGCTTGCATCTAAAGGAAAGATATAAAAAGGTAAATACATAGTTATGATCCTTTGGCAAATAGTGCTTCCACAGAGGAAGTATAGGGTTTTATGAGACCATCCTGGCTAGATTTCAGGAAAGGGAACTCATCCTTGAAGAAATTGTAACTAAGCTGACTTCTTTAGCTATCATCAGAACTAGTAGGTCCTAACCCTAGAAAAATGAGCAGCCAAGAGCGTGGTGAGCACATGGGCAAAGTTTGAGACAAAAGACCTAGCATCAAGAGAAAAATGTTGCATTCAGGAGATGACACACTTTGTTCCAGCTGTAATTTGTGCACTGTGAATACTCAGAGGGTGGGTGGAGTAGGGGAGCGAGGAAGGTCCACAGAGGGAGCTTAGAGAAATATGTTGGGGCCAGATCTTTGCCAACACTTGCAATATCCAAGACAGAATTTGCGATGTGTCCTGAGGGCAAGAAGCAACCATTGATTGCTTCCCAGCAGAAGAGTGACCTTGGCCCAATGTGAAGCTGAGAATAGCTACTCCGTCCACAGTTTAGCCAGTTTGGCTTCTGAGAACCCTCAGAGGTCATGAGAGGTCAACCAGACATGGAAAGGAGATGGATCTGACCAGCAGTAAGAAAAGCCTATAGATAAAACTCTGTGCTCAGGTAGGATGAGGGAGAAAGGGGATAGTTTTTCAGGTGTTTGTCTGGGGCTGGTGATCACTGTCTATTTATAGGTAGGAAAGAGAGAGGAGGAAAGCTAAAAGCATGGAAATGAGGTCATTTGTGTTCTTATCAAGTTCCATATGTCAGATACTAGGTCAGATGTTTGCAAACACAATCTGATGGGTAATTGGATCTATAATCCCAGAGCTCTTGAAGCTCTTGATTGAGTGATTCTGGAGTCTTCAGGACTTAGGTGATCACGTGGGACAATGTGCTAATGTTAGGAATGCCTCAGTTCAGGGTGGCAGAATGCCTAAGCATCCATTGGTATTACTTAGCCCAGGAAACAGGACCTTGTTTACTGAATCACCTTCGCCTCAGTCCTGCAATGCAACTTATTCCCTTCCATCTTTAGGATCCTGAGTACTTTTTGTCTCTTCTGCATTTGTCTCCTTTCAAAGAACTCGACCGCTTTTGGGGGGGGTCAGTTACCTTAAATATCATCAGTAAGCCTAGAGTAGACCTCCTGCCCCATCATTTCTTCCTCTTTAGTTCTAGGCTGAACAAAGCTATACTCACACTCAAATCTCAAGAGGTATCCAAGAGAATAAAATCAGGACAGTGACTTTTGCATGCTAGATAAGTGAGCTGGATTTTGAAGGGAAGGATACTTGAATCCTCTGATACTTCATGTAAACTGGATGTCTCCTACTCCCTTTTTAATGAATCCATTTCTTGGCCTATCCTTACACAGGTCCAAAGATTAGAATTGCCTTTCTAAAGTACATTTGGGTGGTGTTTAAAAAAAAAAAAAACCAAAACTTGGCATTGCTGAGCTTCTGGTGCCGATACAAAGAGCACATACATATTCCAACAATCCGCAGATTGTTGGTCCTGAGCATCAGTTCTTGGCCTTTGAAAGGAAGGGCACAGCACATCTCCGCACAGGGAGGAAGTGAGGGAGCTATTATTACATCCAGGCATCACAAGCTTGTCCATTCAGATGGGCACAAGTCAGCCTCTGTGGGCCACTCAAAGGAAGAGGCTGTGAAATTGGGTACCCGGGTGACACCATGGCTGCCAGCTCTTCCCTCCCAACAGCACAAAGTTCCCAGCACACCCTAGTTTGCTAAACTTGACCTCTCCTATCACCATGGAAACCCAGCACTGCCAAGAGAACTTCCTCTGTGATTATCAGGCAGACTATAAAAACATAGAATCGTGAGGGTGGGGGTGGGGGTGGGGGAGGGGAAGTCACTGCCCATTCGATCTCAGCATTAAGGCCTTGACTTTAGCAGTTTGGTATGGGTGTGGGAGAGGCAGAGGCATCTGGCAAGAGTTACCACAGCAGAAGAATGCAGTATCCTACCTCCTCTCCATGGAGTGTTCAGATTTCAGGAGGCTTCTGTGAGCAAACACTTGGAATAATGGCTAGATCCCCACCATCTGACATTCATCTGGGTGTCTACCTGCAGGTTGTCGGGCAACTAGCCATCAGAATTATTGTTTACCCATCGTTCTGTAGAATTAGGGCCAGAATTTGAGGGCAACAAAAGAGGCTCACTTTGAATTTGCAGCAGTGGGATCACTCCCACAGAATTGGAAGGAACCATAGAGATCTCATTTTAGTGAGTGTAATCTAATTTTAGTGAGTTTTGACACCCTGTGAAGTATAGGTCTTAAACAAGGTTCATAACTTTCCTATGAGTCTCATGGCTTCTAACATCCAGACAGCATTAAGAACATAATTCGGGGACCGGGAAGGTGGCTCAGTGGTAGAGTGCTTGCCTTGCATGCATGAAGCCCTGGGTTCAAGTCCTTAGCACCACATAAGCAGAAAAAGCTAGAAGTGGTGCTGTGGCTCAAGTGGTAGAGCGCTAGCCTTGAGCTGAAGAGCTGAGGGACAGCACCCAGGCCGAGAGTTCAGGCCCCACGACTGGACCAAAAAAAAATGGGACCTATATTTCTTAATATCTAGTATATGTATGAGTCAAGCAGAAAAGGTCAGATAATGTGATGTTAGGAAAATGAACCCTTAGATATGTATTTAAATGTTTTTTTTTCTTTCATGCATTTGTTTCTAATGCATTTATAAGATTATTTCTTTGTTGCTTTGTATGTCCCTCCCCTACAGTATAACCCCTGCTTTCACTATATTTGATGTCGGTATAATTTGTGGAGGAGATGGGGAAAAACAAGTCATTTAAGGATACAGGTGGACTCGTTGCAACAATGAGAAGTACAAGTTGTCATGTTGAAAACGAACTTTACAACTTTGGTTGGGGGGCAGGGAGGATTGGGTGGGGGGGCGGGGGCAGGCTGGGAAGGGATGTGAAGGGTAAACAAAGGAGGAGGCTGCAATGCTTGATAAGAAATGTACTCATTATTTTGCCCATGTAATTGTAACCCCTCTGTACAGTATATTCACAATAAAAAAAATAAAAATAAAAAACAACTTCGTACATTATTTACTTGAAACTCAAAGAGATCCCATGTTTCCACTTCCTCTCTTACCCTTTTCCTGTACTTCTTTCCTCTTCCCAAAGAGACATTAGCAGTGTATCTTGAGCTGTGTGTAGTGTTTGAAAGTTCAGAGTGGAAGAGGCACAATGAAGGCAAAGCATGGGGATTCATCTGGAAGGGACCCTGAGCTCACGGTGAAAATTATCCAATTATTTTAGAAAGGCACTGTTGGTACTGATCATTGGTTAATACAGGTGCCCTGGCAACCCAGCAGTCAGAGCCTGGCTGTTCTTAGCATGCATTTCTTGGTCTACCGGTCGGCTTGGTGATTCAGTCATCCTTCTTGTCTCCAGCAGAGAAAGCGAGGCCTCTGTGCACTAGAACTCGACAGGAAAAGAATGAGACATGAGACTCCTGAATCTCCTTTACCTTGATAATGCAAACATCCTGGGCTTTTTTAAAGTGTGGTGTTTTATCCTATGGCCTGGCTCTTTTGCTGAAGGTTTGGTTCTAAGCATTGAGGTCCCCAGATACGCTGATGAAGAAAATTTACTAAATAGACAACTCCATGGCTCCATTATCGCCAGCCATGGGAAGCCATGTTCACTTGGGAGCAAAATGGCTATCACAAAAATATATACATATATATGTGTATATACATATATGTGTGTGTGTGTGTGTGTTTATACTGGGTTAGAAGCTTCTTAGCTAGAAAATGTGAGTATATGTGTTAGTGACATTATTGCCTGTAAATTTTTGTATTCTTGAATTATTGCAAGCAAGAAAATGTTGCCCTAAGACTGCATTTTTTATATCCTAGCAATTGGTTTAATAATGAAAATGTCAATAGTATTGTCATTTATCAAGTATACCTGTTATTTGATTTACATTAACTTCACAAGAAGTGAGATTTATTGATAATTAATGTGACTTTGTGTTTTTTTTTAAATTTTAGGCCTAATAGTAACTCTAAGATCCATTTATAGTATAATTAAATTCTGCGATCAATAATTGCTTTATATAACTTGATGTTTGAAATCTCTTTTTTTGCCAGCCCTGGGGCTTGAACTCAGGGCTTGGGCACTGTCCCTGAGCTGCTCTTTGCTCAAGGCTAGTACTCTACCACTTGAGCCACAGTGTCACTTCCAGCTTTTTCTGTTTAGGTGGTGCTGAGGAATCAAACCCAGGGCCTCATGCATGTGAGGTGCTCTATCACTAAGCCACCTTCCAAGCCCCTGGGATCTCTCTTTTGAAAACTACCTTTAAGTTGTACAAATTCAACATATCCATTTATGAATAGGCTGCATCTTGATGAAATTTCTCTTTTGAACTTAAGAAAATCAGCTGTGTCATCCTTTCCAGCAAATGTAATTCTTCAGGTTTGTTTTTAATTTACAAGATGGAAAGAGGGGTTCCCACTGATAACACCCTGTAGCTGTTGATTATTTTCAATGCATAGGATGTCATCTCCTATATAATCACCACTATTTCAAATGTTAAACACTGATAACACCCTGGAGATGATCATGTTGTAGGATAGAAGTTCGAATGTCATCTGTCGATCCAGTGGGAGCTTCTTGAGGCAAAATTGCAGAATGATCATTGTTTTCTCTCCCTTCCACTTTCTGAACTTCAGAATTCCTTACCAATCAAGCGGAGTCAAGACAAGATAAAATGACATATGGCACACAAATACTGTGGCAACCACAGGGGTTTGATGTGTGATGAAATGACTGACTCATGGAGAGTCCACATTTTCATCTCCACTGAGGCATGCGTGCTCAGTGGCGTGGCAAAATGAACCTGCAGTGACACTAAATGACAAGTCACCATGGAATGGCAATCTGACCCATAAGACAAGGCTAATGCCTTGGTGGTACTGCTTCAGCAAAGGAAAGAATACAGTTCAACAGACCTCCAGCCTTTCTGGCTTGTAGATTGTCAAATGGATGAGGCGCCAGGGCTTAAGAAAAGTTAGCCGTTCAGGGGGTGGTTATTGTAACAGATAATTCACAGCAGTTGCTTTCTTAATCCTCAAACACTCCAGTCTTCTACTCAGCAGATGGCTTCATCCTTACCCCACCGTGAAGATCAAAGCTGGAAAAGTCCAGCTTGCTCATCTCCAACCACTCTTGAGTCTCTGCCCCTTCTCTCCTGCTGCATTCCCTGCCCCTGGTTCCGCCTCAGACAACAATGTTGGTCTCTTACTCTACTAGCGATTCTTCATCTCCGTCATCTTTTAGTATCTCCATCTCTTCATCATTTTTATCCTCAACCTATAGTGAGCCAGAACTCCTTTATTAAAAATCTATAGATTCCTCTAATTTGTTTCATTCTCAAAAGATTAGCCTGGCTCATACATTCTTTCCTTTACAGACATTTTAGTCTCCATGTAGGCAATGGATAAAGAGTAGCTTGTTTCTTGTCTTTCTAGGAGCCAGGGTTGTATCAGTAGGTTGTTTATTTGCACTCATTTGATTGTTTTAAATGTAGGCTTAGAAATATATTAACTTTCCCTTTGCTGTGTAACTAGGGAGTTACATTTTCATTTTCCTCCTTCAACGATCCCCTGATCATTCAAACATTTATTGTTAAGTCTTCATGTGTTTGTATATTTCCTATAGTTTCTATTATTGTTCTCTGTGTTCATTCAAATGATCTGATATGATAATAGCAAGTTATTTCATTTGTTAAGACTTTGTTTCTGACAGTCCTAGGGCTTGAACTCTGGGCCTGGGCACTGTCCCTGAGCCCTTTTATTCAAGGCTGGTGCTCTACCACTTTGAGCCACAGCACCACTTCTGGTTTTCTGGAGGTTCATTGGAGATAAGAGTCTCAGACTTTCCTGCCCAGGCTGACTTCAAATTGTGATCCTCAGATCTCAGCCTCCTGAGTAGGTAGGATTACAGGTATGAGCTGCTGGTACCTGGCTTGTTAAGACTTGTTAGTGTCCTAAGATATGATAAATACTTGGAGACAGTTTTGCGGGCTATGGAGAAGAGTATATATTCAGTGGCTGTTTGGTGGAATATTTGTAGATGTCTATTAGGTTCATTTGCCCTATGATATCTTTCATGCTGAAGTTTCCTTTTCTTTGTAGATTTTGTTGTGGAGTGTTTTTGTTTATTTCCTTTTGTTTTTTTTCAGAATGGCCTTATGTATATGTGAGAGTGGAGGTATTAAAGGCACACACTATTATGTGTTGGGGGTCTGGTAGTATTTGTTCCTTTTTGTTTGTTTGGCTTGAACTCTGGGTTAAACACTCTCGGCTTTTTCACTTACAGAAGGTGCTCTACCACTTGAGCAACACCTCCACATCTGGTATTTTGCTAGTTAAGTGGAGCTAAGAATCTCTTAGATTTGTCTAGCCTGTGCCAGCTTCCACTTCAATCCTCAGATCTCAACCTCTTGAGCAACTATGATTATAGGCATGTCCAATGTCCAGTTAGATTCTTTTATTCATTACATAAGGTGTTTATTTCTCCTTCAATGATGGATAGCTTTGCTAGCTATACTAACTTAGGTTGGCAGTTACTTTCTTGTAGGACTTGAAAGATGCCGCGTCCTATACTCTTTGCGTTTAGAGTTTTTGTTGAGATACTTGCTATACTGATGAGTTTGCCTTTATATTAACGCGGGGGCTTCTGAAGTCAACATAGCCCTGGAGCAGCCTGGCCCTCAGCCTGCTTATAGCTCCACCCTCTAGAGTTGGAACCACTCGACTCCTTCAGAATTGTGAAGTTCTGGTCTTGTCTACTGGTGATCTGCTACCCTAAGCATGCCTGGGAGTATGTTCCCTGTTTTAAAAATAATCCTTTTAGTTCTTAATTAGTTCATAGTATTTTTTCATCTTCTTGTAGTATTTAACATGTTAAAAATCAATAAATAAAATGTTTCAACAAACCGGAGTCAGTGGTTCACACCTATAATCCTAGCCACTCAGGAGGCTGAGATCTGAGGATCCCTGTTTGAAGCCAGCCCAGACAGGAAAGTTGGTGAGACTCTTTGATCCTCAATGAACTACTCAAGAAAAAGTTGGAAGTAGAGGTGTGGCTCCAGTGGTAAAGCTCTAGCCTTGAGCCAAAGGAAGCTCAGGGACAGAGCACTCAGGCCCTGAGTTCAAGCCCCAGGACTACAATCAATCAATCAATCAATCAATCAATAAATACTGTTTTAACAATCATTACCCTTACCATTTTACCTAGTATTGTACTTTTTTTTTAGTTCTCTGGTAATATACCCTTAAAGATATTTTTTTAAAGATATTTTTACTTTCTACGAATCCATTTACTTGGCTTCTACTCAGCATGCAACTTTACTTAATTTAACTCTATTAATAAAGGTGATTGATTATGTGTGGTTACATTTTATGCTGTTGTCGAGCTTTTAACATGGACTCTACACATAAATAAGGGGAAGGGCACTGGAGAACATGAGTCCTGGACTACACTACACAACACATTGGTTTCCAGTGGGTCCCTTTAGAAGACAGAGACCAGCATGTGCTAAGCTATGACTAGGGGGGAGAGAGAGGTGTGTGTGTGTGTGTGTGTGTGTGTGTGTGTGTGTGTGTGTGTGTGTGTGTGTGTGTGTGTGTGTGTGTGTGTGTGTGTGTGTGTGTGTGTGTGTGTGTGTGTGTGTGTGTGTGTGTGTGTGTGTGTGTGTGTGTGTGTGTGTGTGTGTGTGTGTGTGTGTGTGTGTGTGTGTGTGTGTGTGTGTGTGTGTGTGTGTGTGTGTGTGTTCTGAAGGCATGTCTCAGGAAGCCAGGCTCTAAACACATTTCTTTCACCTGCCTCTGACCTGCTCTTCTCAGCTTTCACCAGAAGGGGATAAAGCAAATCATTTCAAATGCGTCCTTTCTAACTCTTGCATTGTGTGGGCCTTTTCTGACGGCAGTGGATTAGTCGAACAAAAGAGTGTGTTTAGACGGAACCGTGTTAAAATGGCCAATTAAAGGATCAAAGCGCTGCTTTTTGCCCTTTCATAATGTTCACAAAGAAGTTCCTGACATGTGCCCTTGCTGTGGGAGCCTTGTCCTCTCTTAGCCTGTGCTCCTGGCATCAAAATGGCAATATCAAAGTCAAACGAGCCCGTTGGAAAATGCCCAGGTTTTTGGTTGCCACTTGGCTGTGGACCCTGGGGGATGAACTTTCTTGGCCTTTGTGTCCTTTATCAGTTGTATGAAATTAGAGTATGCCCTCTGAAAATGTGTATTAGTAGTTTAAGAAAAGTATTAAGGGCCAATATATACCTCTATATATAGACAAAAGACGTAAAGCTTAAGGTAATGTAAGCTCTCAAAATAACTTTGTAAGACAGAAAATAAGCTGTGCTTAGTTTTTAAAAAAAAGTGTTACTATTTTATAGGTTAGAGAATCATGGCTTTCAGGAAGGGCAATGGTCCCATGATTAAGGGGGGGGGGAAATCAAGGGGGAGGGAAAAGCAGAGGTCAGACATGCAGACAGTCTGAATATGTACTGAACATCTTATCAGATGTATGAACAATAGGGAATGCTTACAAAGAAAAATCAGCCTGTCTGACTCCCTCATATTCCAGATTAGAGCCCTACTTTGTAAGTGGGAGTTGAATATCAGCACTTAGAAGTGCAATTGCACAACAGGAACAAATCACTACAACGAAGCAGCAAGGTTGCATCTGGGCCTTGTTCTCAGGAAGACTCATTTGTAGCTCAAAACAAGGGTCAAATTTGCTAAAAGGCAAAAAAAAAAAAAAAAAAAAAAAAAAAGCATTTGATACTGTTCCAGCAATATACTTCAGAACATTCTATGAAACCTTTTGGGAAATAGATAATCTTACAAAATTAGACTCTTGAGGCAAAGCAAACAAATACATATGAGGGAGAGAGGTGCGTGAACAATGTTGGTGGTGGTGGTGGTGGTCATATCTAGAGAATCACAAAGAAAAAACAATACATTAGTTTCTTTAAAAATGCATCCTTACTTTGCCTAATTTTAATACAGTTCTTTATCCCCAAGAGAAAGCTTTGCTAGGACAAATTCTCTCACTGTCTCTATGAAGAGTTTTAATTCCATTTACAACGATTGTTCTTGTCTTTCTTTTGTCATTTGCAAGTATAGTGTTTGTCAATGATTCTTTTGATTCTTTCATACCGTTTGTAGCATTTTCAGGTGTGTATTTCTGGCAGTAGATTGGTTTCTCTGTCCCTGGGCCAGTCGGTGCCACTTCTCAATGAGGTACTACTTATGTGATTTGTGCCAGGGTTGGTGCCCTCTCTGAGTCATCTTGAGCAAGGGCTGGTACTCAGTACTGGATTCTGGGAAACCTTACACAACACTCAAATATGTCATCTCATTCTAGCAGATTTCAATTCATGCAGCAGAGTCTCCTCCCGCCCCCAAGTGATTGGAATTCATTGTGAAAGTGAAATTTCACTAGATGAGATGTTGAGTGTTTTGCTCATATACAAACATCTACAATTTATGGCATCCCATTAAAAGGAGAGAAAGTAAAGGAACATGGAACGAGCCTAAGCAGCCACAGAGCCCCCCTGGTTGGTATGCACTATTCATTCCCATTAAATCCAAAACACGCGCCTCTCCAGATGGCCTTCCTGCTCCCTGGAGAATGTAACTGTAAGCACAACAAACCAGCGGAGTGACTTCCACAATGGCTTTCATTTGCTGAAGTACTTACTTCAACTCCTGGTTATTATTTCTGATGATCTACTTTAAGTGATACTTCCTGATACTTACTTTAGAAAAGAAAAGGTATCATGTAGCAAAAAGCAAGTAGGATTTAGAGGTCACTCCATGCGACAGTGACCTATTCCCTGGATGACTGTGATAGATAGCTATGGAGGAGAAAAATGATCCCTTTTTCCTTTTACCATCCTAGATTCTCTGTCTGGGGCCCTATTTTATTTATTTATTTGGTTAGTTTCAGTCCTGGGGCTTGAACTTGAGGCCTGACCGCTGTCTCTGAGCTCTTTTGCTCAAGGTCAGCACTCTATCATTTTGAGCCACAGCTCCACTTCCATTTTTTTTTTTTTTTGGAGTAGTTAATTGGAGATAAGAGTCTCCCAAAGACAGTCCTGCCTGGGCTGGCTTGGAACTGCAGTCCTCAGATCTCAGCCTCCTGAGTAGCTAGGATTACAGTGAGCCAGGAGTGCCTGGCACTGGGGCCTTATTTAAAAAACAATAAGGCTGACAAAAGATGGACAATGGCAGAGGGAGCGTGGCTCAAGTGATAGAGTGTCTTCCTGAGTTTGAATTCCAATACTACCCAAATAACAAGCAAACATAGAACATTAAGAACAGATTCAAGCCGGGCGCTGGTGGCTCAGGCCTGTAATCCTAGCTACTCAGGACACTGAGATCTGAGGATCGCAGTTCAAAGCCAGCCCGGGCAACAAAGTCCGTGAGACTCTTATCTCTAATAAACCACCAGAAAAGCAGAAGCGGTGCTTGGCTCAAGTGGTAGAGTGCTAGCCCTGAGCTGAAGAGCTCAGGTACAGTGTCCAGGCCCAGAGTTCAAGCCCTATGACCGACCAAAGGGGAAAAAAAAAAAGATTCACAGGAGAAAAACCACATCAGGCCCTGCCTTGTTAGGTTTGAACACCAGCCCATATCACAAGCTTGAGATCCACACATTCAATCGCATTGTATCATTGAGAAGCACTCAAATCCACACTGGAACTACAGCACAAAGGAGAGCAATATTGGTAAGGACAACCAGTAGGACTTGAGGTTTTAGTTTGTTTTTATGCCAGTTTAGTTTCAGTCCTGGAGCTTGAACTCTGGGCCTGAGCACTGTCCCTGAGCTTCTTTGCTCAAGGCTAGCGGTCTACCACTTGAGCCACAGCTCCATTGCTGGCTTTTCAGTGGTTAATTGGAGATAAGAGTCTCTTGGGCTTTCCTGCCTGGGATAACTTTGAACCACAATCCTCAAATCTCAGCCTCCTGAGAAGCTAGGATTATAGGCATGAGCCACTGGTGCCCAGCTTGAGGATCTGATGAAGGTTAATGAGAAGCATCCTGGACAGTTCAGAGTCCTGATAGGGTTGACTTGATAGGATGATGGAGGAGACGGTAGCGTTAGAATTTGGAGAGAAAGGTGGAGAGCTCATTTTTGAACTTTTTTTTTTTATCGCTTAAGTGATTCCTCCAGTTCAAGAGTGTATCATATTCTAGTCAGGGCTCAGCACCTGGCAAGTTTTCTGGTGTCAAGCAGCTATTCAATAAATAATTGTGTTGAGTAATTGAAGAAATGACTTTGAGACTCGTTCATAACCTCAGGATGGGAAGGAAAATTAAAGATCAGCTGATAGCTTCCCTGGGAATAATTGGATTTCCTTTCCAATATTCTTCCTCAGCCTCTCAGGCGGGCACAGGAAAGGTGTGAGTTGATTGTAATACTTCCATCCTAGGTGTGTGGAATACAAAGAAGCTGTCATCTTATTATCAATTCCTAGTATCTGGACCAGAAGGATGAAAAATGATACAGTGACAGGAGGAATGGATTCACTAATAAATACAATAATGGATTCCTTTGATTACAAGTTTTTTGCAGAAGAAATATGTTTTTAAAAATTCAGTAGAAAAAAATGTAAAAGCTCTCTATCTAGGGGGCAAATGTTTCTTCTGATGTCTCAGCAAAATTGGGGTTATAAAATGCAACCTTTGAACCTTACGTACCCCAAGCTGAGGTCTCTCTTCTGGGCAAGAGAGCAAATCAGATTGTGGAGTGAGTGATGAGCTCCAGTTTATTGAATTTGAAGATAATTATTACAGAGAGTGAAGTGATTGATGAGTTCTCCCACCTTGACCTTCCTCAAGGACGCAAATAGAGCAGATGGCTCTATTTGTGAAGAACATGGATACGTTCTTTATACCCTGTTGCTGAGAATTAGGGACAAGAAGTTTTGTTTTGTTTTGTTTTAAATCAGGCTATGTTGCTTTAAAAGCAGTCTTTTCTATTGCTCAAATGCGCTGATGTATCTATTATGTAATTAAAGTAATAGGATATTCTAAATTAGCATAGGTGCACCTCAGTTTCTGATTGGCTAGAAAGTAGGGTATTCTCAGAAGATCTGGGTAGATAGTGTGTATGTTTTTAATTGAATTCTCTTTTTATTTTTAACTTCGGGAACAGAAGGTGTCTGGGTACCAAAATAACCCTACTTTTCAATAAGTATTTGAAAATACATAGTTGGCTGATCCATTATTCAATCAGCATTTATATCGCCTACTCTGTGCTACATACCCAGGTTGTAGATGGGAGATTTGTTGTTGTTGTTGAAGCAAGACTATTTGGGAATTATATCTTTCTAAGTTTCTATGGCCATAGGTGCTGGTGACTTAAAGTTTAGAATAGGTATATTATTTGATGATCAAGTATCAGATCAACAGTCAGATTGGGAGGGAAGGAAAGCTCTCGGGGGTGCATGTAGTAAATAATTGGCTGTGGCTGAATAAGATGACTGAGGGTTCTCAATGAGCATAGTGGAGAAGCTCAATGCTGTCTGCTAGTGGGGCTGTGGGAAGATGACAGGAGGTGGCTGTAGAAGGAACATCTTGTGTTGGCCATTCTTGCTACAGGGCAGATGGAATAGGGAGAATGAGAAAGAGAAAACATTGCAGGCAGACAATAGGCCCCAGAGAACAGCTGGGAAGAGGAATGACAAGTGTGGGCCCCAAACTGTTTCATCTGAATAACAGCTGCACTATCAAAGGGAAGAGGCGGCAGGTAAGCAGGAGGGTAAGAGTATATCTGCCCAGTGCATAGTAGACCCTTCACCAATGTCTGTTGAAAAGAGAACGTGACCAGAGAAGCCAATAGCCATCCGGGTACAACAGGCAGCGATGCTAGATATACACAGAACTTCCCTGGCAACCTGTTGGAGAGTGATTCTTCCCAATCTGATCTTCATGGGGCTCAAAGAGAACCACAAAGCCAGGAAGCCATCATTAGAACAAACTACTTACTCGGGCCAAAGATGCTCAACCACCAAATGAACTCCCTCTTCACTAGTAAAGCAAGGGCTACAGCTAAGACCCCCAGTCTGCATCACAAGAGGACATAGGGGCAGTTTAGTGTTGTGCTTCAAAGATGCACAATTCAAAGCTGAGCTGTGGAGCTGAGGCATACTTGAGTTGTAGAGAAGGTAGGTTGAAGCACTCTATGGGAATCCTATTAGGTTAAAGCTAATCAATACATAGATCATCCACTACTTGCTCTTCCTCCTTCCTTTGTAGTCCCTATACAGTCAGAGTTGCATGGCAAGCCAGGAACCCGTCCTGATGCTTCAGAACATGCCGTTGATTTGAGCCAGTGAAGTGTTTCCGAAAGCCATCCTCTGCTCTGTATGTCTAATCTATGGCCTCGTTGAAGATAACTTTGAACTATCTGGGTTATAGCAATACCTCCCTAAGCAATCTCCTGTCTTCCAGGCCTGCCCCTCCCTCTCTAGACAGAACAATCTTTCTGAAACAGGTCCCATAAATAGAACCCAATCACAGAGACTCAAATTCAATTAGCCTGGCCTAAAATGCCTTGTGCTCAATTACCCTCACCAGCCCCATCTTCTGCTCTCACGATGCTGCATCGTTGGCCTTCACCACACACAGACATGGCCACTCATGCTTCTCATCTTCTCTGTTGACACCTTTGCCAGCTTTCTTGTGATATTCTTTTAAGCATTTTGTACATTTGGGGTGCTTGTTGTTGTCTGTTGGGCAGTGTTGTGATTTGATTTCTGGGCCTCCTGCCTACCAAACAAGCCCTCTACCACTTGAACCATATCCCCATCCCTTATTGATTTCATCAGCTTTGAGATCGAGTATCATGTTTTTTGCCCAGTGCTGACTTTGCCTACATTCCTTCTTTCTGTTAGTTGGGATTGCAGGCATATATCACCCTAGCCATCTTGTTTGCAGAGATGAGGGTCTCACTAGCTTTTTGTGTTTGGCCTTAAGCCACAATCCTCCTGATCACTGCACCTCAAGTAGACATGCACTGCCATGTCTGGCCAATTTAATGTTTATGGTTCTTAGCATATTAAAGGAAGCTTTTTTTTTTTTAATCAAGTAACAAACTTCACTAGGTAGGAAAAAATGTCAAGGTTTCTATACTGAAAAACTGAGATGTATAACAATTAAAATAGGGAGGGAAAATGGACCTTCTTCTTTCTTTTGCCATAGAGGAAAATCTTTCACTTTGTATGTAGACCATTTGGAAATGTGGGAACACTAAGAATTTCCTAGACAAAACAGCAGACAGGTAAAAGGAGATTACAACAAGAACCAAATGGTTGCCAAATGTCAACTCTCATAAAGTGATTTATAAAGGTTGGTGGGGTGGAACTCCCTAACACTGACTAAGTTTAGTTTGGAACCTTGCTGTTGTCATGTGTATGTTTGCACCTGACACCTGTTTTCAGCCAATCAAAACGTGTTGAGGTGAGTGATGTCATCAAGATGGCAGAGTAGGACATGCCAGCCTTCCTCCTTCCAGAAAATAATCATAAAAATAAGCAGCTCGCCCCTCCTCCCCACCCACACCCCCACCCCCGCCAGAGAGGGCTCAATCAAAGCCCAATGAACGAGGTACCAGTGACACAAAGGAGTAACATGCTGGAACAAGTCACCTAGCCAGGACACCAGGTAGACGCTGGGAGACCCTGAGGCATGAAGAGGAAAAGCCAGAGGCTCTTGGTCACTGAGTTCCTGGTTTCTCTTTCCTGCCATTCTTACCAAGGATTCCCTCTCCTTCCCCAAGAAGGGGCTGTTTTTCATGAGCTCTATTAAGAAAGGAGCTACCACTCCATCCAGCATTACACACACACCAGCATGCTCTAGGGAGCATCAGCTTCCCGGCCCAGGCTCTGTGGCTTTAGTGCACCTGCCCCAGCTCACGCACTGGAGCCTCTGACACACCAAGCTCCCTTCTACTCTGGGCCTGGGAGCCCCGCCCTCCCTGCCCTCTTGCATACTTTGAAACTGCCTCTTCTAAGCCCCCACAGGAAGCCAGGTGTAGCCCACCCTGGAGCTCCTCCACCCACCCTGGCACTACTCGAACCCTGCTGGGCCTGTGGCTTCCATTCTTGGCTCCCCTGGCTGTTTCCCAAATACACATCCTCCCCATCAGATCCTCAAACAACTGTAGCGTGCCTTCATCTCAAGCGCCACTGTCCTTACCACGCTGGGGCTGTGAACCACTAGCCCCCTCATGCCTGAGTCCACCTCTGGCCTCAGCAAGAGACATCCAATCAGCGTTCTTCCATCGGTTCTCACCACCAGCAAATGGGGCATCATTGAAGTAGCAGCCATTATTGCTACAAAGCCATCAATCCAAATCACTGAGAAAGACAGAAAATGCAAACACACACACACACACACACACACACACACACACACAATCAATCAATCAATCAATCAATCCACTGGTCATGAGCGGTAAATGGAAACTCAAATGGAAATCTGGCTCCTTGAGCTTTGCCTACCGTATCCTCACTGTGGCCTCGATGCTCAGGAGCTGATCTGGACCTCTGCAATTCTGCCAAACTCTGTGTACTGAATGGCAGCAGTCCAGAGGGCCGCTTGAGGAAAGAGTTTGCCACTGGGGTCCAATAAATTGGACTAAGAGGAAATGGCCAGCCATGCATTTCATCCTAACAACCACACAGGCAACCCTGGAGCCATGAAATGACCAGCAGACATATCTTCACGAGCCTTGGGCACTTCTGCTTTTCCAGTCTGCTCTACTGAGAAGCCTTCCTGGTGACCTCCATCCTCACTCCTGTCTCTCCAACTGGAATGTTGGCCAGGCCCTGTTCACCTCAGAGCCTCTTCTGACCACCAACTCCCACAAGGGTGGCTGGGCTCCGAGCCCACAACCCAGAACCTTTGCATCTGGAAATTAAGCTCCCATTTTCTGAGTAGACTTGTGGTGAGGATTGGGCAGACTTTATAAGGTTAAACGGTTCAGTTTGCTCAATAGCCCTGGACTGTGGGGGGCATTTCTCCAAACTTTCCCCAGCCCCAGAGGTTTATCTAAATTATCTTAACTTGTGAGAACAGGATTGCTCATGAGAGAAATGTGCTTTCTCATTCTGGGTCCGATTTAGAATCAAGGATTCACTTTCTATGGGCAAGTTGGTGCTATGACTTTTTGTTGTTGTTCTGGCCACAGACCCAACCAAGGAATGGAGAAAAAGTTAAAAACCCTTTTCATGTTGGAAGCTCTGTAAATTCTTTCAGTTGGGCTTAATTCGCTGATTGGATGGGTTGATGGAAATGGCATATCTCAGTAGATGCAGGAATGAGGTTCTTCTAATGGCAAGGGCATGAGTTTACAGTATGCTGGTGCTGAGTTTTCAAAGGCTGTCATCTATTGTGGACAACTGGGTTGGGGTTTGGGGTCTTGGGGTTTAGGGTGGGCTGTTGGGCAATAGCTATGTGGGACCGTGTGTTTGGAAATTGCCTCTCAGTTACCTCTTTCTTGACCACAGCTCTGGGAAACCTGAGCTTCACAATTTCCACCAATGATTGTAGTTCTCTGCACAAGTCCGTAGTCCCTCCGAACCTTCTGGTGCCCATGGAGTACAAGGAGTTCCCCATCTCACCCCGCAATGCTTTGATCTCAGGATCCCAAGGGCCTATCATGCCCTTCCAGCCTCTGTTCTCCTCTCTCTTTCTAGGTTCTTTAGGCCTACAACATGGGTGAGTCAAATACAGCAGTGTGTCATTGACACCAATTGAAATAATAAGGAACCCCGGAGAATGCTGGTGCTACCCTCTCTCCACCTGTGCCCCCCCTTTTCCATTCATTTGGTGAGCACATAGAGTGTGTATAAGGAACAAGTTTCCCTGGTCGATTCTGTGGGAGACACCCCTCTCTCTGGGCCTCCTTATTGTCCCTAGACTTTTCTTTACTACCCTCATTCTTCCCTCCTCTAGTTAATCACAAAGCTTCTGCTGAGCATGGTGCCTTAACACAAACAAAGATTGAGCAGCCCCAGAGGAGGGCAGAACTGTGTGAAAGATCCCAAGCTGTGCTCAGTAGAAATGTTCCATTAAAGCTCTCCATCTTTATCAGGAGAACATTACAAGCTGTTCTCGTCATCTGCACTCCAGCCAGACTAAATGGTGGCAGCCGTGTGGGGCCTGTCTCACACCCCCTGCCTGCCTGCTCCATCTGGAGTTAGACTTCGGGGAAAATGAACGATGTCACTCTCACCTCCCAGTGGTCTTTACCGTGGGCAACAGGGGGTGATGTTTAAAAAAGAAGTCTCAAGGTCCTTGTTCATCCATTTGGCTCTACAGTGCAGCACATTTTTCCCCCCCAACAATCCAATAGGTTTTATTCAGGAAGAAAGCCTAGTGGACCACATTTTTGGGTGGGGGACAGTTGCTACAACATTCAGAAACATGAAAGATGTTGGGATTAATACTGCTTGGCTTACATCTTCAAATATCATTCAGATGCCTGGGCCTTGGTTTGCTCATTTGTAAGCCAGAATAAAAGTCTGAATTGGCTTTAAGAATTCTTGAAGGGGGCTGGGAAGGTGGCTCAGTGGTAGAGCGCTTGCCTTGCATGCTCAAGGCCCTGGGTTCGATTCCTCAGCACCACATAAGAAAAAAGCCGGAAGTGGCGCTGTGGCTCAAGTGGTAGAGTGCTAGCCTTGAGCTGAAGAGCTGAGGGACAGCGCCCAGGCCCAGAGTTCAGGCCCCATGACTGGACCCAAAAAATAAAAATAAAGAATTCTTGAAGGCTCCTGCCCATTATGATACCTGACACTTTATGTATGTTCAAGAAATATATCTATACTGATTGAATAAGTTGATAAGGATGTAAAATATGATACACAGGAAAAAGAAGACATGTCAGTGATGTGACTGAATTCAATTTAAATCCTGAACATAGTGAAACAGAAGTTTCTGCGGGATCACCAAGGGCAGGTGATCAGTTGGTAATTAAATTAATGTAGCATGATGGCACATGCCTGTAATATCAGTACTGGAGAGGCTGAGACAGGAGTATTATGAGTTCAAGGCCAAGCTCAACTACATACGGGAAACCTTGTCTATTTTTTTTTTTTTTTTTTTTTTTGGTCAGTTGTGGGGCCTGGGCGCTGTCCCTCAGCAATTCAGCTCAAGGCTAGCACTCTACCACTTGAGCCACAGCGCCGGTTTTCTGGTTTATTGGAGATAAGAGTCTCACAGACTTTCCTGCCAGGGCTGACTTTGAACCACGATCCTCAGATCTCAGCCTCCTGAATAACTAGGATTACAGGCATGAGCCTCCAGTGCCTGGCTGAGACCTTGTCTTTAAAATTAAAAAAAAAAAAAGCAA
This sequence comes from Dipodomys merriami, assembly GCF_024711535.1. Taxonomy (NCBI): domain Eukaryota; kingdom Metazoa; phylum Chordata; class Mammalia; order Rodentia; family Heteromyidae; genus Dipodomys; species Dipodomys merriami. The sequence continues at coordinate 5,271,730 of NW_027206524.1, read as the reverse complement.
ATCAGAGATGTGAGTATACAGATTAAGAATAGAATCAAAACTATCCTTCCAAAAAAAACAATCCTTCCTAAGGGTGACATTGTCCAGAAAGAAATGTACTCATGCTTAACTTATGAAATAGTAACCCCTTTGCATATTGTCTTTATAATAGCAAGTTTAGAAAATGGGGGAGGGGAGGGGAAAGTACCCTTCTTGCAGGATGCCTTCCTGGGCTGTGCGTCTTCAAGGTCAGTGCACTATGCTTGCACATGGCTCTCCCACTTATTCTCTGCGATGATTTTGATTGATCTGACGATGAATGATTAGATCACAGACTGCTCTTTGAAACCAGTGGATATATTTTGTTGATTCATTTCCTCTACAAGACCTAGAAGGGCTCTGGTTCAAAGCGGACTTTCACGAACATTTATCAATTGAATTTTCAAACAAGTGGGAGCAAATTAACTTCTTCACACCCTGGGCACCATTCTCAACCCGCTTTCTTTCACCTCACAGTCCTGATGAGATCGTTTCCTCCTCTCCCTCGCTACAGGGTTCATGGGCTTGTCTGAGCCAGGGCAGCAGCCTCCTGAAGGATTCATCTGCTGTGTCCTGCCTCCATCCTCCATAATTGTTCTGGATTCCTTTCCAGTAGTGACTTTGGCACAGGTAGGTTCTGCTTCAATGAATTCTTCCTACTAGAAGCTTGGAATGCCTCCTAATTTCTTCCTGATTTAAGCCTTTCCCTGAAGCACCTAACACCTTTGAGAATTTTGTTTCTGTCCATGGTTTCAACTTTGTTTTGCACCCCTCCATTTTCCAGGCTCTGGAGTCAGAGTAACTACTTACCTTCACAAAGGCAAGGGAGAGGTTATTGGTCTTTTGTCTGGACTTTCACCATGGGTAAGTTACCGCCACTACTACTACTGCTATTTCCTGATTCTGAAATATATTGTATCAAAAATGTCAGCTACATGTCAAGAACTGGAACCTAATGAGGGCTCCATGCATGTTAGCTGCTGTTTTTATCACCAAAACTCCTTTTCAGATATTACCTGTCCATGTTTCTTGGCTTTCTCTTATGTATTTCTGAAGATTTAAGACTCAGCTCAGGTATTATCCAAACAAGAACACTTTTTTTTTTTTTTGGCCAGTCCCAGAGCTTGAACTTTGGGCCTGCGCTCTGTCCTTGAGCTACATTTTGCTCAAGGCTAGTGCTCTACCACTTGACCCACAGTACCACTCCTGGCTTTTTCTGAGTAGTTTATTGGAGATAAGAATCCTGTGGACTTTCCTACCTAGGCTGGCTTTCAACTGTGATCCTCAGATCTCAGCCTCCTGCATAGCTAGGATTACAGGTGTAAGCCACTGGCACCTGACTCAGAAAGCTTTCCTTGAATCTACAATTCTGGGTACAAAGGTTTATGGACTCCCAAATAACTAAGTATCTGTTGCTATTCAGCTCATTATTTTATGGATATTTATAATTATTGTACAAAGAGTTTTTAAATAAGAGAAGAAGAATTATTGACATTACGTTCTGATTTCACCACATACTATAAAGTTCCCAAAGGCAAAAAAGATATTGAGTAGAATGCCTAGAATATAGAAGATGTTTGATTAATGATTTCAAAAGGGAGGAGGGGAGGGAAAAGGAAAGGGAGGGAGGAAAAGAAGTTTTAAGAGATGTAGAGAATGCAACAAGTGGCAACATAGGTGTTGTTCAGTTTAAGAGATACTAAGGTAATTAGCAAAGACAAGAATTTAGAATCTGAAGCTCAATAGTAAGATTGGGGGGGGGCGCGGGCAAGGCTGGAGAAGGGGAATGCAGTGCTTGGGTGTTGAAAGCTTGGCGGTAGAAACCATTTCCTTGAGAAGATGTTCAGCAGGAAGAGAATTCAAGGAAGGGTTGATTCCTGAGATACAGCCCTGTTGAAGGAGCAGACAGATGATTCCCCAGCAAAAGAGAATACAATTCTTTCCCTAAGTTGTAGGTATGGTTTGAAAATCCTTCCCTGTGACCTGAATGCTAAGACTCCCAAGACACAGAACATTCCATCTCTCCTTCAAGGGGCAACAAACTAGGTTAAGTAAATGTTATTGAGTCATATGCCAAACAGCTGTGTCCCTCTCCAGCCTATTTCTCACTGCTCTCCTGCATGAAGCTCTGGCTTTTGCCAAGTCTCCCCACCCTCTCCCAATTACATACTGTTTTTTGACCTCCACCACCCCCACACTTCCATCTTGGGGCCTTTGCTTAGCTGATCCTGCCCCTCTGGATTGCCTCTCTCTTCTTTGTTTACCCAAAGTCCCTTTGGCCTGCCACACTCTAAGATCCCTTCCAAATCCATGGATTCTGCCTCGGTCTTCCCTGTTCCTCTGAGATCCCTGTGCTCTGATGTGTAGGGGCTGATGATACCTACCTTTCTCAGGCCTGTTTACTTGTCTGCTCTCAGATCCCCTCACCAGTTTGTGCTTCTTGATGAAAGGAATTATGGCCAAACTCATATCCAGAGAGCGGGTACATCCTTTCTCTTCTCCCTTCCCTTCCTGGAGACTTTCGGTTAGCCTGGTGCCTGGTGATGTTTGTCCTGGGATGTGCTGGAGCACTAGAAGTTTCTTCTTGTGTCCTGAAAGTCTTAAAGTACTTCTTGTAGAGCCCAAATTACAGAGAGCCACTCTTTCAAATATCAAGTGAGTGAAGCTATGAGAATTGGACATATAAATATATGTATAGATCTAAAGGCAGAAGAAAATGAAGCACGTTGACGACAGGATTTTCTTTTCTTTTTTAATGACGAGTTGGGTGGTGACTTAGACACAAACTCAGACGCAGACACTCCTTCCTCTGACCACTGTGGGATCTGGTTGTGATTTGTGTATTGGCAATGCGGATGATCCTAGCCCGCACAAGGCAGGCTTGGGGAGCTGCAGGTGGTCCCGGAGGGAATGGGCGTGTGGGAAATGAGACCTGGTGGCTGTAGCTGTCCTCTGGGGCTCATTAGAGCCTTCACACTGTGTAAGGACTGGGAACAAGCAGTTCCCAAATGTCTAGACCCAGGTCCGGCCCCACACTGGGCTGAAACTAGGAAGTTCATAAGATTCTAGGTGTTCTCAGGGCTTGATAAAAACCCAGTTTCTCATTTCTTACACACGCTCCCTTCCAAACAACTCATATAAGAGAGACTTGTCCGGTGTCTGTTCTGTTTGCGTAGTTCCCATCTCCAGTGCCAAACTGGAGATCATGTTCGAGGAAGAGGGGGCTCCTCGCGGCAGCCACTGTTTCATGGGTCTCTTCGATGTGTCCGGCAAGACGGGACATGGGTGAACACCACTGCGCCACAAAGCTCTGCCTTGCAGAAAAGCTAACAGTGGGTCCGGCAGGTGCAACGGGATGCTAGATAAAGACCTTGGAGCAGCACAGTCTTGTTTTCAAATCCCAACACTACCATGATATTCATATGAACCTTTCCTGTGTGTACATTGACACAGGGACCATAACAGACAAGATCCCTGCCATCTCTGAGTCTATATTTCATAGTAGAGTGGCAAAGAAAGGGAAAGGACTGACACAATAAGGGTTGAACAAGATCGTTTCAAATAGAGATAGAAATACAAAGTGATAGCATTGGGAGGAAAGTAGGCAGCTAGATGCAATCTCAGATAGTGATGGATTCTAGGTCATATACCTCTTATTTGTGGTGAAAAGCTACTTAACCTCTCTGAGCCTCATTTTTTCCATCCATAAAGTAGCTATGCCAGTAGTACCCATTTCATAGTCGTCATATTATAAAGGCTTTTGAAGTATCTGGCACATGGTGTGTACTTATGAGTACTATCTTGTTTTTCAAGTCCAGGGACTTCAATCATTCCACATACAGGGCGTGTCTCCTTCCTGGGAATATATTTGACCTTGATTTAATGCTTGGTTTCCAATTCATTTTGAGGATCACCTTTGAAGCTCTCCTGGGCAGAAAAGTCCATGAGACTCTTATTTCCAATTAATCCGCAAAAAGCCAGAAGTGGAAGTGTGGCTCAAATGGCAGAGTACTAACTAGCCTTGAGAGAAAGAGTTAATGGAGCACTCCTTGGCCCTGAATTGAAGTCCCAGGACCAGAAAGGAGGAAGGGAAGGAAAGAGAGAGGGAAGGAAAGAGGCGTGGGGGGAGGGGAGAGAGAATGCAAAATCCAAAGTGAAACCTTGTAACATAATCAGAGCTAGGGATTTCATGAAATTGTGTTTTCCTCAAGCTAAGAACAGAACTGGCGGTTTACACACACACACACACCACACACACACACACACACAAACACACACACACACACACACGAGGGAGACAGACTAGGGAGGGTAGCTAGTTGTTGCAGTGGGCAAAAAAAATAGTGATCATAACAAATCATAAGCTCGATCTTCACTCCTCATCTCCTCCACCCCCACAGTACTCGTAAATTCTTTCAACCAAGAAAAATATTTCTCATATGCCTTAGAGTAGAATTTACTGCCTGTGTTCTCCATCAGCCTTTCCTCGATTATCAGCCCACTAAATATTTATGGTGCGTTTTTCAAGGCGTGAGTGCTTGAGCTCAGTCCCCAGGGCACTGGACGGATGGTGCACGTGTGTTTATTTCAGCTCCGCTCTCTCTGTTGCTTCACCGGTGCCTTCCTACCAGCCATCTTCGCCTTGGGAGACAGACTTCAGCCTCTATGCTTAGACGGTCTAGTCCTTGCAAAGAAATAATAAATACTGCTGCATTCTTGATACAGAGATGAGAGCATCTTCCCCAAATGCAGCAAGTGACAAGATTTATCGAAGAGCTTAAAGTGGTCCCTATCTGCCTCCCCGACAGTGTTAAGGTTAAAACAAAATCTTAAAGCCGGAGGGAGGGGCTTGCATCTAGAGATCGTTAGGTTAAGGTTACAAAAGTCTGCCAGGGACCCGGCTGAGGGCTGAGGGTAGATTGTACCGTTTGATTTCCTTGGCATAACAGTTGAAATGAGTTCTGTCCTCCATTCTCATTGATATGTTAGGTACCTACTCTTCCCCAAAGAATGTGGAGTATGGACAAACAAGGGCTTCCAGGATATAACTCTAAAGGATCAAAACCCTTTCCACCATAGCTGAACACTGGTGGCTCATGCCTGTCATCCTAGCTATTCAGGAGGCTGAGATCTGAGGATCATGGTTCAAAGCCAGCCTGGATAGGAAAGTCCATGAGACTCTTATCTCCAATTAATCACCAGAAAACTGGAAGTGGTGCTGTGGCTCAAAGTGGTAAAGTGGAACCTTGAGCAAAAGAGCTCAGGGACAGCAACCATTGCCTGAATTCAAGCCCTATGACAGACCAAACAACAACAACAACAAAAACCAACCCTTCCCATCCTGAGCACAGTGGAAGTGACCAGTAGCTTGCTTAGATGTCTTCTAAGGGGATTACCACTGTCTATCAAGCCTTGAATCCCTTCCGGTCAGTCCCACAGAATCCCTGTGTCAAAATTCTCTTCAGGGCTCCTAGATGGAATCAGGCACAATCATCTCCTTACGTTTTAAGCCCAGCCTTCCCTTCCACATTGCCAAGGTGAGTTTCATAGCTATGGAATAAGGTCTCTGTGTGTGTGTGTTTGTCTCTCTCTGTGTCTCTCTCTGTCTCTTTGTCTCTGTCTCTCGGTCTCTGTCTCTGTCTCTCTGTCTCTGTCTCTGTCTCTGTCTCTCTCTCTCTCTCTACCTCTAAGTCTATGCTTTTTATAATCCTTACCACATCTGCTCTTTGCAATCCCCCCGGAAACCCAGACCCTGTAATAATGTCTGTGGGAAGAGATAGGTTTTATTTTATGTGTTAAAAAGAAAGATTATCAGACAAAGATTGTTTCTATAACCAACTAGGGATGGAGACAATAACAGCAAAGTCTGTTGACATCACCACCACCATGAGTCTGAAATTCTGAAATCGGGGAACAAAGGAATCTTATTTTTGACTCTTTGGAGGGAAAAAATTGTGATTCTTTTGGTTTTGTTTTTTTTTTTGTTGTTGTTGTTTTTAGGAAGCAGCTCTTCTGAGTGCTGGGGGAGGGGAGGGGGGAGAGGAGGGAGGAGGGGATCCAGAAATAAATGAATCCATCATGAAGGTAGGTGCTTAGCCAAAAGTTAGCCCCTTCCCTGAGCCCTGCCCCCTACTTTCTGGTCACAGAAGGCAGGAGAGAGGGAGTGAGGAACAGAGACTTGCAACAAAGTTGTCAGTGTTTGTTCTCAAGGACAGGATGGGAAGAAGTTGTTGGGTGCTTGGGTTACCAAAGGGGACAGAGCAGCAGCAGCAGAGACAAACTTGAGAATGGAATGGCAAAGGGTAGGGAGGGACTTCCTGTAGGCGGAGCCATCCATTCATGGCTTAACCTTGTGCTGTGGAAGGGGGACAATCCCCTTCCACAGATCACAGATCTAGCGGGGGCTTGCCTGTCACCCCAGCCAGGCATACTCTGAAGGAGGACCCCTCCCCAACACCTTCAGAAAGGAGGGCAGGGGTCCTGCTTGGGGGCTGCAGTGCTTATCTTCCTGAATCCCTCCCACCCACCCACCAAGCCAGGGGCTGCCCACCCTGCAGCCAGAGAGCATCGTGCCACAACCAAACCATGGAAATCTACTCAGCCTTTCCAATCGCTCCAGCACCCAAGAGTGACAAACCAAAAACAACAAAAACAACAAAGAGGATTCAGTGTGGCCTTCCTCTTCTCATACCAACCAAACTTCCTCAAATGCCCGGATGCCCTTTGGAGTCACCCTCTGGGAAGCCACAGCCCAGAGGAAACCCCTACCTGCTTCTCAGCCTCTGCCAGGCTGCGGGACCGACCTTGCCATCTGTCGTGCCAACGGTGGCAGTGTGACATCCTATAGGTTTCTAGGGCATCTCTCCAAGAATAGCCCAGAAAGATCCAGATCTATAAAAACAAGTTGAACTCATAATTACCGCAGCCACCGTGGGGAACTGGAAAGAATGTAGCATCAGAGATCATTTTCTAGATCTCCTGGCATCCTTATTAAAATCGTAGATCATGGAGCTGAGAGGCGGGGGTGAGGGGGTCTTGCAGATATTCTTACATGATTCTCTTGTCCCCCTAAATGAGGCAGTCGCTTTAATCTTCGCTCATGTAGCGGGACATAGCAAGGTCTCGGCTCTAATACAGACCTTCACCAACCTAGTTTTCTTCCTGTCTGTTCCTATCCCCAGCATCATGGGATTTCTATGCCGGGAGGGTTCTCGTCCTGTGTGAAATGTCTGGAAACATCTGCATGAACTCTTAGTTCTGACCTTCATGCCTCTTGCCACTTCTTCGTCCCCTTCTAGAGAAAAGTGTTTTTTACCCAGGCTGGGCTTTGAGTCAGACAAATGAATGGACACCTGGCTCCGTCTTCAGCTGTTTCACTTAGAGCAAATTCCCACTGATTGCTCCATCATCTGCCAGGTTGCCTCATGCTCATAATTGGGGGTGGGGCCGCCCTGAGGTCTGGTTTTCATGCTAGACTACTAAGGAGTACAGCTGAATGTGTCAGTAGAACCCGCTGTTGGGCGGGGCGGGAGGGTGTCGATCTTTATGTCCACTTTGCAGATGCAGAAAGAGAACACAGAGGCTTGTCCAGGGTCAGCTAGTCAGGAAATAAACAACTTGTATCAGCTAGCCATGGCTTGGTAACAAATTACCTCAGAATGTAGTGGCTTAAAACATTTATCTTCTCTGTCTCTTTGGGTCACGAACGTGGAATGATGTTCCTGGCTTTCTGGTGACAGGACTCAGCCCCAAGGGTGGAGTGTGAGCGAGGGTCGCAGCAACTTCACTTTTCAATGGCCTGTTCCGCTCATCCCTGCAATCAATGCAGCTGCACAGCTCAGTCATCTTTTAAAGGCAGTGTGGTAGCGCATTCCTGTAATCCCAGCTGCCCAGGAGGTAGAGGCAAGGGGCAGATTATGAGTTTGAGATTAACACAGATAAAGTTAGGGAGACCTTATCTTGAAAACAAAAATACAAACAAAAGGGCGCAAGATGTTGTTCAACTGGAAGAGTGCTTTCCCAGCCTGAACAAAGCCTGGGTTCAATCCCCAGTGAAAATAAGCACACACACACAAACACACACACACACATACACACACACATACGTACATACACACAACATGTATACACCTATGTATACATGCATGGCAGATTTTCCCCCTAAGAATTTGTCTTGGCAAATTTGACAACGCAGTGGTTTCTCTTCATTTGGTTTTTCTAATAACATTATGTATAACCCTTTGGTTCGTAAGTGGAGAGGAAATCAAACCCAGTTTTTAAACAATAGAAGCAAACACGGTGAATGCCAAGCAGCCTTGTGTCTTTAAAATAAACGTGGAAGCATGTGAACTGACTCAGCACGCACAGTCCAGTGAGTCAGGGACTGAAATACCCAGAACTATGTCAAACTCCTTCACATCATCGCCCCCGCCCATGCTTGACCTGCTAGTTCCTTCCCAATGCACTCATTACTGAGCGGCCATCATTCTGGGGTTCCATCCTTAAATGTTTAATCATCTGTGATCAGAAGTCCAGAACACAATCAGACCTTTGATGGGAGTGAAAGAGAAAATAGATCTAAGAAGGACAGAGATGTAGGGAAGAGGTGTGCCGGGTCTGTGGTAGGAAGGGCCAAGTCCTTGTCCCCTTGTTCTCTGAGACCCGGGTTTCACTTGGCTTTGATGACAGCAAATTTATATGAGATGAAAGACCAATTTCAGTGAACAGTTAAAAAAGCTTCCGGGGAATTAGGCCAAGGTGCTTCGCAATAACGCAGGCAATGGAAAATGACCGTGAATTCACCCACCTGTGCCCAATTGTTTGTTTCAAGAGTCATTTGTCTCAGCGCAATAAAGGCCTAAGCAATAATACACATATCTGTAAAAATCACTAGAATAGGGGCTGGGAAGGTGGCTCAGTGGTAGAGTGCTTGCCTTACATGCCTGAGGCCCTGGGTTCCATTCCTCAGCACCACATAAGCAAAAAGAAAAAAGCCGGAAGTGGCGCTGTGGCTCAAGTGGTAGAGTGCTAGTCTTGAGCTAAAAAGCTGAGGGACAGCGCCCAGGCCCAGAGTTCAGGCCCCATGACCAACCATCCCCGCTCCCCCCCACCCAAAAACACTAGAATAGGAAAGGCTTATCAGGAATTATTACATGCAATATTCTAGAATGGCCTGCAGTGCGGGGAAAGAAGATATGGTGAGCAAATACTGGGTCTCAGAGATCAAGAAACAAGAGTCTAGCCCTATCTTTGACACTAAAATGCCTGTATGGCTGGAAACCATGTTGTCTCTCATGAGTCTCAGATCCCCAGTTTTTGGTGTTTTTTGTTGTTTTTTTTTAATTACAGAGGTAGTAGTTTAGTACTTGTTGGCTGTTGATTCTTTTTTCTGGTATTGGGACTTGAACTCTAGACCTTGAGATCGTTCAGCTTGCTTGCTTGGCTAGTGCTCTACCACTTGAGCCACAGTTCCAGCCCTGCTTTTTTGATCATTACTTTGGACTTTTCTGCTCTGGCTGGCTTCAAACCACTGTCTTCCAGATCTCAGCTTCCTGAGTAGCAAGGCTCACAGGCATGAGCTACCAGTGACTAACAAGGCATTTTTAGCTTCCATATATAATGTCAGATGATTTTCCTGAAGTACTGGACCACAAACAAGCAGCCCTAAACCCTTAATCCTCCACCAACCTTTTGATAGCTTTACCAGTCCACTGGGTGAAGAAACAAAAGCATCTTGGTGTTGTGATTTGCATTTTCTCTATTATTAGTGATATCAAGTGCCTGGGGTTGGGGGGAGATTGTATTTTCTGTGAAATTGCAGGAAACTTGCAGTGGGTAACATTGCTAGATTAAAGGGATGTGAACATTTGAAAGATGCTTGACAGTTAGCCAAACTGCCTTCCAGAAGTGATGAAAGAACATACCCTCCCACCAGCAGCTCCGGAAACCTCCTATTTCACCCTCGCCTAGGTGTTGTGATCCTAAAAAGAAAACACAGGTCTTTGCCAAGTGGAAAGTCTCTGTTGATTTACATGGGCATGCCTTACCTTCCTGTCAGCGGGCAAATAGGAGCGCAGGGGCTGTTCTGTGGGAAGAGGAGCCTCCAGAGCCAAGGTCTTGGAAGGGGGGCGGAGCTGTGGTGTGGTGGGAGGAGCCTGAAGATATGTCTAAGAATCACAGGGGCACTGATGAGCATTTTTCTGTGCCCAAGAGAACGCTAGCTGCTCCAGAGATGAGGATGGGTTTATACTGGTGTTCTCTCCTAGGGACATGGCCAGGGCATCAAGGTAGTGTTCGTGGAAAGGGCGGGACGGACGGATGTTACTCTATTGAATGAGTTCACCTTTCTCTGTTCCCTCTGAGGAAGAGTTAGCCACAAAGGGGGAACAACGGATTGGAGCAAAATGGAAATGACCAAGTGCTCTTCAACCCTGGGGACAGGCAGAGTCTCAGCCCAGGGAAAGGAACGGGTTCCTGTAGAATACACAGAGCTTTCCAGAGCAGAGGTAAAGCAGAGCAGGGCAGACGTCTATCGAGAGGCACGCAGAGCCACGCTTAGTTGAAATAGAGTCTATGATCAGGTAGGAGAAGCAGCAATGGCTCCCTGGAGAGAGCTCAGGAGGTTTCAAAGGAAAGGGTGCAGTTTCCAAACCCCTAGAGCTTCACAGTCAAGCTAGAAGACTTGCTAATCAGGGAGGGGCCTCCCAGATCCATGAGTGGTTCATCTGTTGGTCCTGGATCAGTAAATGCATCCAAGAGGGGACATCAGTCCACCTCTCTTCCCCATATTAAAGGGGCAGGGCTTGAAATGAACGATTCCCCCATTCCCCCAGCTAAATCAAGCATGGGATTCAGTATAGCTGTTTAAAAAAAATCAGTAGAATGACCTTGCTGGGTTCAAGCCCGCTGAAGAAGCCAAGGGAGGAATCTGCAGGAGAGGAGGGGAGAGAAAAGGGCAGGCAGGTTACCATGTGCTTTCCTGTTCTGACTCCACAAGATGGACGGAAGCAAAGGATAGAGCTATCCTGAATGGCTGTGTGTGTAGCTAGGGCAGCACGGAGAGTACTCCAGGGCTGAGAAACTTCCAGAATCATTAGCCTGAGGACAGCTCTGTGACCTGCCAGCCAGGACAGTGAACAGCGGTGATGCTGGGTGTTCCCTGGCAGCATCAGTGACGGTAGCTGCGCTGTATCCATGGCAACTGAGAATCCTGGGAAGTCTGGAAGAGGCGGGACACTCCTGCACAGGGCAGAGGGAGTTGAAGACCACCAGGACTGGGGCATTCATAGCAAGGCTCTCCCAAGGCCTGGATACAGTTTCGCTTCATGAGGATGGTCTATGGAATCTACCCAGAGACGAAGGAAACCAAAGCCTATGCTCATTGCTTTGGAAGAAATGGATTCAAACGTTCTTGTTTATTAAGACATCTAGTCCACAGCACCCTCTGACTGAGCTCTAGGAGAGAGATGCTGTTGGTTAGATTCTGTGGAAGGCTCCGATTCAGAATCTGGATTTCTTATTAAGAACCCCTAGAGAAGCCAGACTTCTTTTCGTTGAATTAAATTCCCATTGCATGTTATTATCAGCCATCTCAGCCTGTGAGAGTGGCAGCTGCTTAATTCATGTTAATTTGGCTTGATTTGATGTGTTGCTATAAGTGCATGTATTTATTTGTTAAAAGATGTTAAACTCTGAAGTTTGCATCAGTTACTTCCAAGAAAACTAGTGACAGCCTCCCTCCCTTCATACTTTTCCGTTCTACTACCCCTGTATCTATCAAAACCATTAAGAGAGCCTCTCATGGCCAGGGATGAGTGGCTTATACCTGTAATCCTAGACACTCTGGAGGCTGAGATCTGAACCTCTTGGTTGGAAGCCAACTCCCAGACAGGCAAATCCAAGAGGCTCCTAAGTCCAATTAACCACTAAAAAGCTAGATGTGGAGGTGTGGCTCAACTGGTAGAGTGCTAGCATTGAGAGAGAGAGAAAAAAAAAGCTAAGTGTGTGGCTGGGAAGGTGGCTCAGTGGTAGAGCGCTTGCCTTGCATGCCTAAGGCCCTGGGTTCGATTCCTCAGCACCACATAAACAAAAAGAAAAAAGCCGGAAGTGGCGTTGTGGCTCAAGTGGTAGAGCGCTAGCCTTGAGCTCAAGAGCTGAAGGACAGCGCCCAGGACCAGAGTTCAAGCCCCACGACCAGACCCCCACCCCCCAAACAAAAGCTAAGTGAAAGGTCAAGATCCTGAGTTCAAGTCCCAGTGCCAGAAAAAAATAAGAACCTCTTGACTGTTTACCTAGTGAGACCTCATAATCTTCCCACAAAGACTGTCTAGGAGATATGTAGCAGAAGGGAAAGAAAGAAAAGCATGGGACCTTCTCTGGGCTCCAGGACCCATTTTCACAAATGTTCCTTTCCTTTTCTCCTTCTTCCCCTGGGCTTTCTTCTAAGGAGTCAACAAAAAAGAAATGGAAACCCTTCACCCCTCCAGCATCCCTTCTCCAAACTTCTCATTTCGTAGATGCCCTATCTCTGTGCATGGCTTTCCATCTGCAAAGACAAATTGAGTTCAAGGCAGAATTCACAGAGGCCGTTTTATTCATAAACTTAGGACGCCATCAGTGCTCACTTTGGTCTTCAGCAGGGGGTGTTGGTGTCACGAAAGGGGCTTTGTTTATCCAGCCAAAAAGAAGTACAAGAATCAGATGGTCAGTCCCTCTAGTGTGAGGATGGGGGTGGGGAATGTACAGAGGGGCCCCGGGAGACTGATCTCTGGGTGCCCTCAGCTACAAAGGGGCCAGTGTTTGGGGACATTTCAAAAGAGGAAATGTCAGGACGAGGAGCCTTCTGTGGCCAGGACCATTCTAAAACAAGTGGGGTCAATGGAGTATTTCTTTTAAGAGTCCTTATGAAAAGCTCATTACCTGAAACTTTTGCATATCTAAAGCCAGTAGTGCAACTCTTTGACCAGAAGATAACTCACTACATCTCGATTCTAGCCTAAACAGTAATTGGGAATTAAAAGATCAATTAAAAGGAATATCCTGTTTGGTTACATTGAAGTAGATAATTTATCAGAATGACCCCTCCACTCCCCCCACCTCCCTCCACCTTTGGGGCACCCTGGAGCAAAGGAAGGTATAGCTTGCAGTCTTCTCTGGTTGTCTTTGGCAGATCAGGTTCTGGAATGTTCCCTCACTTCCCACAGGTATCTGTGCCTCTGCATACCCAGTATGTGGTGGTGCTGCTAGCTTTGTTTTACATGAGGAGGGCAGGGGAAGTTCAAACAAGAAAAATAACTAACCAGGATCATTCTGTTGGAAAGCTGTAGAGCTCAAAGTTGAACTTGACTCTCTGCTTCCAAGGTCTCTAGCTGGGAAAGCCACGTGGTTCAAGGTAAAGCCAGACAAGGAGTTCTGCTCTCTCCCGGCTGGCTTTCTGCTACAAGCCTCTGAATCCTTTAGCTGCCCGTCCTATGTTAACTCCACCCTATTTCTCTTCTTTCTCCCCTTCTCCCTAATCAGAATTTTCTCTCTCTCCTCCCTCTCCTCTTTCCCCTTTACTTCCCTCTTTCCCTCTCTCGTTCTCTTTCGTCTCCTAAAGCCAGAGCAAAGGTTGTGTTTTCCTGTCCACTTAAGCCATGTTACTTATGAGAAGTGACTGGCAGTATGATGAAGGGGTGGGTCCCTCATCTTTTCCTGGGAGTACTTTTTGCTTTCCAAGGAGACTAATGGGGTTGTCACGGAGCCCAGATCTCTGGTTGCTGCAGCTTAATTTCTTCTAAAAATGTCAGAGTGCAAGGGCTGTGTCCATATAAATGCTGAAACTATGAGCACAAGTTACAGGTCCTTGGAGAAGAAAAGTTGCCTAATTAGGTGGCTAGCTTCCAAAATTCTCCTTGGTAATCCTTCCTCAAGACTTTTTTTTTTCTCTCTTACAAAATAGTTTCCAGAAGAGTTTGGAATTTGCCTTCAGAGGTGTTAGAGTACCTATCACAAAACCTACTCTGATAGCAAAATTATCTGAGACAAATTATTACTGGATTCAGTGAGCTCAGAAGCTAGGTCCAAAGATTGGGAATCTTCTCATTAATGGTAACCCAATACTGTATAGCAGAGGGGGGGTGGTCTTTTGAAAAAAATTCTTAGTCAGGTTAAAGACTAATTAATTAGGTATGCAAAATAAAACAACGGCCTAAAAATAAAAGCCTGGATCAAATGAGTTAAGAAAAATCCCAAGGAAAGCAACCGTCTAAGAGACCAAATCAGGATTGTAGGTTAGTGTTACCCTACCCTGCTGAATGGGCAAATCACTTCCACTTCTACGCCCCTCTTCACTTCAGGTTTCCTGACCACCCCCCCCTTACCCCCCAGTGACTGAAATGGCACAATTTATCATTCAGGGGTGAGGGGGAGACAAGGTACTTTGATCACACCTTGAAAGAGAAGACTCCTCCAAGGTCTGTAGAAACTCTTCCCTTGGGAAGAGATGGAGGGGAGAAGGGTTCCATCTTGATTTCTACAGTGTTTGCCACTCACTTGAGCCATTGTTGACAGCTTGCTTTTCTTTGCTTCTTGTGCTTGCAGTGGAGACTTTCTGGAAATTTTGTAATTTTAGAAGCAAGGAGGTAGGTAGATATTAGGTATTACATTCTTGATTCACTGAGCCCTGGACCCCTGGGTGGCTTTTTGCTTTTTGTTTTTGGTGGTGGTAGTGGTCGTGGGACCTGAACTCTGGGTCTGGCAGCTCTTCAGCTCAAGGCTAGCGCTGTACCACTAGAGCCACAGCACCACTTCTGGCTCTTTCTGCTTATATGGTGCTGAGGAATCAAACCTAGGGCCTCATGCATGCAAGGCAAGCACTCTACCACTGAGCCACCTTTCCAGCCCGGCTTTTTGCTTTATACTCAAGTATGTGTCTGTCCCCTGGCTGAAGAGCAACTGTATTGCCTCTGTCCAGCGGCCTTGTACTTTTCTTTCCAGATTGTTACATTTGCAGTGACAAATCTCAGTGGTGACAACATAAGCCTTGGGAGAAACAAATGGCTTTAGGTGTTTAAGAAATTCCCATCATCGAGGCAAATAGAGCCAATCTTTCTCTTTTAAAATAAACTTTCTTGAGATATCATTGCCAAATAAAAATTGCATCGAGTCCACATATATAATATGTGTTAATTGACATATAGATGGTATATATTGCTTCTATAACTTAGCAAATTAACGTTCAACCCATCACTTTCCAGTCACCTTTTCCATCCTGTTTTTCTGTTCTTGGCGGGGTGTAGATGTTTAAGGTCTTCTCTTGCAGTGTAAATATGAGATTACTAGCTGTAGTAAGCATTCTATATATGTGGCCTTCGGAATGTATTCATGTTATAACTGAAAGTGTAAATCCTTTTAACAATCCTCCCCACTTCCCCTGATCCTAACCCTGGTAACTAACTGCCTTTTCCACTTGGTTTCTGAGTCCAGCTTTTTTAGGTTGTACACACATAGGATTCCCTTTTGCTGCTCATTTCACTTAGCATACTATCCCCAAGCATCAGCCATGTTCTTTCAAAGGGCAGGGTTTCCTTCCTTCTTTAGACTCATAAGTACTCCCAATTTGCATATATACTAGGTACCACTATTTCTTTATCCATTCATTCCATTGGTTGCTAATGTGAATAGTAGTGTAGATAGACATGGCTGTGCTGATAACTCTTCAAGGGACTGGTTTCATATCCTTTGGATATATACTCCACACATATATCCAGAGATACCTGGATCACCGGTAGGACTGCCTGGTGATCCAGGTTAACTTTTTGAGAAACTCCATGTTGTTTCATCATGGCTGCACTGGCTTACATACCCAGCAGCCGTATCTAATGGTTTCCTCTCTGCTCTACCCCACCACACTGGTGAAGATCCGTCTTCAAATAAAATAGAGCCCATTTTTATTGGAGCTGGTAGAAATGAAATTCTGTTTATAGAATCTGGCCCCTACCTAAGAAGAGAGAGAGGAGAAGAAAAACAAGGTTTGGGGATACCTCCACTTACCAAAAAAAGTCAATAGTGTTTCTTTGAACAAGAAAAATGTAACTACAGAATATAATCAGAAGTTTGATTGCATTCCTCATAGCAAAAAAATGCTATGAAGTTTGTGAAATAAAATAAAGAACACTTTATAGATACAAAATACAGCACAAAGACTTAAATGTTCTATTCAAGGATTTTTTTTATATAATTCTGATTGAATGGAAAGATGCTTTATTCTCTTGGCCTGGGACGACTCAGTTTTATAAACCAAACACAGTCAACTTTTGCTGAAATCAAACTATAATTTGATGTAATACCAATTAGCATCTCTGCTAGATTTGTTTCGAGGAATGTAAAACCAAATGTTATTTTAAGATGCATGGTGAAGAATATACCCTTCCATGAGTAACCAAGGCCACTTGGCTGAAAGTAGGATCAAAGAGAAGAAAGAATTTGCCCTTTCTACCATAATCATCACGAAAAAAAGAAAAGCCTAGTAACAAAAACATTATAGGCCCAACACATAAACAAATAAACTGAATTAAATGAGCTGCTGTCCCAGACATCTATCTGACTAGAATTCCAGCCAGCTAAGCCTGCACACAGTTCCACCTCCACTGGGGGGGGGGGGGGACTTTGCCAGGATGGAAAGAGTGAATTCAAAGGCCAGGGCTCCAAGTGAACAGAAAGCACGCCCCTGAGGTTATTGGCAGATGCCAGGCAGTAGA
This sequence comes from Dipodomys merriami, assembly GCF_024711535.1. Classification (NCBI taxonomy): domain Eukaryota; kingdom Metazoa; phylum Chordata; class Mammalia; order Rodentia; family Heteromyidae; genus Dipodomys; species Dipodomys merriami. Next base: position 5,254,973 of record NW_027206524.1, on the reverse strand, counting down.
CAGAGCTGGCCTGAAGGTCCTAGATCCTTCTGGAGGCTCCCATTCCAATTCTGTCTTGGGTATTGTTTTTAATGAGAGGCTTTAGGAGCAGCTGTTTTAACTAAATTGATGGCTCACTGTTGTTCACTAGTTGAGCCCATCTTTTGTCCTTGGATTGACCAAATTCCCCACATAGTTTGGCCCAGCCTGCAAGCGCTCCATCATGGGGCACATACCCAGCCCATTCTATTAGGCTTAGGCTTATGTGTCTGCCCAAGGCCTTGGCCTTCATCGCCCCTACAGCTTGGGCCACTCGATTATGTGGAGGACTCAAAAGGCCAGCTCTTCCTTACACAGATGCAACACTGTAACAAGCTTGCAGGACTGTCAGCTTCTGTAATACTGAACCGTTGGAGCCAAAGTTTCTTGAAATAAGTAGGTCATCAGCTGCAACCATTTTCAGGATGTTGATGCTATTTATTGTAAGGCATGTGTTGTTCAAATCAAGAGTTTTCCTCATTAAAGAGTACTTTGGTTTCTTTTTCTTGTAAAACTTAAGCCATCTAGCTAATTTCCCGTGCTTTCTTGATGAGTGTGGCAGCAGAAGCCAAGAATAAGTCTTCCCAAACTAACTGTTGAGCTTCAAGTACTTGGCTTCATGTGACCTCCAAACTTCCTTTGCCCCTTTTTCAGGCTGTTTAATACAACAAAAAGCCATGGGCTGGTAGAGCACTAAAGAGCTAAAGAGCTCAGGGACAGTGCCCAGGCCCAGAGTTCAAGCCCCATGACCCGCAAAAGAAAAGAAATCAGATAAACTCTGGATCTTGCTTGCCTGTGCTGGTTACAGTCTAGAACAAGTTACTTAACCCCTCTGTTCCTCAGCTCCTGTTTCTTTAAAATGGGGAGCTAAAGTACCCCCACGGTATTATGGCAATCGAAAGGAGCATGGCTGGTAGATGTCTAAGATTGTTCTTGGGACTTGTGTCCTTGCGTGCTTCTTTATCATGTGGCGTTGGGCAACACGTCAAAGTAAAATATCAGGTTCCACTGAAGGGAAACCTGGGCCAATTGGCTAAACATGCAAGATTCTCTTTTACATAAAAGAGCAAATATTTGCTTTTGTCATTGGCAGGCTTCCTTCTGTTTGCGCTGTAGATTTGTTTGGCTCAGTTGCATTTGTATGCAGGAGATGGAACTTGTGTGGACATCCTAACTCCCAGTGCCCACGGGAGAGGTCCGGGCCTCTACCCTCCTGCCTACCTGGGCTGGCAGGTGAGGGGCAGTCACCTCTCATTCTCCAAGCCAGTCCATCAGACAGTGGTGGAGGGATACATGGGGCTCCACTGGGAGACCCAGCCTGCTCCTGAGAGATCATGTTTTTCCCCCAAACCCCAAATATATGCCTTCCAGAAAAACCAAGAGAGCTAAAATGTTCCTCCTCTACTACTTCACACATCCCTCCTTCAGACTCCCTCCTGATTCTGAAAACATATGCTGAGTCCATTTCAACCATGTAAGGGACGTGCTGCAAGGTCTGGCTCTGCTGTGGCCCATAAGACAGTCCACAGGTAATTATCAAGCTTTGCAGCGCTTCTTCATCTGTGGTAGCAGGCCCTGGAGAGAAGACGCCGTGGTGGGGCAGAGTCTTAACACTGGCAGGAAGTGATGATGATTCTGCCAGGCTTCTTGGGAGAGTTTTGGCTAACCAGCCCTATAACTAGGCTGGTTCTCTCTGTTTCTGTCTCTCTCTCTTTCCATTTCTCAATCTCTCTTCCTCCTCTCTCTTTTCCTCTCCTCTTTTTCTCTCTCTGCCTCTCTGTCTCTCTTTCTGTCTCTCTCTCTCTGTCTCTCTCTGTCTCTCTCTGTCTCTCTTTCTCTTTCTCATACACACACATGTCCTGTCCTCTTCCTGAAATAGTTTCCCCTCAATCTCTCTTCCTCATCCCCAGTTTCTCCAGCCAGTGGATCCCATTTATCCTTTAAGGTGTTACATCCTTTAGGAAGCCCCTCCCCACACCTTCCAGCAGGTCAAGGTCAATGATCTTCCTCTGGGCCCTAGAACATTCTGAGCTTGTGATGCCAGGATACTCATCATACAGTGACCATGTTGCTTACTTACCTGCATAGCCAGTATATAGATATATCTTTATTGTTGACCCTTAGTATCCTTAAAACTCCAGACATGCATACGTATATTTATATGTCATAGATGCACATATGTGGATATACACACACCTCATATTTATTCCATATATGTTCCTTATATACACCATTATATATTCCATATGTATGTATGGAATACTAATGCCTTTAAACTTTGACCCTGGAAAGCTCTTTCTAGCTCCTTTCTAAACATGGGATTTGATTCCATGAACGTGTGTTATTATCAGTGAAAAGGGAGAAAAACCAAGAAGAAATCTAAGGAGGGAGACCAACCCCTTAGTTTGGCTCCTTGGTGTCCTTGTGTTTTGGATACAGCAAATACATAAAGGGTAACAATGAAATCACAAGCAGGTGGCAATTTTGAATCAGGTCCACATCTTTTGGACTTATAATCACTCTTGATTAGCAAGAAGTTTGGGATGAAGCGGGGGAAATGCTATAATTAAAAAAAAATAAAAGACATTTCCAATCCCAAGCAGTTTTGTGCTGGGTGCTATTTTCACGTGAAGGTAAACAGATTTGGAATCTATGGATTGCATTCCTCGCAAGTTATATAGATTTTTTAAATTAAAGGGAATTTTTTTTTCCTGGGGGAAATGTGTTTTTCATTTGGTTAAATCAAAACTGTACATAGACCTAAAAAAGTAGTAATTCTAAAAACAGCTGCTTTGTCCTTTGGTCCTTATTTAAATTTCTTTAAAAAAAGAAAAAAGGAAAACTTGTAGGAAAAGTTTGAGCTTTGGAATAAGAAAGACCTAGAGTCAAACAATTAGAAAAAACAAAAACAAGCAGGCTTTAAGTCAAGTCACAGAAAGGACAATGACAAACAAGCTTTACCTGGCAAGATTACTGTGAGAATTAACTCTGTTCATATCAACACAGGGCTTAGCCCAGCCCTGAAGTATATGTGAGCAACATGGTATTGTAGCATTCTTGCAAAGAAGCAAGTCTATTTTGGCACTCATGCACATTCTTGCTTTAAAGATAAAACTGAATTTTAAACTGGATAATACGTGAATAACGGTGGCCTTTCCATAAGTGTTCCCCTTTCTCTGCCTATGATCTTCCCAATATTGTTTTGTTGGCGCTTGCTTTTAAGAACTATCAGTGCCCAGTAAACATGGCCAGGTCTTGTTCATAAGGAAGTTGACGGAACGCTAGCTAACTACAACATACCTTGGAAAATCATGAACTATTTACAAAGGCCAAGGGGAAACCAGAATATCAGCTCTTAACTAGGACAAAAAACAAATCTGCTCTGACTTGAGGAAAACCTAGGTAGCTCACGAAACAAAAATGCCTCTATCCATTAGCATTTGTACCACTTCCTCTGACATCAGACTACTTTGACTGAGTTGTTTCAAGGAAGTAATTTTCCTCCCACTGGCTGGAAATGGCCTTCACTTTTTTTCTTCAAAGGAAGACGATCCGAAACAAAGTTTTATTTGGGAGAGGGGAGTGTAGAACTTGCTAGAGAAAGATGCCTGCTCACCAAATTTAATATTCTGCACTCAAGAGCCCACTAATCTACCGTTAGGTGATTAAAAATATATGGACTGGAGGTTATTTGACAACAGTAATTTTTTCCTAGTTATCTGCCTATGAGATAAATTCATTTTACTTTCAGTATTATTGACCAGAAATTGATTCCGAAGACTAGATGTGTTTTTGTTTTCAACATTAATTTTGGTAGGTAGAAGATATAACCAAGTAGACAACAGGATGATTTATTCTCTCTAGGAGAGAATAATACACAAACACTAAAGCTTTTGGTAGGTTATGTCTGGTCTAGTGCCTCTTGAAACAGAGCCTTTGATTTCTATTTTACCTTGTCTCATTTAGCACCCGTCTCCCAGGAGCATGGGGAATCCAGGTCCGCTCGTTCGAAGACCCTGAGATGGTTTCTAAGGAGACCTTAGAGGCAATTCTGTCCACATCGCAGGGAGTCAGCATCTTAGTGAGCAATGCCAAGTCGCCTCCTCTGTAAGCTGGGCCAGTTCGAATGCTAAAAAGAGCAAGGCTGTCGGAACAAATTGGACTTTGTGGGAAGTCGAGCAGGCTGTATGTCTGGGCCATCTCTGGCTGGAGGCCCTTGTGCATCACCAGGGCCTTGCTCACCCACTGGGAGTGTCCCTGAGTCGTCACCCTGTGCACAACTGCCTGTGTTCTTCACCCCTCCCTCCCACCCCTACATAGTAACTGTCTCTAGGCAGTCTTTCATCAGCTCTGTGAGGCTCCACCTGACAGCGCCTACTCTGGGACTCTCATCCATACAACCTGCCCCAGAGAGGCCCTCCGGAAGTGTGGAGATGCAGGAAACAGTAGCCAGCGGTTGCTTGGTACCCCCTTCCATTCCTTGGGAGAGAGTAGGTTTCTTGAAAGATCATCCAGGATAGATAGAGCATAATGTCAATTTAACATTCACAAACCCCGCCCTTACTCCTTCTCCACTTTTGACTCTTAAGTATCTGCACACAAACCTCTACCAGGATATGCGGAGAAAGTCCAAGCTAAGTCAATGCCCCAGGATTTTCAACCAAAGTAAGCCTATCTACCTTGCTCAGTTCTCTAAGGATGCTCCTATTTTCTCTCTTACCTTTCAAGCAAAGATTAGGATCGTTCTGTTTGCAGATACTCAAGGATTTGCAATTATACACAAAATAATACCATTCTTCCCAGAGGAATGGAGTAAAAGCGATGCAGGCTATTCAGGGTCTACAAAGAGGGAGCATTCAGATGCTGTTTCAGTGGTACCCCAATTTGTCCAAGGTACTTCCATTCTCTCTGTATTTCAGAAAAGAAGCACAGGACTGGCTAGGAAGTTCCCTTACTGTGTGATGACTGTTTCTGTTGGAAAAACAGGGACAGATCATTTGTGAGTGTTGTGTCTTCTCAACTCCTGATTATATAATGTGGTGAGTTGTCTGTGTGGAAAAGGAAAATTGATTTAGAGCCATGTCTAACACAAAACAAATTTGACGAGTGACATGAAAAGAGGCTCTGACCACGTCCAAGTTGATTTCAAAAATATTGACGACACGAATGCCTTGGAGAAACTTTGTCTTGATCTGCTCAGCATAGCTGCTGGCCCCTCAGCCCCTGCCCCTTCATGAATCAACCTCCTCATCTTAGTCACACAGCCTAAGGGGCAGGTCATACACGTATCTGTTTATCCTTTACCGAGGGCCAATGTGTTCTGCAGTAATCAAAGGTGTACATGTATTTGTTGCTCCGTATTTGTTAGCATAGCTAACAAATGCCTGGCCCCAGGGGATATAGTCATAAAGCAGACAAAGTTTTGATAGAACTAAGACGAGCCAAGGTCACAGATGTGTGCATGCTATAATTTCAGGCCTGGTGTATAGCACAGACCTGCATTGCTCCTTGTCTTGGAGAATATGATAATTTAGGAGAGTCAGTACTCATGGGAGGGGACAAAATCCCCTGGAAAATGTGGAAATCCAGAAAGCAACAATCCATAGTTGCAATTTCAAATTCACCTTGACCTTCTTCCCATTGGCCTTTGAAGTATGCACTTGCTATGCTGTGAGCTAGCTAGCTAGTTAGCTAGGTAGATAGATAGATCAGAATCACTTATAGTTTCCTTTTGTGACTGCGGTATAACTCTATCACCCAAGTCAATGTTCTTATATTTCTATACTTAGATGTTGAGTCCTAAATAGAATCAGAGGAGATCAAGCAGAGGCGATGAAACATGGATATCAAGACAGCCACATTCCCTTTAAGCACTTGCCTAAAGCTGGTAGTTTGGGGATGTTCATTCCAAGATGTTAGAAACCCACAACAGCAAAGCCAAGACCACCTGTGAAGCTACACCCTTGTACTCCATTCGCTTTCTAAGCCCTTCACTGCTCAATTTGGTCTAAAGTAGGTAGATGTACTAGCCAAGGAGAGAGCTGATTTCCAAGTTGTTTCTTCATCTTAATCGATTCCACCTAGAATGGTGAGGCAGCATAAATCCTGGGAATCTAGAGACTCACCTAGACATTTATTGTAGATATTAACTAGCAATAGTGTTGAGAAATCAAGCATAGCTGACAGCTGTCACTGTGGCCAGGGAAATTGCAATTAATAAACATTATTCATAAAACTTCCTTTTTAAAAAATAGTTGTTTAAAAAAAACAAACCTCAAAAACGCTAGGAAGTTGATATGATAGCCTATTCAGTAAATAAGAATGAGCTTTATTGTAATTGGGCCACTTATTTAGTGGAAGAGTGAAGCTAGGATTATCTTCAGGTTCTGTCCACCATACAATGCAACTACCTGGAGTATTAATGAATTACTTTAAAAAGGAAACTGAGATACCTTACCTAGGCAACTCCAGAGTGGCGGAGCCGTGAGAACTTTATACTGGTAGCCTGAGTATCTGTTGAGACATTTTGTGAATGAAGGTGTGAGACCCACTCTGCCAAGGTGGAAATTAGCTGTCCATGGCGGCGTTCAAGTTAATCACTTCATTCATCATGGTAGCATGCTAAAGCAGGAAGCAAAATGACAGAAATGGTTTGCAAACTTGCTTAAAACTACAGAAACATTTGCCAGGTGTAAATTTTATATAGTAGAAGCCAGGGTTTGTTGGTCTTCTTGTTGTTGGACTAAAACTTCTCCTGGAAGACAAAATACTGTGATTCTTCAGTGAGAGTATGTTGATTTTCTAATAATTACTTGGTAACTATCAGTCCAGAAATAGGAAAGTCCACAGGGGAGAGGAAATACCATTTGCAGAAGCACGCACCATGACACTTTCCTTAATTCCCAACGTGTTGCTGTCATTTGGGGCTCAGCCTTGTGTGTCCGCCCTTTGTGCTTTACATATACTCACCTGCCCAGGTAAGCCTCTCCATCATCCTACCAAGGCTGAGTGGCATGCCTGTGGTTATCCAGAGAATGAGGAAGAAAGCTAAGACTGATAGAACCACAGAGCTACAAACCCTTAATACCAGTGTTTTTAAGCCTTTCAGAAGTGCCTTGGAACACTGGAGAAACCAAGAGTAGAAGGTCAAGGCGAGTCTTCTCTGAAGTAAACAGAGTGTCTCTAGCCTTCTTCCCTCCCTCTCTCCCCCTCCCTCCCTGCTATTCTCCCTCCCTCCCTCCTTCTTTCCCTCCTTCCCTCCTTCCCTCCTTCCCTATCTTTCCTCTGTGGAGAGACTGCTCAGGTTAGAGTACCCACAAAATTCATGGCACAACTAGGGTGCACAAGGAAAAGCAGTTTCATTATTAGTTCAATAGATGATGGTGTGTCCGTGAAGAGACCTCACTGGATGACAAACTGAGAAAATAAATATCCCAAAGGGTATAATCAAAATTCAGCTTAAACTGTTAAGAGTCCTTTCTGAAGAGTATGTCCTTTGAGAAAAACCCCACGGCTGCCTGGGTACTGGGCACCTAGATATTCTTCAATGCTGAGGTAATTTGGGGTTGATTTTTTTTTCCCTCCCAGCTCTCACATGCTCCTGGCAGAGCGCCCAGGCTGAATTGGTCTCCTTCTCCTTTTCCAACTCTCCTGAGCCCTGGCTATGACTCTCATTTGTCACTAGTCCAAGCAGCCAGACACCTCATCCCTACGAAGAAGACCCCCTCTGGTTCCACTGGCTCCTCACACCGAGCTACACAATACGAATTTCCCTGCTGCTCTTAACAAATCTATTCTCATCTCAGCAGAGTTGTAAGTAGGAGATCTAGTTACATCCAAAAAGCAGTGATTGCTTTTCCTCACTCAATAGGCCAGGGATTCAACTGTATTTGTAATTGATGGGAATCAAAAATTGCAGACTAATAGAACTGGAAATTGCCTTCAAAGCCCTCCACATCCCTCCTCTCCACCCTAGAGGATAAAGAGACTGGAGCCTAGAAGTCCAGTTCCTACGTCGTCCCGCTCATCAATCATGGACCCATGTCAGTCCGACGGACAAGACCTGTCCCCAGTGCCAAGGTACAGAAGTCACATGGACGTCACACTTCCACGAAGTTAAGCTAACAAAGAGAATTCCACAATTGCTTTAGCACACATCAATTTCCTACGAAATCCTTTGAGCCTGAAGAGATCAAGTACCTTGCTTTTCAAGCCATTTATCCTTAAGCCTCATACATTTAGAAGGCATATGATACCAAGGTTGAGGAGGAAATGATAGTATGCAAGCCAGCACAGAGAGACTTTTCTCTCTTAGTTCTTTCTTTCCACTCATTTTACTTTTGAAATAATTCTACCTTTAGGGAGCATGATGTAAGATTTTTCACAGAAACTATATTTAGTAATAAGAAACCAAAAGAGCTCTTTCATGAATACTAATGTATTGCCTAAATATTTTATCTTCAGTTTTCCAACTCGTGGATTATCTAAAATAAAATGTAAAAGCAGGGAGGAGAATGCAGTAAAAAAAAATCAGTATATATCCTACAAAATTAAGAAAAGTGAGGAAAAAGGTGGGTTGGGAGGATGGGTGAGAATATCTGAGAAGGGGATCCTGATGAAGACATGTTGGATTCATAAACTGGCAAACTCCTTTGCACAACTACTTAAAGATAAAAAAATACTTTTAAAAAAATATAAAGATATTCAGAGGGAAGATAAATATCCTTAAGCGTAAGCAGGGGTGTGTGAAAGACATAAAATGGAAGAACATATTCTAGATGAGAAATGTTTGTTCTTGTTATTGTTGTGTCTATGTCCAAAGTACTGATCCCAAGTTCTTATAGAAAACAGATCCTGACATAAGAATTCCTGAGCTGTGGCTTTGTACCCCGGAGTAGCACCAGGGAGTAAAGGAACGAGGAGAGAGGGAGGCAGAGCAGAGACCTGTGGGGAAGGATGGAGAGACTTTTAAGAAGCTGTGAGATTCTGTTCTCCCCTCCAGAAGCACACACTCATCTGGCTTTTAGGATGCTGTGATTATTTAATGAATATGTTACTTCAGAGCTCAGAGAGTCAGAGATTTCCAATTCCGGGGCTTTCGCGGATCAGAATCGGTCCCCCTTCCCAGCCCTTCATCACCTCTTCAGGGAAGCTGAGGACAGCAGTGCTGTGGCCAAGGATGGGTGTGGGAGCTCCTCTTCCAGGATATCCCCCTAAATTTCATGCATCATTGATCTATGATCCCCTACCACCACCTCATTTAAAAACAGAGATGTGATTGGCTGTAACGGTCCATGTGATTGGGAACATGAGGTCATGCGTGGGTGGTGTGAGCCCCACATGGGTGACAACTGGGGTCCTTAATAGGGGACATTTTCGATACAGATACAGAGAGAAGACAATATGGATGGACAAAATAAAAACATAACTGAATTCCAAGTTGTTGAGGGGACGTGGAGGTTGAGTGGAAAAGGGGAGGAGATAAGGGAGAATGATGGGTTAGATTGGATACATGTGTGGAAATACTGCAGCGAACCCACTTTGCACAAATAGAATAATAATAATAATAACAATACATGACTTACATACATTTCAAGGAGTTCCTGGGGTCACCAGAAACCCAGGGACACACATAGATAGAGCATCTGTTTATAATTCTTAGGTACTACCAACACTGCCCACATTTTGACCCTGTACTTCGGAGCCTCTGTGTACTGCGAAACAGTCCATTTCCGCCACCTCTGCCGTGCATGTGTGGGGCTTCGTTACTTTGTTAAGACATGAACAAATAGAACGTCTTGTTTCTGTTCCTCTCCCATAGCATCCCTCCCGTTTCCCCCTGTATCACAGTTGCTCCTTTTCTACAAGTGGACTGTACTTAGATAACTTCACTTACGTGTTAGAAAGGCCTTGTCCCCATCCCAGGGTGTCTGCCTGCCAATGGTACATGCTGTGCTAAGGGAATCATCTTGTCTCCTATTGGGTAACCCATGGAACAGAGATTTGCTGGTCAAAAGAACAGCATTCCGTCCCTCCATGGCTTTGGGAAGTTAATGAAGCATACAGCCACCAGTTAAAGGAGGGGTGCTAATGCTCTTCACCTTGTAGACGCGGCTCCTAAAAGGAATGTATTTAGCACAATTCCTGACACATCAGCACCTCAATTAATGAGCGCTATTAAAACTACTAGCTATTAAGAGGAGCTTAAGACATCAAGGAGCAGAGTGAGAGTGTGTGAGCCTGGTATCTTTTCAGCTCTCTGAAATTAGACTAGACAGCTGCTTACCCGGTTATATAACTGTGGAGTCATATTTAGAGTCAGCCATTAAGCCAATAACCCGCATGACCCCTTGTGCACCTTAGAAGATCTAAGAGAATACAAGGCTTGAAGATGGAGATAAAAAGGAGTAAGAACCAGATACTGTTGTCCCCCGCCAGCTCCCAGAAGGGAGGAGGAATTCAGCAAGTGCAGATCAGAACATCCGGTCAGTAATTCCCAATAGCAAGGTCAGAAGACCCAGCCTTCTATTTACCCATGTGACTAAGTACCAGTGTCTTAGTCTCCCTGAGCCTCAGGCCCCTTACCTGGGAGGTAGTATGGTAGTATGAGTGTTCGCAAGTATCTTCCTGGCATTCTCTGGGGGATGTTTACAGTTCCTATCCCAATGTCATCAAATATGTTCCGGTGACTTCGCTTGCACCAATGGAAGCATGAAACTTGAGGACTCTTTACACTGTGACCATCAAACCATACACCAGGGACGGAGCCACTGTCAGCTTGGTCCTGAGTGTTCACACTCAGAATCACCTTGGTGAACCACCCTGAGTATGGGATGTAAGTGATACATTTAATTTTCTGCTTTAAAACATGACTGACGGGAGTTGTTTCCACAGCACCACTCCCCACCCCACCCCCACCCCTGCAATGGGACTAAAGTAGATGGAAAATCAGAGCTCTGCTTGTATATACAGCAAAGTACCATGTAATTATGAGACCATCTTGGAGAAACAAAGAATTTTAATTTCCATGAATTATCTAATACTCTCACCAGTAATTAAATGTGATTAAGACTCAAATATTAGCAGAGGAAAAAAATCCCCAACCCATCAAACTTCTTTTTCTCAAAGTAGAGAGAACCAGGAAGAATAGGCATGAAGCAGAATTATTCATAGTTGACTCTTAAAAAAAAAAAGGCACGCTTTGGCTTCTTACTTAAAACTACCATCCCATTGGTAGATTCTAATCCCTACCTTTTGATTTTTGCCTTTTTTTTTGCATGTTTCAAATATTTAGAAAGGCTACTTAAAAATTGTACTCTCTGGGCTGGGAAGGTGGCTCAGTGGTAGAGTGCTTGCCTTGCACGCATGAGTCCCTGGGTTTGATTCCTCAGCACCACATAAGCAGAAAAAGCCAGAAGTGGTGCTGTGGCTCAAGTGGTAGAGTGCTAGCCTTGAGCTGAAGAGCTGAGGGACAGCGCCCATGCCCAGATTTTAGGCCCTGTGACCAACAAAAAAAATATTGTACTCTCTATTAGAAAGGAAAAAACATGAAGTATATGGATAAAGCCTCCTTAATGGTCTAGCAAAAAGAATGATGGAAAAAAGGAAAGAATAAGACAGAAGTAAGAGAAGGAAAGACGAAAAATAAAAGAAGGAACAAAGAAAGAGAGGGAGGAAGGGAGGGAAGAAAGAATTAGAAGACACTCCTTTGTTTTCTGTAGAGCCTATAATATGCATTATTTATTGCATAAACAGAATAATATGAGCATTTATTATTATCTTCAAATAATTATACAAGGGAGTTTTAATTTGACAGGTCTAGTCACATGTCCAGTGTATCTTGATCATGCTATCATTCTTCCCCACCCATCAATCCCTTCCCCACCGTCTCCTCAACCTTCCTAGCCCCATTGTTGTGTATAATCTGGACATTTTAGCCATGTGAAAAATTCACTAATAACTCCAGAAACTTCCATTTTATTGTTCTCTGTGTAGAAAGAGTTAGCCTGGGTCATTAAACACACCAAGATAAACTTGTATTCACTTTCTATTTATATTTGAATAGGTGAGCTGCAAAACTCCTGGCAATTTGCTTGAATCAGGCAATTTAAAAGCCTTTATGACATTCCAGAAAAGGTAAACTATGGAGACAGTCGATAAAGCAGAAATTTAAGGGAGAAGAGAATATGATTAAGAGGGAAATCCTAGTTGTTCCTTCTTGGCGCCAATTGCCATCAATATGAAATGAATAAAAGGCACAAGAATGATATTCCTGTATCTTACTTTCAGTACCTTTTATGTAAGAACTTGACTATCATTGTGCTTTCTTCTTTTTGTGACCAGGAGTGTGTGCGACATGAGCTATGGGTTGTTCTGCAAGATACAAAATCAATATGACAATGTCTCTGCTTAGCCTCCCATGGTCTACAAAAGCAGCCAAGTCCAAATAGTCACAACCCAATGCTCACAGTCACCATATGAACATGTGGTTGTGACTTGGAGCAAGAGTGGCCTGGCCAATGGAGAAACCTGTAGGCTCGATAGTAGCCTGAATGGATGAACCCAGCCAGAGGGAAGTTCTGAGGTAAATGCCAGGAACTGAAGCATATACCTCCACCCCCAAATTGCACGGGTTCAGGGAAATGACCCATGGGAACTCCTGTTAAATTAGGCAGCAGAAATAAAAGTCTGGTGACGTGCTGTAGCCCACAGTCCTGCCTACCCTTGGTTTCCTAACATTTCCTTATGTCAGGCACATGCAGAAGTCACTTCAAACATAACAGTGGAGCGGCGAGATTTGAAAAGGTTATTCAGAAGTAGAAAACAATGAAAGCAATCCAGAGAAATCCTCCTGGGGGAACTGGATGAAGCTGGTTCCTTGGGACGGTGCAAAGACTTTTGCGCTACCCTTGCAGAGCCCGAAGCACTGCTTCACGAGGACTCTGTGGCCTTGGCACTTTGTGTAGACCTAGTTATGGGCAACGTTGCATGTCTTCCCCACACACTAGGACCATGAATAGTCCCAGCTCTGGGTACGGAGTTATGCCATTCTACACTCTGGAGACCAGAAGATGGTGGAAAAATTCATTTGACCGATCAGATAACGACTTCCTAGACATGTATATCTCTTCTCCTCAAGTATGCAAGAATAATATTTGGAAGGATGGGTGACAATGTTATCTGACACTTTGTATTCATACACTGTTTTGGAGAATGGGAACTTCTTGGTACAACTACTTAAAGATCATAAGAAATTTAAAACAATAAAAAGAATAATATTCTTTCTAACGAGGTGATACAACATGTTCAGGATGCTCCTAGATGCAGATGATATGGCTTCAACTTCACCAACTACCAGTGCTTTTAGTAGACATTTAGTTATCACCGTTAAGAGAATGCAGCATTAGGAAGATGTTTCCCAGCACAGTGACCCCCACAGCTACTAGCTGCCCTGGTTTGCTTAGAGCATTTCACAACTATTTGGTGTTAAGAAATAGTACCGGAAGCAGACCATGTCTGGTCCCCACCTTCTCTGGGTGTTTTTGTCTAGTCTTTCATTGCCATAGCTATGCTTTATGGCCAAGAATTACAGAATCTCAGCATTTCATTCCTCTAGAGGCTAAGTCCTCCTCCTCCGCTACTCCCCTCCTCCTTCTCTTCCTCCTCTTTTTTCAAGGAGTTGAACTCAAAGCCTTATGCTTTCTAAGAAGTGGCCCTACCACAGAAGCCATACCTCCAGTCTTTTTCTGCTCTAGTGATTTCTTTGTTCAGATACGATCTCGCTCTTTTTAATGTTTTTTCTATTGTAAAAATATCATACCAAGGGGTTATGGTTACATGAGAAAGGTAATGAGTCCATTTCCTATCGAGCATTATTACCTCCTCCTTTGTTTTTTCCCTATCATCCCTTCCGTCCCCACCCCCCAGGTTGTAAAGTTCATTTTCATCATAGTGTCTTGTACCCATTGTTACAATGGGTCAACCTGTATCCCTATTGAAGCATTTTGTTATTTCCCTTCCCCTCTCCAAATTAGAAAAATGTGTAGACCACCCTGAATGCACCCGGTCTTGTGCTGGGGCAGCTTGTGCCTCTGTGGAACTGGACCCAAAGCACAGGTTAGCACCCTCAGCTTGTTGTGGTTAACTGTTGCTTACTTTGTTTTGTTTTGTCGGTGGTGGGCCTTGAACTCTGGCCCTGGGCACTGTCCCTGAGCTCTTTTGCTCAAAGCTAGTGCTCTACCACTTTGAGCCACAGCACCACTTCTGGCTTTCTGGTGCTTCATTGGAGATCAGAGTCTCATGGACTTTCCTGCCCAGGCTAGCTTTGAATGCCCATCCTCAAATCTCAGCTTCCTGAGTAGCTAGGATTGCAGGCATGAGCTACCAACACCCAGCTCTTTTTTCTTTTCTTTTTTTTCCCCCTGAGCTGGCCTTGAACCATGATCCTCCTGCTCTCCAGCTCCTGAATGGCTGTGATTATACGCATGAGCCACCATGCCGTACTCTACCCTAACCTATTTACATGGCTGCTTAGCTTGGCTGTTTTGTTCATCTGTTGCCTTATTTTGATTTTCAGTCCTCACAGCAGTTCTGAGAGGCAGCTAACGGAGAGTTAAGTGTGGTTCATTTTTTCCCTTCATGGTAATGGACAGTGGTAATCTGTGAAAGCACCAAACCAAGATGGCTTCTTCAAGATTCTGGAGTGCGGAAGACTTAACGGCTCTGGGTGGGTGACAGTCTCTCAATATTGTTGCCACGCTTGTACCATGTAACGCTTTGGGACTAGCAATTATTTGTCCTATGTATAATAATGAAAAAAAAAGCCAAGGCATTGAGGAAGAGCATAGCAGATGTGAGCATAACAAGCCTAGAACAACCCATGGCTGTAGCTACCCAGACCTGAATGACAGGGACACCATCCTCCTCCTCCTCCTCCTCCTCCTCCTCCTCCTCCTCCTCCTCCTCCTCCTCCTCCTCCTCCTCCTCCTCCTCCTCCTCCTCCTCCTCCTCCTCCTCCTATTCTTCCTCCTCCTCTTCCTTCTCTCCTCTTCCCTTCCTCTTCTCCCCCTCCTTCCTCTTCCTCTGTCCTCGGTCCTCACCCGGCTTCTGCTTTACAGCCCTTTGTTTCTGAACTCACTCTCTTTACCCAAGAGAAAACAATTAAGTGTATGCGAAGCAAGTCCTGCTTTTGACACCCTCCAATTTAAAGCATTAGGGAAGAAATAATTAAATTGAATCAAAGTCACAGCATTTAAAATGCCAATATACACCAGAGCTCCCTCCCTCCCTCCCCCCTTTTTTTCCTAATGTGTTTATGAACAGAATTAATCATGAACATTTTCACTGCAGCAGCAACCCACTGGGCTCGAGTTGGGATGAGACCGTTAGTGCAGCAAGAATCCACTCGAATATTCAAACAGAGGCTACCAGGCTAAAAATAATTCCACCGAAATGCATAAAATATTTGCTTTTTGAAGATCACAAATTGAATCATTCTGTCAGTTCCTGGGGACCTTCATCCTGGCTTCCAGAGAAACAAATGCATCTGAAGTACAATTGATGGAAATAGGCCCTTCTACACTTTATGTTTAGAAGCGGTCAGTATTTGCTGGCCAAATTGAGCTTTTATTTTTTTTAAAATCTTGTTTTCTATTTTAAACACTTTGAGCCTCTTCTCTCTGTCAGCATCAGCATCCGCTTGTTGCCTTGGAGAATAAGTATGTTGCTTTTGGACATCTGTCCTCACATCTGATCAGATCAGACTGAGGAGCTTATTCTGCTTGCTAGGTTTAATCCAGAAGAAACCTCTTTGGAAGCTGGGTTGCCTGGCATGTCAGCATCCCTGCTTGCATCGGCAATCACAGTTTATCCAAAAGCTTCAGAATCAACTTCCAGACCATAAACTGCCACAGAAGGTTGAGGGCAGAGAGAAAGGAGATTGCGCTCACTGTGATCTCTTGAGCAGGTCATTTGTGGTCCATTGTACAAACAGGAAAGACTGATGTAGAGAAGATAAGTAGTTTGCACAAGGTCAGTGAGCCAAGTGAAGGACAGAACTTGGTTTGTGTTCCATGGATCTGTCCACATGTGGACCTACACTGACATCTGCAAACTGTACGAAAGTGGGATGATTGGTCCTCTACAGAAAGGTGACCGGTGCATTCTGGGAATCAGCTGAGAATGCAAAAAGAAATCAAGAGACATAGTAGAATCTGTCCCAGAGCCTAGAAATCTTAGGCCCAACCATTGTACTCCTGCCATCTTACTGGAAGACGAGGACAGGGCCTAGCTTTAAGCCTCAGCCTTGAGACTCTGTTCCCTGAAGCTGAAATCAAATTCCAAGTATCTACACACAGCACTGGTGGGCTGATTATTTGTGTCTGTCCTGCAGAAACTTTCTATGCATTGCCACCTCTGAGGCCAAATGTTTCTTTCCTCCTGCTGATGTGGGCTCGGCTTCCAGCTCCTGGCATATGTCATTTTCCTCTTCTATCAAAGCCTGTCTCCAGAGCTCACTTCCTGGGCAGCCTCTCTCCTATTTTCCCAGCCCTTAGCAATGACTGCATTCTCAGAACAGCCAAACAAGTCCAATGTGGAGTGCCTTCTCAGTCCTCACGACCAAATGGACCGCACGGAAGGAAGATTAAGCAGCAAATTCAGACCATGGCATACCTCTTCTTTGCAACTCCTGCTTACCTCTCCAACCTCATCCGCTACCAGGCCCCAGAGGAACTTGAGAATACCAAGTTTGCTCCTGTGTGAGAGCCTCCATACTTCTCTTTTCTTGGCATATATCCTCCCAACCACCATTACCACTACCACCAGCACCAGCATTACCATCATCACCATCTCCATTGATTTTCCCACACCAGAATCCTACTTGTCATTCACTTCTCAGTGCAAAATGGTCCTGCTGGCAAACCTGTCCCAGTCATACTAAATCTTTCCTATGTCCAAATGTCCACTATGGTTCCGTAATCCAGTTCCCCATTCTATTTTCTTCGTGGTGCCTACCACCACTTCTTTGTTGGTTTGCTGGTCTGCATGCTCATATGGAAGGTGCACTCTGGGAACAAAGCAATCTCACTCAGGACAGCGCCTGGCTCAAGGATGGTTTGCTCACTAAGTGAAAGGAAGGAAGGAAAAGAGAGGCAGAGAAGGGAAAGCGGAAGCTAGCCTGTGATGCTGGTGTAATCTCATATGGTGTTCTATAGAAAAGCCTCTTTGTATGTGCTAATTTAATTCTCACCACCTACCTAATAAATACATTCTATAACTCATTTGTAGACAAAGTTGCTTGCTGAGTTTAGAAGTGGAGTTAATGAGACATAGAAACAGCTGAGACACATCCAATCACATAGTAAGTTGCCGAGTCAAGATGTCAGCTCTGCCACACACAAAGGCCTTCATGTAGCTGAAGTCTCAGAGATGTGGGCTTCTATAGTCCTGCATTGCCTTCTCCATCACCAATACCCAGTACTGTGGAGAGCGTGTGAAGGGGGAGGAGCCCGCTTCCTTCATGCCTTGGTCCTGGCAAGAATGATACCAAGGCATAAGCCTTCCACTCTCTCTTCCTGTTGACTGACTGGGATGGGAAGGGAAGGGATTTAGTTCCCACATGCTCAAGGGCAGCCCTTTCCTCCCTGGCCTTTTATAAACTCCTGTTTCTGGAGATAAGTAATTGGTCCTTTGCTTTGGTCTTCAATGGAAGTTTTTGTTACTATTGCAAGCCTGTAATCCTACGTACTTGGGAAACAGAGATCAGGGGTTATGGTTCAGGGCCATTCTGGACATACAATTTTCTGAGACTCCTTTGAACCAATGGTTGAAGGGGGTGGTGTGCAACTGTCATCCCCATTATGGGGCGGGGGGGAGAGAGGTGGTGGGAGAGCTCAATGTCTGGGCACAGCGGTGTGTCTATCATCCCCACAGCACAAATAGGAGGAGCTCACCTTAGAATAGCCTGGGTATACACTGAGACCCGACCTCGACAATAACCAATTGAAAAGGGAGCGGGAAGTATGGTTCAAGGAGTAGGGTACCTGCTGCCCTAGGCCAAGTTCAATCTTCAATATGGCCAAAAAATTAAAATAATATTTGTGCAAGTATTTCTGTTTTTGTTATTATTCTAAAGATGATGTACAGAGGGGTTACAGTCACATAACTCGGGTAAATGGTCAATGTCACACTTTCCCTTGCTCTCTCCCAGTTTTTCTGGCCCATCCCATCCCCACCCACATTAAAAGTGTCATGAAAGCATCCTCACTTGTGTTCAGATGAACAGAACCTCCCTCTCTCTCTCTCTCTGATACTGTCTGACTTTGGGTTAGTCAATCTCTCTGCATCTTGGGTTTTCACCTATCAAGTAGGAATGGCGATAATGTGTGCTCACAGAGATATTGGAAATATTAAGATATGAACCCGTCTTGAACTCTACAATTGTAAAAACAAAACAAAAACCCTACTTGGTCCTATGGTGCCTTCCTGCTTAACTTTCCTCATAGCGCTTATCTATTGTTTTAATCACTGTTCCCTGCTTGGCTCCGCCCACTAAGTACCCCAATAGCTGGCTGAATTTTGTCTATCTTATTCATCCTTGACCCTCCAGAGCCTGATATATGGTAGGTTCGAGAACTTTTTGCTCATAAATTGAGAGACTTAAGTGTGCTTTGACAAAGTAATGAGAGGACATAGTTCAAAACCAAGATTCCTTTTTTTTTTTTTTTAGGCTATTGAAAAAATCATACACTTTCTACCCATCTTTGAACACGCTGTAAGCAAGCACTTAGTGAACCCATGGGAAGGTCTGGAAGCATGGATAATAAAAGCTTTCATTCACAGTAAGCACTATAGAGTTCCAACTGTGCTTCTGAATGAGGCGACACAAAGTAGGAATCAAAGAGACAACTGAAAGGTTTTGAGCTCAAATCTTCATCTGTCTCTACAGCATGTACAGAACGCTGGGTGAGCTATGTTCAAGTCCTTACAAAGAACAAGGGTTGGAAATGTTCTAAACTTGGAAGATGGCTATTGTATAAGTCTATATTTATGCCAGAAGCCACCAACTAGTACCCCTTACATGGAGGGATTTTATGGTATACAAATTACAGCTCACTAAAGATATGCATTTTTTGTAAAGAACAGAAGGGGCTAAATCAACCTGCCTTTCTGGTTGGCACAGCTATTGTTAATATGAGGAAGCAATTCACCATAAGACTAATAGAATATGTGCTGCATTATGGAAAGGATAGACATATTAAAGAAACTAAGTAGAAAGCATACAGGTCATAAACCAAAGTCTTCATTTTGTCAAGTGAATCCATCGCTCACCTAACTCAAGGTTACCCAATGAGCTAGGAACAAATCTTGGTTAAGATGCTGGTGGTGTGGCAGCCTGTCTGTGTCCTTTCTCTGATATTGCTGGGAATGGACGGCAATGGAACATGGAAGCATCTTATTTCTCACTTCAAAAGAAAGGATAAATGAATTCCAGAAACTGTGGGTCATTTACTATCACATCAATTTGTAGCTACTTCTAGAATGGATTTTAAAATGTGTGCTATGCAAGACTTTAAAAGGGGGGAAAATAGGGTTTCCCATGAAATCAGCATCAATTTTCAAGAAAGAATCTCAAAGAAAAATCTGTTCTTGAAAAAATTCTGATATTGGAGGATGACGTAAATGTTGTGTTTCTCGATTTAACTTAGTTCCTCGAAAAAGCCTTCCAGCTATTTTGCAAACAAGGTGGGAAAATATGAGCTGATTAATAGCAAGGTGTGGATTATTTATCACTTATGGAACAGATGCAACTGAGGAATAAAGATCTTGAGTCATGAACAAAAAGATTCTGGGCTCAGTTCTATTAACTGGATAGAAGATATCCAGCAGAATAGTCATCCAGGTAAGAGTGACCTGTTGATGTTAATTGAAATATTAATATAATTTGGGGCTGCATTAACAATAAGATCACCATATTTTCTGCTGTCAGACCACAGCTGGGGATTTAAGACAGACATTGTCATAATACAATATCCTTACAAAAAGGTGACCATTGTCAGGTGTTGGTGACTCATACCTATAATCCTAGTTACTCAGGAGGCTGAGATTTAAGGACAGAGGTTCAAAGCCAGCCTGGGCAGGAAAATTTATGAGACTCTTATCTCTGACCACCAAAAAGCTGGAAGTAGAACTGTGGCTTAAAGTGAAAGAGTGCCTGAATGGAAAAACTTTAGTGGCAGCACCTGGGCCCTGAGTTCAAGCCCCAGGACCAACACCAAACAAAAAAGGCTGGGGGAGGGAGATAGAGTAGCCATTGTGTGGTAGGTCTGAGGGTATCTGTGGAAAAAAAATGTGTCATGGTTTGTGTGAAGAATAGTGGAAAGATAGGATACTTTACACGGAAGAATATACAATTTGGGGGGATTCAATTATGGTGACTGTCTTCAAATATTTAATGACAGCATTCTGCTGTGTAAAGAAGGATTGTGCTTAGCAATGGGCTGACAGACAATTAGACAAGGAAGAGAATGGCAATGAGGGATGCCTGGGAGAAGCAAGATGAAATAAAAGAAATGACATCACTGAGGGAGCCATAGCATTAATAGTATTAATTTGATTTGTAATCATTTGGATAAATGCCGGTGTGGTATGACTGGATCCTAAGGTAGTTCTATGTTTCATCTGTTCACGCATCTCCAAACTGCTTTTCCAAGTAGTTGAATACCTTTATATCCTCACGTCTTCCTACTTCCTTCCTCCTTTCTCAGTTTGAAAAGATTGTACTCTTTCTTTCTTTTTTTTTTTTTTTGGAAAGGTTTATTGGTTTTTTTCCCAAGGTTGTCTGTTTCATGCTATTTTGATCTTTCATTTTAGTCACTCATTTCAGCCTCCAGTTCGTAATTTTGTATTGTGAGCCTGTTTCAGTGGGGCATTTTCCCCTGTGGGAGTTGCAGCTAAACTAAGATGATTCAATGATTAAAAGATCAGCTTTTACCATGATTTGGGAGTGGGGCATGAGAAGCATTTGTCAGCCTAAGACTATCCTTTATATTAACATTTTCTTTCCAGATGAAAGGTAGTGAGTATGTATTTGTAGGAAGGAAGGAGAGGAGAAAGAGAAGAGGACAAGGAGGGGAAACAAAGGGAGAGATGAAGACATTATCATAGTCAGGTTCAAAGCATGTTGTTATTCTCAATGGTGTTGTGTTTTGAATCAGCAAATGTTGGTAGTATGAGAGTTTCATTGTGAGATTTCTAGACTGTACAGTGCACTTTGAATAAACTCACCTTTCCCATCCCTCCTTCCCTCCACAGGACAGGCCTTCTTTAAATTGTTACGCCTGCTTAAATCCCAAGTAGAGGTCTACTCACGTAGGCTAGAACTAATTCCATTGCATAATTCCATTGCATGGATCTAGCAATTCAGTATGTTCACCATTGTAAGTAGCCTGCAGAGAGAACAGAGACTTTAAACCTCTGATGGATCTGGGCTGAAGTTCTGCTTTGGCTAATGCTGTTCATGCAAAATTCCATCCTCTTCATCTAGATCCCATTCATCTTGTAGCACCAGTAGAGTATAAAGTTATGAATGGATGTTCCGCCTCCATACCTTTTGGATTAGGCTAAATAACACACAAACACACAAACACAAAACATGTAAAATAGCCATGTCCTTTAGGAACCTCATTAGGAGATGCCTGATCAAGAGGAGAATGTGGACACTAATCTAAGTCCCTAATCCAAGGTCATTCTGACCTCCACACGCTGTGAACCCTCTGAGAGTTAAGTTCCTTCCATTCCTAAGACTTGGGCATTTTCTTTTAACATAAGATGAATTCTGCTAGGAATTCAGAAATGGGGAGTGAAGGGAAGGTTTTATTTTTTTAATCACTTACTTTGCTTTGTTATAAGTTGTCTAATCTAATGATATCCTCTCTCTTTCATGCAATGGGCCATAATCTTATCCATTAGGTAACAGAATCTAGGAGTTGGGAAATACAGAAGAACCAAGATAGAGAGTAATACTTTTTTCTCTGTTTGTTTTTTTCTTTGCTGAAAGGGAAAAAATGAAACTCTGATGAGTTTGTTGTTTTGGTTGTAGTTTGAAATCCAGATGACTTTGTTGCAAAGAAACACCATGTTTAAGATGGCAAACTCCTGAGTGCATTGTGGTCAACGCTTCATTTCCTCCATCCATAGCCTCCTGGTCACTGCAATTATGGGCTCCTGTGTCCTTTGATACATTTCTTTCTTCATAGCAGAGCAAGACATTACAGGCTCACTTTAGGCAGTTTCTGCCTTACATCAGAAGTCAGCTATTTCTCCCAGCAGATTTCATTTTGTTGTGCTTTTTTTAAAGTAGGAAATTATATATATGTAGAGACTACAGTGACAGTACTAGGAATATTTGCTCCAATGGATTGTCATAGATTTCAAGACCCCATTTCCTTTAACAGAAAGCTGTATTTTTAATCGCCCTGATCATTGGGTGATCTAACCTGGCAGTTGGTCAGTTACAGTCTGGATTTGTGTCTGTTCTCACAGACACTAATGGTATTCCCCAAAGGCATATCATCCTTACCAGTATGGATGATAAATTTTATGAACATCCTACTTATAAGTGACTTGATCTGTCTTTATTGGGAGTAAAACATGATGTCTCCTTTGTTTTTAAAATCCCTACAATCTCATTGGCTTAAGTTTGTGTCAACCATCTGGGCCAAATTTCCCAAATACATGATGAATCCTTTCTATATGCAAGCATAAGTTGTCTTCCATTTCAGGAAAACTATCTTGTTTTGTAGTTTCCAGGAATTGCTCTATATGATTATTTCGGCTATTTCTTTGGGGATACTAAATTTACATAATGCTGATTTTTCTTTATGGATATTTTCTGTCTGTTATTTTCTGTATATTCTTGCTTTTCTTTAACTTCTTTATTTTCCCCTTTATTCTGTTTATCTTACTGTATATTCTCCCTGTTTTCTAATCTTTCCTGCTTCTTTTCATATCATTTTTATTCTGAAATGTTATATTTCATTTCTGTTAGTTTCTCTGAACTCTTTTTTTTTTAGGGGTGGGGGAGTGTCATCGGTCATAAGCCTTGAACTTGGGGCCTGGGCTCTGTCCCTGAGCTCTTTTGCTCACGGCTAGCACTCTACCACTTTGAACCACAGCACCACTTCAGTTTTCTCGTGGTTAATTGGAGATAAGAGTCACATAGACTTTCCTGCCTGGGCTAGCTTTGAACTGCAGTCCTCAGATCTCAGCCTCCTGAGTAGCTAGGATTTCAGGCGAGAGCTACCACTACACCGCCTTCCCTGAACTCTTTTTATGTTTGTTTTCTAGTGAGTACCACAGTTATATTTGTTCATCCTTGTTCCACTTTTTATGTACCCTCCCAAGTACAAACAAACTAACCAACGAAACAAAAGGAAAAGAGAATAAAAACACCAACACTGGCAACTTAAAAATGTCTCTTGTTTCCTTTGCTTGGAGTTCATTTCATAGAATATTATTTTATATGATCATCGGTATGTAGCTGTTGAGCATTCGTCCACCTCTCCTACATGAATCCTCCTTTGGCTCTGTATGTCCTATATAATTTATCATGCCCCTGTGCGTGCATGTGTGTGTGTGTGTGTGTGTGTGTGTGTGTGTGTGTGTGTGTGTGTGTGTGTGTGTGTGTGTGTGTGTGTGTGTTTATATAATATGTATTTAAGTCATTCAGTGTATTTACTTAGATTTACAGGCATATTCTAGTTACCACCCTGAACTGTTTTTTTAAATTTTTCACCCTGAACTCTTTTTTTTTTTTTTTTTTTGGGTCCAGTCGTGGGGCCTGAACTCTGGGCCTGGGCGCTGTCCCTCAGCTCTTCAGCTCAAGGCTAGCGCTCTACCACTTGAGCCACAGCGCCACTTCCGGCTTTTTTCTTTTTGCTTATATGGTGCTGAGGAATCGAACCCAGGGCCTCAGGCATGCAAGACAAGCGCTCTACCACTGAGCCACCTTCCCAGCCCCACCCTGAACTCTTGACAGAACTTTTTCATCCTGCTGCCTTTCAATCAGGTCAATTATGCTAATTTCTAATTGTCTTCATATTGTTCTTATTTTAGTTCCATTTGTAATACTAAGGCATTGTCTTCATGGGCTTCGTGTCTTACTTTTCTGATACACTGTTATTAATATTTCATTCTTCTCTCTATTACAGTGTCTTTATGGGGTTTGATTGCATTTTTCTTTGAGCTGTCTCCTCCTCCTCCTCCTCCTCCTCCTCATCCTCCTCGTCCTCCTCCTGCTCCACCACCACCACCACTTCCTCCTCCTCCTCGTCCTCCTCCTGCTCCACCACCACCACCACTTCCTCCTCCTCCTCCTCCTCCTCCTCCTCCACCTCCTCCTCCTCCTCTTCCTCCTCCTCCTCCTCCTCCTGCTCCACCACCACCACCTCTTCCTCCTCCTCCTCCTCCTCCTCCACCACCATCACCACCACCACCTCCTCCTCCTCCTCCTCCTCCTCCTTCTGCTCCACCACCACCACCTCCTCCTCCTCCTCTTCCTCCTCCTCCTCCTCCTCCTCCTCCTGCTCCTCTACCACCACCTCCTCCTCCTCCTCCTCCTCCTCCTTCTGCTCCACCACCACCACCTCCTCCTCCTCCTCTTCTTCCTCCTCCTCCCTCCTCCTCCCTCCTCCTCCTCCTCCTCCTCCTCCTCCTCCTCTCCTCCTCCTCCTCCTCCTCCTCCTCCTCCTCCTCCTCCTCCTCCTCCTCCTCCTCCTCCTCCTCCTCCTCCTCCTCCTCCTCCTCCTCCTCCTCCTCCTTCTTCGGAGATACCTGTGGAATGAGGCTGGGATGCTTTTCCTAGAGAAATCACTTTGAGTTTCCCTTCTCTGAAGTATCACCTTGAAGTACTTTAAAATTTTTTATTATCTTTAAGTAGTTATAAAAAAGGGGGCTAACCATTCAACACATCAGTTTATGAGCAAGTGCATCTTGATCAGTTTCACCTTGAAGTATTTTAAATAAAATAAAAACCTAACCTTTCAGTTCAACAGCTCTACTCCCCTCAGTGACGCTCTTCTCTGTGTGGTATTGGACGCCTCCCATTTACCAGCACCGCTTCCACCAGCTCCGTTTCTGCCACATGCTTTCCCCTGCTCTCACTTACTCATTTACCATGAGCATTCATCTTTCCAAAGTGGAGAGGATCTGGGTGGCTATTTCTGACTCTTCCGAGGATGCAGGATGCTTAAGAGCTTCCGATACTCTTCCAGGCACTTACAGAGTCTAGTTTGTACTTCATCTCCTCTTCAGAGGCTGGGACTCTCCAGATTTCCCAACAGGCCAGGTCCAGGTTTACTGCCTGAGGGTTCCACTCAAAATGAGGACAGCTTTTATGGCAGATGACTACTCGGTTGTGATTCCTGAATTTCAAATCGCTTAGTACCACTAGAAATCTGAACTCTGGGCCTGAGCGCTGTCCCTCAGCTCTTCAGTTCAAGGCAAGCACTCCACCACTTGATCCATAGTGCCACTTCTGGCTTTTTTTGCTTATGTGGTGCTGAGGAATCGAACCCAGGGCCTCATGCATGCAAGGCAAGCTTTCTATCACTGAGCCACCTTGCCCAGCCCCCATCAGAATTCTTTATCCTCTCCCTCCCCACTGCAGAGAGCCACACCTATATGTCTTGCTGCTGAAGATAGAGGGGATTTGGCTTAAGCGGTTTTAATCTGGGGTCTTCACATTCTCAGGGAAATTCTTTGCCTTTTCATTTTGTTGAAGGTCCTTGACCTTCTTTACCCCTCTCCTCTCCTCTCCTCTCCTCTCCTCTCCTCTCCTCTCCTCTCCTCTCCTCTCCTCTCCTCTCCTCTCCTCTCCTCTCTCTCTCAAATCTTGTTCTAGTTTATTTGATATGTTTTCGTATACTGATACTTATGGATATTTAAATAATATGCTGCCACAATGACTCTGTTCTGGCTGCACCTTGAGGTCAGCTTTCAAAAACTCACCAAGGTAAGTTTAGGAGCATGGGGGATAAGATGGGACCCCCAGAGCCCCGCTCAGAGCCACATGGGAGATATCTCAACATGGAGAATGGCCAGCAGTGCTCTGGGTAAAATAGCAAACAGGGCACAGTGTGGCGCCCTTCTTCCTACTACTGCATTCTCATTACACCTGGGCCCGTGAGCACAGGATTTGGGTTTTTCTGATCTTCGTGTTGTGTGTCACTATATAGATCACCTATGTGATCTATTCCATGCATTCAAAGTTAGGGAAATTGGAGAGTCAGACAAAGGCCAAGAGAGATACTATCAGTGAGCCCGGGTACGGGACAGGAGGCCAGGGCAGTGTCAGGAATTGTCTCTGAAGGGCAGTTACCCAGGGTCAAAGCAAGATGGGCTATCATCCAATCCCAGGCTCCTTTTCATTGCTGCCCAGATCTGCTGCTCATTGGGGCTGGGTTCTTGGTTTATATAGGGAAATAATATGGCGTAGTTCACCTGCAGCCTTAAAAGCCCTGCTGTTGGGAAACCCTTTCTCATTGCAATGGTTGCCTGGTACATATCATGATTAGGACTTGGAAATTCTTATGGTCAGTACCTAAAAATCAGATCAAAGCCATCCCAAACAAGTGCCTGGAACCACAGTCTCCTTTTTGCAAAAGGCTCTATCTCTGCAGCATCTGCTGGCCTTCTGAGAGATTGGATGAAAAGAGAAGTGTCCTTATCAAAGCTAACACCTCGTGTGTCCTATAGAAAATATATCCATAATGCTCAATGGAAAAGAATAACAAAACAATCCCACCATTTACTAAGTGCCTGCTATTTGTTAGGCCCCATGAGCTCGACTCATGTTATCTAGCTTCATTTCACAGCAAATTCTGCGGAAAAAGACATGATGTAAGAGACCATACAGGGAATTATATATCAATGGGTATTTATGAGAATTCTTTACACTAGTCCCTTTAGTTTTGTGAATTTTTTAAAAATCATAATACAAAGAACGTAATAACCTTACAGTAAAAGTATTCAAGTAGCTGAAGGAAAAGAAAAGAAATGTATGTATGTATGTATGTGTGTGTGTATGTATGTATATATATATATATATATATATATATATATATATGGAGATTTTATTTGGAGGAGCCACAAAGATTGGACAGGGTCTGTGGTAAAAAGCATGGGATTTGGGGGTGAAGACCTGAGTGTAATACTAAGCAATGAGTTTAAATACTAAGCAAAGGAAGAAATTCCTAGTTATTTCCTAATCTTATTTTCTACTCTTTAAAATGTGGGTAATATCCCTAACACTAGATAAAAATCATTAAACTAATGTATACAATCTGCTTAGACCTGGGAGCTACCTCGTAAATTGGAGCTTGCCACCCTCTCAGGATTAATTTTCATAATTTTACATTCAGAGAATGGATTAAGAATGGAGTTTGGGGTGATAAAGAGGAAAGGAAAAAAAGGGTAATAGCTACTAAAAATATTTTAACAAATACTCTGCCTGCTGGTATACATTGGGCTTGTTGTGAGGTTTCTTTGTCACTAGGGACCTATAATTTTTTCAGGCTAATTGAACTATATCATCTGAGATAAAAAGCATAGTCAGAGCTATTTAAATAGCATGTAGTAATTAGGAAACTAGTTTAATGGGGGAACTCTCCGAGGAACTATTTTTTTCCCCTAGCTGACAGAAAGAATGTTTTAACACCTTAATAAGAACACCACATTGGTCCAAGCCTTTTAATTGGGTTGATTTTCATTCTAATTGCATGGAAAGTTCAAATCACATTCTAGTAAGACCATGAAGAAGCACAGATGTTTTGCAATTTTGACTTTGTGCCTATCCCTCTTCAATGGTTCAAAGAAAATACATAGTGATGTGTCTGTGGTGCACATTTGTTTTAATATTTGGCTGGAGGTTCTTGATGAATTATGAACTGATCAACACAATGGCCTATGAAAGGGCTATAAAACAAAATGATGTCTCCACTGAGAAAAGTGAGTGGCAAATAGGTGCTCGTTAGCAGCTGAAGGAAGAAGGGCAAATTGAAACAATACTGCTAGCAGTCTCAAGTCCAGCCATCACTCTTACCTGATGGATAGATTCACTGGGTTGAGGAACAGCTGCCTGAGGCTTTGTAATTTCTGACAGTTGTCCCTATTTTCTCTCTCCTACTAGCTTAGTCGTATCTATAAGCACAATGGGCTGCCCTTTGTTTCGGCTGAACCAATTTGGCTGGGTAAACTCTCCACATAACCAGAGCAAAACAAGCTCCTTCAGGCGGCCCTTGGTTCACTCTGAAGACATGTCCCCACCCCATTCCAAATGCACTGTACCTTTCTAACAGCAGTCCCTTCAAGCCTTGCTTTGGTATCCCATCATGATTTTACAAATAATCTGTCCATTTTTTTACTGGCTGCAAAGAGTTCAGAATTTGAGGAAATATACCCACATCTTAAGTAGAAAGAGAATGAGGCTATATACTCTGTAAAGCGTGTGGCTGGGTCAGAGACTGCAGGTCATCGGAAGCAGTTTTGGCTTGAGGTCTGTTCACTTGGTGCAACCATCAGAAGGCAATCTCCAGCCAGCTCCTCTCCACCCTCTCTACCGCTACATAGTTGATAATAATGGAGTGCATGTCAGAAATTTTTAAAAAAACCTACCTCCCAAACCCCTGGGTTTCCCTGAAGTATATCATGAGTACAGGGGAAACCAAACCAAACAGACAAGCAGACCCCTTACCCAGCCAGGTCACAACCACTCTACCTACTATCTTCTCATATGATGCCTCCAGAATACTTAAACCTTTACCAGCGCCAGACTCTTTCCAGTCTGTATGTTGTCTGTATGTTTTCCTCTTGTTTACCCTGTTAGCCTTTGAGCTTCTTTGTCAGGGAAGGGAAACATTTTCATGAAACCGCTTGGGACGAGGAGCTGTGCAGTACCTGCTCCTCAGAGGGGCGAGCTCCACGCAACTCTGCATTTACCACCCTTCCCTCTGGTGATTCAACAACCTCTCTTTGGAGGCCAAAGGCTTCTTCGTTGTGCTTTCTGGGGTTGTATGTTTATGTTTAATGGAGATCTGCTGGAGGTAATGTTTTAATCAAGCGTTTCCCAAAATGCTATTCCTACATACGTTCCCAGGCATGCCTAGGGGGGAAACAAAAAGCAAAGCTCATGTTCAAGAGGTTTCCTGGATGCTGAAATCCACACCCTCTTCTTGCTGATCCCAGTAATGATTTGGTGAGAACATACCACATGGAGAACTTCTCAAGGTAGCCCAGCTCACTTCACCCCTGTCTTGGTATACAACATTCCACCAAACACACACCTGTTAAATGAACACTAATTTAGTGGCCTGGATCAGTGGTCCACAAGACGTAATGATAAAGCATGTGATGTGTTTATTAGGAAAATAAGGAGTAAGAATGTCCAAGGAGGAATCCATGCATCTGTGAATCCATGCATCTGTCTCTAGACGTTCTAAATCGTACAGCTCCTCAGTACATGGGTGACTATTTTTTTCAACTCTCTGGAAGTATTCTCACGTATTAGATATGAATTCATATAAAAAGCATCATGGATATTTTTAGTACATTTTTGGAACATTCTCTCTTTTTTCATTCATCAGCAACTGAAAATGTTACCACTATGTGAGAGAGCTGTAAAATATTTTGATGCTTAAGAGTTCTTTTAGCTACTCAGGAGGCTGAAATCTGAGGATCATGGTTCAGCTGTGACAGAGAAGTCCCTGAGACTCTTTATCTCCCATGAACCACCCAAAAACTAAGCCAGAAGTAGAACTTTGGCTTACATGGTAGAGCACTAGCCTTGAGCAAAAATGCTAAGCAACAATGCCAGGCCCTGAGTTCAAGCCCTCGTGCCATCACACACACAAGCATAACAGGATTCAAGGTGGAGAATGCAGTCCCTTAACTAAAAAATGAGTGATTCTAAGGTTTAGAAGTTCAGGAATGGAGCCCGTGGATAGGGAGTTTCTGAGGACACACACAGTAAATTCTGCTTCCTCCTGAATCACAACACACAGAGCCACCTGGTCACCCAGGACTGACCTGGTGTGTAGGACTCAGTGCTGTGGGCAGGGGTCTTCACATCTCCTTGAGGCCAGGGCTCTGTGGGGTACTTGACTCAGCATGCAAGAAACTGGAGTTTGTGGATCACAGCTGTATAAATGAGCTGCAGTGGCCAGATGTGACCGTCCTGACCCTGTTTGTGTGCAGCGTGGACATACAGCTCTGGGCCCCCCAGGGACCTAGCTGGCTCTGGGATGCGATGACAGCAGACTTCTGTAACTTGTGCCTCCAAAAGTCAGCCAAACACCCATGAAGAAGGGGGAGAAATGTATTCACAGATGCTGTTTTCTGCAAAGAGAGGGCGAATGTAGGACTGTCCGATGAAAGCAAACTCCACGGAGCCCTCAATCAGAAAGATGTTCAGCTGACTGCAGACAGCTAGCGTGACACAGCCTCGTTTTCATCCAGGTCTCCCCACAATCACTGGTGATTAGCATAGCATATAGATATGCTAACATATCAGGACCAGTTGTTTCTTAGTCTGACAACGTTTCGTTTGGTCTTTAGTATCTGACATTTGTCTTTAGTGTCTGGCTCTACAGGTTCTGGTGTTGTCAGACTCTCTGAATTAACTTGCACCCTAAGAAGTATTTGCATTTAAATCTTACTTCCTCACTCCAAGGTTGAAAAATAGAGTGAGTAACCAGAAACACAACCAGATACAGCTCGATGTGAGTTCTGCTCTTGTGAGTTCTGCTAATGGCCCCACCCTGCAGAAGAGTTGAGGCTAGGGCTGTTGGCAAAGACAGGACCGAGGGAGCTGAGATTCTCATTTTTCTTAATGATTCAGGGTTAGCTTGGAGGAACTCCAATTCAAAAGGACAGCATTGTATCTAATTCCTTCTTTTATTCTTGGCATAAGTTTTTGACTCTGATGAAAATTCTTTGATATGTTACTTCACCAGGTCATTTCTCCCCTTCGTGTTTTTAAATTGACCGTGTCATGTGAGGTTTATAGTTTCTGATGATTTCACTAAGCTCCCTACTCCAAATTGTGGTTCCAGAGCTTTCTATTTTGATCCTTGTTTAAAGGAACTGTTTTGAAAAAAAAAAAACCAAACACTGTGACTTGAGATAGCTAACAGTGAAAACGAACAATTAAACTAATAGAATTTTATATTCGTTAGTGGATTTTAACTACAAAGTTGTTCTTTTAGTAGTAGTATAACTGTTCTTTCTTGATTTGGTCTTGTTTGGTTTTTTTTTCATTTGCTAATAAAAGGGTCATGAACAAGTACCTGTTTAGCTACAATTCCCAACACAGATCTATTTAACAATAAGATTATCAATACGATATTAAGCACCCAGATTAATACAATGTAAACTAAAAAGAGTCAAAAAGATGAAAGAGATGAAATTATTTAATGATTTGAAGTTGTTGGCTCCATACAAGGCATTTGGAAGAAAATAGGATATTCTAGTTAGAATTTAGGAGATTGATCAATATTTGGATTGATTATAATAAGCAAGATTGTTTTGGTTTTAAGAGCTGTGTATTTAGTGGAAGTATTTTGTTCATTTATAATCTTAAGAATTGCTAGTTCTTTATTCATTGGGTCATTTGGCCAGGAGTGACATCATTGTGGACATAGACCATGGATGGCATCATATACCTCCCAAGAATTAGGAAGTGACAGACTCATTTGACTTTGTCTCGTCTGAGAGTCTCGGAAAAATGTTTGTCAATCAGGGTTCTACTGGTCCGAAGATGAAAAGAAGAGGGTTTTAGATGAAAATATTATATTCAACTCTATGGGGATGTGAATAAACCAGTTGGACTTTGGTTCATCCCTGCCTTATTTTGTCGTGTGTTTCAAAGTATTCAGAAGAGAGGGGAATGTGCCTTCTTTGAACCAGATTAAAGCATGAATGGAGTGAGTGAACTTTGCTACCATTCATGTTCTCTGGGTATTAAATAGAAGGAAAGAGGGTAGGAATGGCTGTCACCAGGCTGGGTATGAATCAAGCTTGTCCATTCTTCTTTTTCTTCTTTTCTTTTTTCTTTGGAATGGGGAATCGAACCCAAGACATTGCACTTGCTAGGCAAGTGCTCTGCCACTGAGCGACATCCCAACCCTGAGCGTGTCCATTCTATACTGCATGCAAGGTTCACTTCAGTGGCAGTGTGCAGGTCGGGGAGACATGAAATAGCTTTGCATATGTCCTCTCAACAAGGTATTTGGAAAGTAAGTGCAGAACGAGAAGCTGGCCCTAGAGGCATTTAGTGATGGTTAGAAACCATCCAATGTAGAGCACAGAGTCTCATACTTGTGTTCCCTACCTATGCTAAGCAAAGGGACCCGTACTTAAGGAAGTTTGCAGACTTCTCGGTTGCAACAAAGGAAGCAGGTTTCTTTCTTGTAGCAGGTCTCCTATCTCTAGGCATTGTAAATATCAAAGAGAAGACTATACAATACTCCCAGGTTTCCAAAAATACTTAATCATGAAACAGTCTTCAATAGACGCACTTGCTAAAGCTCCTCCTGTCTCTTTTTTACCTGAGAAAAATCATGGTCTAGTCAAAGGATCCCGGGATTTAACAGCAAACCATGTCAGAGTAGAAATCCCAGGTCCTTTATGAACTGTGTGAGCTCAGACAGATGTCTTACTAGCATGAGCCTCGTGTTTGTGAGTGGTTAAAATGTACATTTTTTTCCTATGTGTGGTTGCAATTCTCATGAGAATAATACATAATAAATATAAACTGAATAATAATAATAATATATAAGTATAGCCTAGAATTATAAGCAATGAAATACAGAACAAATGCTCAGTCCTAGTATTGACTCAGCTAGGAATTCTAAGCATCATCTGCAAAGATTTACATTAACAACAAATTTTCGCTTGGGAGGTTTTAGTTCTTAGGCTTAAGGACATTGCCAGTAAAGCTGCTATTTAACTGCACAAGATGCGCTCATCCTTGGCCCACATTTTTGCAAAAGAAACAGTTCATTTTTTTTGATGACCCCCAAACAGTTAGTAAAGTAGTCCCAAAGGAATAGCCCCCTCTTTATTAAAAAATAGTTGGGGGAAAAAAATCTGCCAGAGTCTACCCACAAAAACTTTGCAACCAACTCCCTGAGTATTTGGGAGGGACATGGCTCGTTTAGGATTTATGTCTGGTCTTTAAACTCTGAAATAAGCTGAATTGTGTAAACATTTTGGCACAGTGTGCAGGGAGTGAAATGCATGACTCTTGGCATTATTAACAGGTGGTGTGGGAATACGAGGCTCTGGAAAGTTCACGCTGCAGTGTCAGCAGAAGAAAACGTATTTT
Source organism: Dipodomys merriami (assembly GCF_024711535.1). Classification (NCBI taxonomy): domain Eukaryota; kingdom Metazoa; phylum Chordata; class Mammalia; order Rodentia; family Heteromyidae; genus Dipodomys; species Dipodomys merriami. Next base: position 5,221,576 of record NW_027206524.1, on the reverse strand, counting down.
ATAGGCTTACAGAGGTGGAGGGAGGAGCTACCGGGTCCAGAGGTCTGAGGCATGAAGATGGCTGAAAAATACTTCCAGCTGTCACAACTCTACGCGGGGTCAGATGATTCCGTGTAGTGTTATGAATGTAAACGTTATTCAATTAACTGTTTCAAAAGCACAGCGATGGTTCCTGAAAGGACAAAGCCTAGGCACCTGGAATACCTGAAAACACTATTCTTTCCCAGGTGGCTCAATTGAGAGAGAGAGAAAGAGAGAGAGAGAGAGCGCCAGCCTCCTTTCCAATGAAGCTTCCGAGTGTTCTGAGAGTCTAAAAATAGAGAGGAGTACATTCTCTTTAATAAGTAGAGCATCTGTCAGCCTCTAAAAAGCTGAGCTGGAGTCAGGATTTGTGCTAGCCACAGAGCACATTCACCTTCTCCAGCTGCCCCTCCTCCCGTGAAGCCCATTTCCAAATAATAACGCAAGTAGCACTCGTGGGGAAGGACTTAAGCCCCAAGAAGGAAGAAATTAGGTTAGGATTCAGAAAGAAACTTGGGGTTAACCACTGCATGAGGCGCAAGAGAATGCTAGCATCTCCTTTGCTGTAGAAGAGGAGCTAAAAGGACCTTCCAAGAGGATTAGGTGTCTGCAAGAAGGATTCTGTGCAGGGAGTGAGCACTGGAAATGATGAGTTTCTGGAAAGGAAGGACGGAATGTTCTATGCTGTAGTCTGCCTAGGAATAGAAGGAGACAATGGGAGAAGAAACAGTTCAGAGCGAGGCTGCGCAGAGGCCCAGCTACAGCTGAATCAGAGGTTAGAACCCTCTGGAACAGCCAAGGTTTCCTCCAGTAACTCCAGGAGGCCTCCTACCAAGCAGGTGATGAGTTCATGGAGATCCATTATCCCTGTGTGAGGGATGAAAGGCGATGTGTTAGGAAGTCGCCCCTATGACTCCAGCTCACTCCCTCTGGAAGCCACAAGATCTCCTTCTGAAGCTCTGTCTCCAGCCCTGAGAGAGACCCAGCAGCCCCCGAGTGATTTTTCCAGCCTCTGTTTTACAGCGCTCGACACCCACTGGGCTATAAACTCAGAGCAATTCAGTCTGGGGTTAAGAATGTTGACTTTGGGATTGGAGAAACCCAAGTTCAGGTTCAAGTCTCGGGTCTGCCAATTAATGAGCTGTGTGCTATTGGGCAAGGTCCTTAACTTCCTCTTTTTTCCTCTCTATTATTAAGTAGTTGTGCAAGGTGTTGCCATTTAACAAAGCAGAGTCTAAATACAATATATCCTGATCAATGTCATCCCTTTAATCCTCACCCATCCCTCCTCTACCCAGCCTTTCCCCTGCTCTTCTTAGTTTTGTAGGATATTTGACTGTATTCTCCCCTTCTTTTCATCTTCATTCCTCTTTCCCTTTCCCCCTGACCCCACCCCAACTTCATTTCACCTTTGATTCTTCATTTGCAACCCAGGAAGACTGCATCTTCTCCTCACAAGGGTTACACCTCTGGGATTAAATGAAATCATCCCTATAAAGCACAACGCCTGACACTTAGCAGATAAGAAGAAATGGTGGCTCTATTTGTTCTAATCCTTGGTATCTGCAGAGGAAGGATTGCTTTAGATACTTGTCATGGGTTTGTGAAGGACCTAGGCTCTATCCTATGGCAAATCAAGTTCCCCACCAACTCGATTCTTATTACCACAGAAACTGGGAGAGGGAGGTTTGTGAGGAAGCAGCAGTACTCTGCCTCAGTTGTCCCAAATCTTGATTCCCCCTGATTCCTCCCTCTCCTCTCCCCTACCTCCAAGACAAGCGCTATGGATGTGAACCTGGAGTCAAGACTTCTGATGGTGTACTTAGGACAGTACAGATGATTGAAGACTCGTGGGCAATTTACCTGATTATATTTGCCTTGCTAGCTATACATTTGGGGATAGCGTAGGACTTGCTATTGTACATCTGTGTTTTTCAAATGGAAATTATTCCACTGGCCGAAGAGACACCCAAACCCTTGCTACCAAGACATAATAGTGGCAGTATACAAAATTGTCATTGAACATGTTTTAATATCCAGAAATTCTACACTGAGAAGATGGCAAATGAGGTCAAATTTTATTTGTTGCCATTTTGGATGTCTAATAAATCTTCTGTGGTTCCTCCAGTATTGAGATGGCTGTAGAAACCTGGACGTGAAGTCTTCAACCACAGGCTTGAATCCAAGGCCTCCCTTGGCACCATGTGCAATACCCCATTAGCCTCTTTTCTTGATACCCCAAATCTCTGTCCACCACATGTTTGCAAGCACTGGCTGCTGGGTTCCTTCAGTAACAAGGATGGCTGAAGGCAGTTCTATGCCATGCCAAAGCCCCCCGTCTAACTGAACAAACATTCCCACTTGCTTTCATGTTAAGCAATCGCTTGATTTGGCTTCTCTGTGTAGCTAACAGATAGAGCCAAGTAGTAGACAGAACTCAGATCCCAAGTTTCTTAACCACTTACTGTCCCAATTTCTGACCTCAGTCTCGCCTTTCCATCTCTCTGACTAGAAGAAGGGAATAAGTAGCCCCATGGGGAAAGGGGCTACTTTCCTGTGATTTCACATGCAGTGATGAGGTGTCTGTTATCGTTACTAACAGATCTCTATCAGGCAATGAGTGCCCTGGCTCACGCCAGCTTCTCAAAAGGTGGACATTGGGAGGACTGCAGTTCGAGGCCAGCCCTGACGGTTATTTAGATGGTGACGTTAGTACACTTGTCATCCCAGCTCCTGAGAAGGCTGTGCGTAGGATTATGGTCTGAAGATGGCTCCAGGCAATAACACAAGACCCTATGTGAAAAAATAACTGATGCAAAAAGTGGCAGAATGCCAACCTGCCTTGCAAATCCAAACCTCTGTGCCACTTCAACAACAACAGAAATCTACCATTTGAGAAGTGGTGTGTGCGTGTGCATGTGTGTGCGTGTGTGTGTATGTGAGTGTGTGTGTGTGTATCAAATGCTGTCATGCTTTAAAGAAAAGAACAAAAAGCATTGGGGCAGATGTCCTGTTTATAGGAATCTTGTCTTATAGGAAGAGAAACAATAAAAGCCAAACATTTTTAAATATGACTACGTCCTGTGAACGAGATAGAGAGTTGGATGGCATTCCAAGTCCCTGGATAGGTTTTCTAGGCAGAATGGTCAGACAGAGTATGGCAGGGTAAACTGAGACCTGCACAGGAAAATTGAGCAGAGCACACAAAGCCCTAGACAAGCTTCTCACATTATAGACAGAGAAAAGTTTGTCTATAAGGCTGAATGGGGTCTGAGGCCAGGGGAAAGGGGCCAATCCATGCAAGGCTTTGTTATATTCTGTTCTGGGGCCAATGAGAAGTCTGTGAAGGACTTTTAGTGTGACATGATCTGTTTTTACTCTTAAAAGTCCACCTTGGCTGCTGAAAAGAGATCCCCAGGGGTGAAAGTCAGCTTGTGATTCCAAATCCAGGCAAGGGACTAAAGTAGTTTGGACAGTAGACAGAATGACGGCAGTAGCGGTGGGGTCAAGAGTGATAATCTTCACAGTTTTCTAGAAAAATCCCAGTTCAGAGAGGTTACAGAGATTGACAAGATTGCATAGCCAGCTAATAACAGAGCCCAAATTCAAATGTTTATCTGTCTTGTGCTAAAATATGTTTCCTTTCCTCTGTCCCCTCCCTATATCTCTGGGAGTCTCCATTTTCTCATTTGGAAAAAAAAATAGTGGTTTAGATCAGATTATTATAAAATGAATTCTAATTCTAAAATATTAAGCCATCTGGCTCAGTGATCAAAACTGGGTGAGTTTCCTCTGCCCAGGTATGTGTGTAATGCTTCTAGGCTGGTCTCGGTATGTGTACCACATGATCATATAAGCCCCAGAAGCACAGAGTCCTCGTCTCCCATGGGTATGTTGTATTCTCAGTCTCTGGCAGAGACTGAGTACTCAATTCCTTTCTTTGTTAAATAAAGGAATCAGTCAGTCTTCTGTCTTCCTCCAGGGCAGGAGCGAGGTCAGGCCTGAGGCCCCTGCCTGTGTGCGCATGACAGCCAGGCTTTCCTACCTTCACACTCTCATGCAAAGATCTTAGACGATCTTTTCCTTCCTTGTTGCAAGGTGTGCAATGTATGCCATCCGTCAGAAACGGGCCTCGCTCCCATTTCACAAGACCCGGTATTTATGATGTGAAAACCGACTTGGAGGTTATGCGCTGGGGATGTCCTTGACTTTGAACGGTCTCTCAGGGAAATGCATGCAGGTGCTTTAGAGGTCTGAGTGAGCAATATAAATGTTTCTTGGCTCTCGTTGCTCGGCAGGTTTGAACTTCCCACCTTCAGCTTCAAGGAAAGGGAGGAAAGAGAAAGACCAAGAAAAATGTCTATGAAGAAGCCTGCCATGGGCTTTTTTTTTTCTTTTGCACAGGCTCTCAGAAAAAAAAAAAAAGTTTGTATTTGGACTTAAGACAACATGAAGAAAACTAAGGGAAGAGTCCCAAATGTTCGATGAAGTTAGCAGGGCAGGGGCGGGGGAGGGGGGTTGCTTTTACATTATTGCTGCGTGGTGAGTCAGAGACTCCTCATGAATGCTGCGTTTCCTAGCAGTTCAAGTCTTGTTGAAATTAAATATATTTCCTTAATTGTTTTGCTTTTGCAATGCAGGAAAATATTAGCTGCCTAATTAGGAAGGGAAAATTTTGACCATACTAGGACTAAACTAAGAGACCTGTTCAAAGGCAGATACTGAATATCCAATCTGTAAGGGGTTGAACACCCAGAAATAGGTAAATTGCTAATTTCTTTTGACCTTCGGTTCTAATACAGAACTGTAAGATAAAGGAAGCTGGATTGTGTGTTCAAGACATTTGCCCAGTACCTACTGTAAACCTGTTCTAGATGCTCAGATGACCAGGATGGAGGTACCAAACAATCTTTTTTTTTTTTAAAAAAAAAAAAAAAAAAAAAGCTAGTCTCAGCCAGTGGCAGCCAGATACACAATTACCAAGCCCCACATGCTAAGTGTCATTAAGAAGTGTGGAGACACAGAAAGCAGCGTAGTAAACCCAAGCTCTCGGGGAAGATTGCACACAGGAGGAGGTGTCAGAGAAACTATCATCTGTCATCCAGGGAAGGCAGCAAACTTGTGAACTTCTTTTCCTTGCCAAATGAACCAGGCAATGAGGAACAGTAAATTATTTGTGGGGATGTGGGCCAACACCATTCCCACCTTGGGCTTTCCACACACCGTCTCCCTCTCTCCCCAAGCTCCAGCAAGCCTCCCACACGCCCACTGACTCCGACTCGCCTTGGGCTCTTGATTGAGATGTCATTTTCTAGGAAGAAGTCCTCGCTGCCTCCCACGTGGCAGAGGGCTCAGCTCCCCCTGGGTTTTCTTCTCCAGCACCTGTTTGTCTTGCCATTGGACTAGTATGCGCATGCTCAGTGTGTGAGGCCAGTCTCTGAGTGCAAATTGCCTCTCATCTCTACCAGTTCATCCAGGATGATTCCTACCTATAAATCATAGACGAGGATACAGGTGAAGTCACTCCTCACTGTAGGAAGTGATAGAGCCAGGATGTCAACCCAGAAGACTGCTTTCTTATTCTTCACCCTGTATTTGTCTTCTGTCTCCAGCTCTAATGTCAAGTTCCTCCAAGCTAGAGACCATGTCTTGCTAATACCCCATCTGCCTAGCCCAGAACTTGGTACATAATAGGTACTTTATGATCCTCGCTAAATAATAATAAAATTATTAGTTTTTCCTGGCCCTGGGGTTTGAACTCAGGGCCTGGATGCTGTCTCTGAGGCTCTTTGTGCTCAAGGCTAGTGCTCTACCACTTGAGCCACACAGCACCACTTCCAGCTTTTTCTAAGTAGTTTATTAGAAATAAGAGTTTTCATGGACTTTCCTGCCTGGATTGGCTTTGAACCATGATCCTTAGATCTCAGTCTCCTAAGTAGCTAAGATTACTGGCACCTGGCTCGAATAATTATTTCAATGAACATTAAAATACCACATGGTCTTCCCTGTTCACCAAGGCCACCGCCTCTGTCAGTGTCTTGCTAGCCACAACAAGAACTTCTCCTAAGACACTCAATTCAGTATATGATGTCCTGAGATTTAGGATCTGAAATAAGGGCACTGTGAAAACCTTAGGGTACCTAGAGAAATGTGGGGGGAGGGATATTTTTTTCCCTACAGGTGGATCTATGTTAAATCCTCTGAACTCAAAATATTTCTTTTCGTTAATTTTTTTTGCTAGTTTCAGGAATGCAAAGTACTGCCAATCCCCCCAATCTAGAATGGAGTTTTATTTTTGGCTCTAGTTTGGGCTTGCAGTACAATTTAGGGCATGGACATAAATTTGATCCAACACATCCATTGTGTTGCTTAGCTGCCAGCCACCCAACAGCTTTCACCAGGGATGGGTCAGTGCTTCGCCGCACTCCAGCCGCAGCCTCCTCTCAGTCGTATGTCATGCATCATTTTGCTCAGCTGCCTGCCTTTTCCTGCTTGATCTATTAATTCCTCGTGTTTCCAGCAGTTCAGCTCATACAGCCTCATCTGGATCTAGATATGCTCAGTGCCTCCAGGGGAATCTTACGGCAAAAGGACTAGGTATATGAGTGTCTCTTGTTGTTGTTGTTGGTGGTGGTGTTTTGTTTTGTTTCTCTTTTTCTGATAGGTAGAAGTGATCACATTTCAAAGGCTCTCAGAAAAAAATCATGTTCAGAACAACATATGGTGAATGCAACAATAGCAATAGTAAAAAGAACCCTTTATGATTGCACCGTGCACTGCTGTCTGGAGGTTTAAGAGGGATTTTTAAATCTTAAAAAAAAAAAGAAATCAGCTAAGCCTACTTGACTGTTACATGGTTATGTGAGAATTCAAAAGGGATCAAAAAAAAAAAAAGGGATCAGTGTAAGGAATGAGAAACACTTTGGAAAAGTACTGTGGTGAAGCTAATCATCCGTAGATACTTATTGGCCTAGTAGCATGCAGACTAAGTAGTTTTGATCAATCACAAGACATTAACTGAATATTATACTATATAATATATTATTATATAATTATATTACATATATATTATAATAATCATCAGGATTCTTCTCGAAGAACTAAAATGAATTCAGTTGTCATAGTCCTTTAACCAGCCATCGTTTTTTATTTCATGTTCAAATGCCAATTAACATTGCATCTATCTTTGATAGATTAGGTACTTTGGTGAGTGAAGTAGAGAAGAAGATGGAGGTAGAGGAGGAGGAGGAAGAAGAAAAAGAGGAGGAGGAAAGAAGTCATAGTAGTTGTGTCATTGGTAGAATTAGGAGAAAAAGCTTTTCTGTCTGGGTGAGCCTCAGATTCAGACAGGCTGGAACACGGTCCCAATCCAATCCTGTCTGCTTTGATGTGTTTTTCAAAATTCGACCTGACTTACACACATAGATAATGTTACCTGAAAATGCTTCCAAACACCCCACTCCCAACTCTCCACACACTATGGCTCAGGACCCATTTCTAGGCCACAAACCCCTGCTCTGGTCTTCACTTCCAGATCTGATACCTGAAATGGCTTTCCTGGCTGTCGGGCTTCCATCCTTCCCTGAGGCCAGGTTTTTCATTAGGCTTCCGCTTGCATCCACTCCTAGGTAACCATTCTGCTTGGCCTCTGGGACTTCGTCCGGCCAGCCCTCGCAGTGGGGCTGCAGGGGGAAGGGGTGTAGGGGGAGCAACAGGCTTACTGACTTCATTCCCCATACTGTAGAAGCTGGCTTCTTTCTTGGTCCACTTCAGTAGTAAAAACACAACAAAAATGATGGTATGTGAATTCGGACTAAGAAGGGGAGCGGGGGCAGGGAAGGGGGATTCTTCTATTCCTGAATTGGTCCATAATGAAGGTTTTGTGGTTGTTTTGACTGATACAGGAGAGTCTGAGTTGAGCATTGCTCTTCAATGAAAGGAATATTTGAGCTCCTCTAAAGGTAAATTATTGCAGGGGGAAACGACACAGCTTCCCTTAGGCATTGGCTTGGAAGAGGGAGACTAAGGAGGTGTAAATAGTGGATGGTTTCCTAGTTTTGCAGGAAGAAATAGCACATAGGATTCCAAACCACAAGATACCTTCATAAAGACGTTCACATGGAATGTATTTGGAAACTGTTTTTCTCCCACCCATGATAAGTAGCCAATTCTACCTGGCTTGAACTTATACAAGGCAGCGTTTTAAACACTTACTCCCTTGTCCATTAGCAGAGAGTCCCTGAGTTTTCTGTGGCACTGGGTCTACCAGTTGCCTGAGGACTGCTTCCTCTGGTCTTCATCTTGGGCATTCCTTTTTGGTTTCAGCTTATTTCAGCACAGCAGTAGCTCTGACGCCTATCTGTTTTGTAATGAAAATTGTTCCTATATGTGCCTGGTGAGGCCCATCACACCAAATTTAGGATCGCAGTTTCTCTAGACATGTTTAAGCAATGGGTTGGACAGACCTTGCAGGTCGTAGGTCCTTTATGTGAGTTTGGCCCTATTCAGAACACTAACAAGCAATAGATTTTCCTCTGGGATTTTTTAAAGTAGTCTTTCTATTCTATAGCTTCTAAGGGCTCTCAGCAAATGACCTCAAACTGGGTGGTCTAAGAGGAAAAAAAAAGCAGGAATTCATTGTCTCATGGTTTTGGGGACTAGAAGTACAACATGAAGGTGTCAGATGGGCCACATGGAACAGAGGGTTTGGAAAGAGACCTTCCTTACCTCTTCCTGGCATTCTTTATAAAGCTCCCAGTCTTTGCCTATGAGGACTCCTGGAGAATTCTCATTCCAGACACAGTCGGGCGTTGATATCACCCAGAGTGCCTCTCTCAGAGCACATTATGGAACCAAGCAGTCTAGGGATGCATTGACCAATCCTAGACTTGCCTTCCATTGTGTCTCTCCAGTGAGGATTGCAGACAGGAAGTAATATGGCTTTTTGATCACTAACACCTGTTGAGAAAGAAAGACATGTTCTGGGGCATGTTTATGACCTATAGATGTATAACAAGATGGAGAGAGGAAAATTATGAGACCTTTGTGTCTCATGATGATTTGCCAGGAGAAATGGCATCCTATTGGCAGCTGCTTTATGAATCTCAATAGCATAGTAAGAGAACACCAGGGCTATGCATTCATCTGGAGGGCATAGAATTCCCAGGGTATAGAGAATGGGTAAAGGCTGATTTTTCTGTAGAATAACTTGATGATATTAATAGAGATTCTAACCATTTTACTTAAGAAGCTGCTTCAGAATATAATAGCCCAAAGAAACCTATCCTCTTACAATATTTGGCAGGAAAAGGTTTTATAATCATCATATTTCTGTGTGTGTATGCCCGCACACATGCACACACACATAGCAGTACTGGGGCTTGAACTCAGGGCCTCAGAGCTACCCCTTGGCCTTTTCACTTAAGGCTGGTGCTCTACCACTTGAGTTACATCTCTGCTTCTGGATTTGGGGTAATTAATTAGAGCTAATAGTCCCTTGCACTTTCCTATCCTCTCTGTCTTCAAACTATAACCTTTAGATCTCAGCCTCCTGAGTAGCTAGGATTGAGGTATAAGCCACCAGCACCAGCTTTAATGACCATTTGTGAATAAGATTGTTGCCATCCTGCTTAGTCCAAGATGAACTCTTGAGCACAAGACAGGGCAAAGATCCACAGTTGACTCATCTTTCTTATTTGTTTCAAGTAATCATCGTTTTCTATTGACCTAGAATTTCTCCAGCCCAGAAAAGACCTTGGCCCAACAGTGTCAGTGAGGCCTAAATGGCAGATTAATTAAAATGAAAATAATATATCCCTTTAATACTGTATTACAAGACATTATAATACAGTATTAAACACAGTAATACTGTACATACAGTATTAGATATTATTACATATAGTATATATTATATACAGTATATATTATATACAGTATGTTGTATACAGTATTAAATATTAAATACAGTATTACTATATTTAACACTGTATTAAATATGTATGTAATTATATATACTGAATTATAAAACATATATGTAAATATATATATATGTATATATGATGCAATATGTATGACAAGGATTCTACTTACTTGGTAAGTACTGGACCTAGGCAAAATTGTGAAGACTCTAAGGCAGGCAAATTTGCTTCAAGACTACCTTCAATTGACAATATAAAAGAGAAACTGTACAGTCAATAAAATGTCTTTCTGCTATGAAAAAAAAAAACTATCCAAAATGTTGGGGTCTAAGCCTGATCCTAAGGAGAAATCAGAATACAAGTTTTCTGAAATGCTCCCTTCTCTGATCCCCACCTCCTCTTCGGCCCTTACCCCAAATACTCACAAGGGAACTGGCATGTTTGTGTTGGGTTAGGTGACTGGAGAAGACATCTTAAGTTATCAAGTGTCATGAGCTTTGAGAAGAAGGAATATGCTGTCAGAATAGAAATGACTCTTAACCTTGTCGTCGGCTCTGGATTATGTGTACGCAGTTTGTGATCCTGTTTCCCAGTTCCTTCCCCTCAGCCCTCCATTCTTCAACAAAAGACTTGAAAGGTCTGGGGAGTGTTACCGACTCCACCCTGTAACTGTCATACCGGCAGTGCTGTGAAGTGGGAGCCCAGGGCTGGAACTTGGCTCTAGCTGTTTTTATTTTCGAGGGGAAGAAGGGTAGTGTATAACTTCGGTTTGCACCCCATTCCATGGCTGCCAGGGACGGCCTCAGGAAGTGAGAAGGCTCACAGCCCAACTCACAAGTACTAAAATTTCTTCCCTTCCCCCCTACCCAAATTCTCTTGATCTTTACTTTTCTCCAGCTGTTTCTGTCTTCTCCTCTGTATCATCAACTTAGAACTTACCTCTGGTTCATCATCTTGGATCAATTCATTCGATACATATTAAGCAACTACATGGATATGTACATCATCTATATCTGAGTCTATATCTATAGACCTACAAGGAACCCAATGTTCACTACCGCATCCCTTGTCACACTCTTTTAAACACTCTGGACACGGTCATCTGTTTTCTGATCACACTGCTAGTATGTGTGTGTATGCACAAGTGCATGTGTGCATGTATGTGTATATATGTATGTACACATACCTACAGCTTGAACTCTGGGCCTGGGACTATCCCTGAGCTGTTTTGCTCAAGGATAGAACTCTGCCAATGGAGCCATTTCCAGCTTTGTTTGGTGGTTACTTAGCCATAAGAGTCTCACAGACTTTCTTCCTCAGTCTAGCTTTAAACCATGATCCTCAAGTCTCAGCCTCCTCTGTAGCTAGGATTATAGATAGGCATGAGCCACCCAGGTGGCTAGTATTTTTTATGCAGCATCTGAGTGTTGAGCTCTTTGTGTTTTATAAAAAGTCTCATTTCTGCCTTCCTTGGTCTCCCCATTTCTAGGTTTGCTCCTTCCTCTGTTGCTTCCTTCTTGGTCTTTTTCTTGTTCCTTCACCACCTGGTGTTCTTCTTTCCTGAAGTCTCATCCTCATCCCTTTTCTCTTTTCATCCTACATTCTTCCCTAGGTTGCCCCCATTACTTCTTAAGCCTTTGACTCTCACGATGTAGAAAACCCTGCAGAATAACTTTATGAACTCCAGACATGTTTGATCAACTTTTTTTTTTTGCACCATACAACCACACTCTCCAGTTACTATAGCTGTATAACAAGTCATCCCTAAACTTGGAGGCATGAAAAAGAACTCAGAAACTCAGTGAGATGATGGGCAAGACCATCTGTTTCTGGGGTCTCCACTGGGAAGACTGAAAGCAGCTGGAGCCTGGAATCTGTAAACGTCTCCACGCGCATGTCTAGTGGTTGATGCCGGCTGTTGCGAGGACCTCATGTAGCACTGTGAGTCACAGTTCCTACAAATGACTTGTGACTTCCACTTCTTCACACCATGCATGGTTGTCTCAAGATCACAGACCCTCTTGCTTTCAAGTTCAGGACCACACAGCTGAGCGTGCTTCCAAAATCCCTCTGTCACTTGCATTTTATATTGGTTCCAACAGAGTCACAGCCATGCATATTCAAAGGAAGGGAAATTTCACCTCCACTTGGTGATGACTACATTATTATGATTATGTGACATCTATGGGTCCTGAGGCTTTGAACTCAGGGGGCTTCACACTCACTAGGCTGGCTGGCTCACTCACAGCTGGTGCTCTACCACATGTGCCATGCCTCCAACCTAGCTTTTTGCTACTTAATTGGAGATGGAGTCTTGCAGATTTTTCTGTCCTGGCTGGCTTCAAACAGTAGCCTATCAAGTCAGAGCCTCCTGCTCCTGCTCCATGAGTCCCTGCTCCTTGGCTTTGATGGGTAATACTATTATTGTGGTTGTTAGTTGTGTTTTTACTTGATTTTGGTCTTCTGTTTCTTTTCTATGAATTCTCCCAAACTACCTAGGCAGTTACCATTTGAACAAGTTCTGTGGAGGAACTATTTGTTCTATTCATCATCATGCTAAGGAAGAAATGAAGTAGCTATCATCCATTGTCTTAGCATGTGTAGAATGGGCCAAAATTCCAGCTGTGTACCTCTCTGAGGAGAGAATGGAAGAGAAATTAGAACAATTAGGGGTGCATTCGAATGAGAGAGCTGCTGACTGGGTGCATGGAAGATCTTTCTAAGGCAGAGCCATTGGGAGATTGATGACACCTGACTTAGAAGGCAGGAAGTCAGCTCTCCAGGTCGGTTTTTCAGTCCCTGAATAATCAACACATCCTAAGTCAGTGCGATTCTATAACGTTAGTCTAGTAAGATTTCCTAATACAGTGCCCAGGCTCAGAGTTCCGGAAGACGTTCACCACTACCTTTTCTGAGCAGCGGCTGTCGGCAGAATCGTGCGGGCTTTAACGGGCAGGAGAGCTGGGAGAACCATCACTGTAGATGCAGTTTAGTGCCTTTGTTTAGTCTGAAGGAGAGTCTTTAAGCTTATCTAGGCCACCAAGAGCCAATACAGGGCTTTTTTTTAAATGCCCTGTGTTCTGCAGCTGCACAGATTTTTCACGAAGGTGGAGGGAAGAGCCTAATTAGAATTTTCCAAACCTGATTGTTCTAATAGAAAATCATATTTGGCCCATAATCAAGTGTGATTAAATCTTCCATGACATCTTGCTATGCATTCAGTGTGGAAACAGTCTTATCGGCTTCACAGAAAAAGCAAAGCCTACTGCCACCAGAGTACCCAGGACATGAGACAAACTAGGGAAGCAGATACAGAGCCATCCAAAACCCTCATGCCTTTAAAGCCGCCAGATGTTTGTGCATAGAAGTGTCATGTTGACCCGAGCTGGAACCTTATATGCCTCTTTATTATACAGTCATCTCTGATCAAAGAAGATGGCTTCAGGACCTGGCGCCAGTGGCTCACGCCTGTAATCCTAGCTACTCAGGAGGCTGAGATCTGAGGATCATGGTTCAAAGCCAGCCCAGGCAGGTAAGTCCATGAGACTCTTACCTCCAATGAACCACCAGAAAACTGGAAGTGGCATTGTGGCTCAAGTAATAGAGCACTCGCCTTGAGCTAAAGAGCTCAGAGACAGTGCCCAGGCCCAGAGTTCAAGCCCCATGACTGATCCCCAATAAATAAGGTGGCTTCTGGCATTAAAGGCCCAGCTACAAGACTTGACACTTCTATAAGCTAGTTTCTGCATTTTCAGAATACACATGGGCTTATAAGATAGAAATCTACATACTGTTTTTAAACCAAAGTTAAGGTTATACTGAAAGGGTAGTTTACTTAAATATTTAGCTTCAAGTCTCTAGTACCTAGTACCTAGTACCTAGTACCTAGTACTTTGACCCCTAGGAGGTGCTCAGGGACTTTAATTTATTGGCAGGGGCTGGGGAATGGGGGTGTGGATTTCTAAACTTACTACTTGGACACAGACTCTTCTGTGGTACTAAAGACTCCACACAGGACTCAATGATGACAGGACATTTTGGGAATGTTCCCAGGGCAGTAGGGTTCAGCCACCAATGCAACCAGCTGAGCTTCAGGACCCTGCGCTTTCTTCTGTGTGGATCAGGGACAGAGATGGTGTAGAAAGCCTAGACGGAGGTGGCATGTAACTGTCCAGAGCAGAGCGGAGCAAGCACGCTCTCGTGCAGTTGCTGACATCTCGGAGCCCACAGGCCTGGAAGTAATGTCTGCCATTCCATGGGAGGCAGACCAGGCTAGAGGACAAACTCAAATCAAGTGTGGGCCTTAATTATGGTTTAAAGGAATCTTCTGGCAGTGTTGTTTGACTTCGGCAGAGAGGGCATGAGAATCACTATGCTGATTATTTTGGGGGGGAGGGGTCGGTCATGGGGCTTGACCTCTGGGCCTGGGCAGTGTCCCTCAGCTCTTCAGCTCAAGGCTAGCACTCTACCACTTGAGCCATAGTGCCACTTCCGGCTTTTTCTGCTTATGTGGTGCTGAGGAATTGAACTCAGGGCCTCATGCATGCAAGGCAAGCACTCTACCACTGAGCCACCTTCCCAGCCCCTACTCACTGATCTTTGTTATTGTTGTTGTTGGCTTGTATGTCTCCAAAATGAGAGTTGAAGGAGTTGTAGAGAGTTTGAGAGGCCATAAAGGTTTAGGGGGTGCATGGCTCTTCTTTTAAATTTAGGTGCAATATATGCTAGATTTGTGAGCTCGGCATGTGGTTTAACTCTCTTGGCCTTGGTTTTCTCATCTGTAAATGGAGAGTGGAAACCTTGTTCACCATAAAGGATGGCTGGTGAGAAAGGGTGGCAGTGTGCATGCATGGCCCTGTGCCTGTCATGCAGCGGATAGTCAATCTGCATTAACTATTTGAGTATGATGAGCATCATCTGGCTTGTGGTATGATTATCTTTCCACTTTTTACTGATGAGTGACCTGGGGCCTGGAGAAGGTAATGCTAGTGACAGGCACAGATGAGGTGATTCAGTGCCACACCCTGGGCTTTGCCACAGCCTGCCATTCCCAGGCTTCAGGTCTGGAGAGGAGTAGAGTTTTACTGAGAGCCCATGTGCCATGTCACTTCTGGAAAATTCCACCATAAGCTCATGGGAGAGTGAGGATTTTTAAAGTTCAAGACATCATGATCTTATTGAGAATTTGACGTTCCATGGAGAGCCTCATGTTAAGGGAAATAAACCCTTCTGTAAAACTAATATAAGCTCATGAAAATGGGAAAAGAAAAGAATCTGAGGCTTCGGATGCCCTCCAAAATGTCTTAGGGGTCCCCCTAAAATAGACTCTCTGGGACCCCCTTAAATGTCTGTATCATATTTTGAGACATGCAGAACTAACCAGTACTCCGTTGATGAACATCTGAGTTGAACATAAACGGCATCCTGATGATAGCGACGTGTTTGAGATGTTTGAGTGTGTCATTGATAAGCTGAGCAGAAGACCAGCATGTTGTCTTTTATTAGCATGAAATTTTCAATCAGAAAGCTCACTAGCTATCATGTACATAGCCAGACCATTTTCTGAATGCAAAGATTGATCCTTGTCTACATTTTAGCTTAACTTCTTCGCACTGGAGAGCCTCAGATGATCCCTGCCTCCTAGCAAGCAAAGGTAGAGAACTGGAGCTGAGAAGTATAGAAAATGATGCTTTTTAAAAAGAAAATTGTCTCTCAATGTTACAGTAATTTCTTTTTAATTTTTTTTCAATTTTTTGATTATGGAGTAGTTGTTACAATTCCTTAAGTTGGGTTATGAAGGCAACGCTCTTGGGTCATTGGCCTCCCTCCCTTCATTCTCCCCATGTCCCCCCCCATCCCTATACTCTAGTTACATAGTTCCCTTTTTGCATCGTATACATTGACTACAATGACTGTACTCGCTCACCCTTCCTCCCTCTATTCCTGCCCCCCCACCTTCGCCGACCCCCCACCTTCGCCGCCCCCCACCATGTTCCCACTTCTTGGTATTCGTTTTGATAAATAGTGCATCCATTGTGCAGAGGAGTTATGCCTTTGGATTCCTCCCCTAAGTATACTAGCCTGGTGATTTCTTTGAGCTTAGTGAAATAACCGAGGATCTGATTTTCCATCTTATCTGCTAGATATTGGGGTCACTGTCAAGGTAGCGGAGAGATCAAAACATTTTCAGTCATCTCCATGGCGCATGTCCTTGGTGCACAGATGTTTTCTGTCACTCTTGCTGGTTTTTCTGCAAGCACCTCTTGTTTTTTTCTATCTAGGTATTTGTGTTCTACCAATGAATTCATTTGTTTCTGGTAACAGTAATAGCATAAGCTCTTCCCTAGTTCAGGGGTTCCTACCCATGATCTCCACTTAGTCCTTACAACAACTCTATGGGGTAGGTACTAATTACCACTGCCTTCCAGATGAAAAACGAAGGCTTAAAAAGGAGAGTTAAATAGGAAAGAGGAAGGCTGAATAGGAACAAATGCAGCAGTGGTACTCACGAGGCACAAATGCCAAAAATGAGCTAAACAACTTGTAGGTGGGGATGGGAGGGAAAACCTGAAAGAGAGCAAGGAAAGGGTTGACATCGTCCAAGAAGGAATGTACAGCTTACCTAACTTACATAAACTGCAACTCTTCGGTATACCACCTTTATAGTAACAACTCAAAAACATTTTAAAAAATTAGGAAAGAGATTTAATGTGGAAGACATTAGGATTGAACCCAAATCATTATCTTTAATTGCTTTTAACCTCCTCCACAAAGATCATAATGTTTCCATCTTTTTTTTTTTTTAATTTGTTGGTCATGGGACTTGAACTCAAGGCCTGGACATTGTCCATAAGTTCTTTTTGCTCAAGGCTAGTGCTCTACCCCTTTGAACCACAGCACCACTGCTGGTTTTCTAGTGGTTCACTGGTGATAAGAGCCTCATAGACTTTCCTGCCTGGGCTGGCTTTGAACCATTATCCCCAGCTCTCAGCCTCTGGAGTTGCTAGAAGTACAGGTGTGAGCCTCTGGCACCCAGCTGTTGGTCTTTTCTTTTTTTAATCCTGCTGTCATTGTTAGTGTTTTGAGACAGGGTCTTCTTATGTAATCCAGGCTACTCTTGTATTCATAATCTTCCCGCCTCAACCTGCAGTGTACTGGGATTATAGACCTGTACCACACACCTGGCCCCGCATCATTTTATGCTCTACACAGTGAACTGTAGAAGAGAATTCAATAATAAGGATGTGATATCCATACAAGCAGCATTCCTAAGGAAGTTTGTCCTCTAGCCCAGGTCACGGAGCATCTGAGCTCTGTGCTCCCTGGATCTGGCTGGGGTCTCTTCTGAACCACCAGGGTGACAATCCACAGAGCCCAGCATACACTGTGACTACTTCTCTCTTTTAAAACAGCATCCATCATTTCAGAAAGGTTGGATTATAAAACACGTTGAGAGTTTCCTAACAATTTATTTCTGAAGTTGATGCTGACCCCGTTGGCTTGGACATCCATGTCAGGTTCTGGCACGAGGCTGTGTTTGGAGAAGGAAAACAATTTCCTGTGAAACCATTCAGGAGGGTATGATTGTAACAGTCCCATGACGGTCACAGAACGTGGGGATGGTACGTCTAAAAGAAACTGAAATTCTGAAAATACAATGAATCTGCTAAGATAAACTAAAAAGCTTTGGGGGAAATAAAAGTTTCTATGCAAAGTAAAGAGAAATATATACATAAACCCAGAAGGATAAAATATAGAATAGGTGTATGTGTAGATAGTTATGAATTTTAATACATGAATAATGTGACCTGAGAATCTAATAGAAGACAATGCACTTAGCTAGACTACACATCATCTTGAACTCTTTTTGTACCTAGAACACATAGACTAAAATCACCTGAATCCCCAATTCATAGCCTGAGAGGTAGCCAGTGCTTCAGCCACATTTTCTGTGACTTCTAGAACATTCTCTACCAGGTATTTCTCCCCCTTTCCAATCATATTGCCTCAGTTCCATGTCATGTCGGTTGAGGCCCTCAGCCCAGCCTCCTTTGCCCCTTATGCCACACTCCTCAATTCCACTACACCGAAGCATTAAGCAACTAAAACAACTTCACCAGCGACTGAGGGATGTGAGTTTGGGTTGGTTTCGATACTTCATGCCTCTGACATCATCTCCTTCTTCCTTTCGTCTTCCTCCTTCCACCTTGTCTGGATTGATCAGAAAATGTTTCCCATATATATGAAGAATAGCAGCATGTTCATACCCCAGCTATTTGGTTTCTGCCCCCTCTTAAATCCTGCCTTCTGGTGAATAAAATTGTCCTATCTTATTTCCAGTGTAATGAATTCATCAACAAGAAGAAAAAAACCCTACGGTTCTTTACAACTCTTACATGTTCCTGGGGTAGGATTCTGGTTTTCCAAAGGGCAGAAAACCCAGCTTGAACCACTGGACCACAGCTGGTGAGATTAGAAAGTCTAAAATGTGTTAGCCACAGGAGAGGTGTGATGTTTGATTTTTTCAGACAAGATCCACAGCAAATGATGTCACTCTAAAAAATAAAGAAACAAATGATACAAATATAGGAAAGAAGCCATTGGAAAGAACCAAGAATTTCAAACCGTAAAAAAAAATAATCATCCAATCATGCAATCTAGGAGCGACTCTCGATTTCTGTGGACTGCAGAAAATGCAGCAAAGAGAGCAACATCTGCTTTGCTTTTGGTTTGATTATTAAAAAAGAAAAAGAACCTGTTTTAAAGAGTTGTCTTTAATAAGTCCAGAGACAGGAATGCCTTTTTTTTTCTTCGCTGCTTCATTTTTGGCAAGCTCTGTAAAAGTGAATATTTGAAAACTTTGAGTTAAGACAAATAAAAGGGAGGTCAGGGGTCCTATATCTCATAGAAACATACATGCTCTCATTATTCAACTAGATGATCCCAGTTGCTGGTGCTACTGCTGAACACTGGCCAAAAGATGCTGCCTTTAGCACCACAGTTTAAGGCTATTTTCTGGCATCCATTTTCTACCTCCCACACCCGCCCTGCCCCGCAACTCTACCAAAGAACATGTGTGCCTGGAACCTGTGTCTCAGAGCATTTGTAGGTTGTTGTTTTCTCCAGTAGAATCTCGCCACAGTGTCCTCAGTTCTAATTCTAGGGCCAACTACGGCCCATTTCTTAGATCTTATTCTCTTCAGGGCAGACTGGACTAGGCCCAAGTGAGTGCCAAGAAGTAGCGGGTGAGGAGATAAACCAAGCTTACACACAGCTGAGAAGTCTTCCCACGAAGAATGCCCAAGCTCCCTTACTGGTACATGGAGAGATCCGCCAAGGTCAGGGGCCATCTCCCCTGACTCATGTTTCAATAACTAATCATTATAAACTCAGCCCCGACCTCCCAAGTCCTAGAGAGTATTTTTGTCACAGAATAGTTGCTTACCCTCATTTATAAGTTAAACTTTCCAGACAAGTATAGAACACTAGATTCCATTCATATTATTGTACCCGTAATGTCAGGAATCTGTCATGGCAGCGGTCAGCAAGTGAAATTGAGAATGTAGATGTTAGAGTCTATAAATGGCTGATAAATTAAAAGCCCTTTTCCATCCAAGTTCACATGCATTGTGCATCCTGGTATGAGAAGAACTCAGAGACTACATGATACAAAATAAATGTTTGTTAAACACCTTGTGGAATGAATTAGTAAGGAACAACAGACTCACTGCATGTTCAGATCCATGAATAGCATTGTGGGTAGGATGGAATTGGGGATGTCTGGGGAGCATCACCATGACTGGGTTTGGGACCATCACCCAGCCCAGTCCTAGAGGATCTGCACACCACCCCCTGCAATGCCAGTGCTCCCATCATCCAGTGTTCCCTGGATCTTGCATGCTTGATACCTCAGCAGGGGCTTTGACCTTCAACCTTGTTCTACCCCATTCTCAGCCAATAGCCGGCAAGGCCAGGAACTCCACGTCTGTGTCCCCGCCTCCTGTAGCAATCTCCATATAACCACCCCCTTGTAGAGATAACTGTGAATATTTCTTCTTGCGGTCTGTGGCAGCAATCCCTTTCCTTCCTCTCTCAAAGCACCTAGCTCAGGGGCTCACACCCAGTTGGCAGCGAGCAAATCTTGCTGAATATTCATTGCATGGGCTTTGGAGGTAGCAGAACCCTGTGTGAACAGTTTTATGTTCTGAATTCTTCCATAAGTGTTTTGGTGTTTAGAGCGTAGGTTCTGGCACCAGGCTGCCTGGATTCTAATCCCTACTCTGACACTTCCTCCACGTGTGAGTTTATGCAAATCAACCTCAGTTTCCTCCTGTGTAAGATGAAAATGGTCTTAACACCTGCCTCATAGAACTGTTTTGCAGATCCGTGGAGTTTAAAATGAGTAAAGAAAGAAGATGTTCTTATTTCTTACTTGACAGATATAGTCCTCCCTTAGTATTAGTAGTCAATTGATTCTAGGACCCCAGAAAAATGTCAAAATCCAAGAAGTTTTTTTTCTTGTGCCAGGACTGGGGCTTGATCTCAGTGCCTGGGCACTGTCCCGTAGCCCATTTTGCTGAAAGCTAGTGTTGTACTACTTGAGCCACAACTCCACTTCTGTTTTTGTGGTTAAGAGGAGGTGAGAATATCCTGGACTTTCCTGCTCTGGCTGGCATTGAACCATGATCCTCAGATCTTAGGCTCCTGAGTAGTTAGGATTATAGATATGAGCCAGCAGACCTGGCCTCCAAACTCCAAGAATATTTAACACAAGGATTGCATGTTCCATGTTACCTAGATTCACGACACTGTCAATTAAGCCTTAATTCAATGCCTACAGAAATGGAAGAAGTACTTCTTATCTTAAAATGAGGTTTAAAGGATGAGTCCCTTATATAAAATCATGTATAATTTGCCTACAACCTATACAATCCCCTTTGTGTACTTTAAGTCATCTATAGATCACGTGAGACCTAATTCCATGTAAAGACTATAGAAGGAGTTGTGGGCGGGATAATGACTAGGGAGAGTGTACATCTGTTGAAGTCAGAAGGCTCGAGTGGAGGATTGTCTCCAGGTGCTTGGAGAATTCAAGTAATGTTCACAGCTTCCCAGAACTGGTGTGGTTCAACCGAAATTCAATGCAGGGTTCATCCCTGGGGGCTAGAGCTGTTGACTTTACACCACACAACCACAAGGCAGTTAGTAAGGCCCTGGGATTCAGCATAATGGTGACAGGAGAGTGGTCACCATGGGAGATGCAGAGCCATCAGCCCAAACTGCACGGGGAAATGAGAAGCATGACTAGGGAAATTCCTCAGGTCCACTGCGACATCAGGCCTGCCCACCACTTCCTCTGGCATCAGAGACACATTGTGCCTGGAAGATCCAGGTTTGGTTGTACAACTTCTCCCTTAGTAGCCATGGGATAAAGAAAAATGGTGACTTTCCAACACATATCAAGAAGGCTTAAGCTTTACTAGTATCAGAAGCATGGGGTTAGTTAAACAACGACTAGGCACCCCATAAATTGCTGACAACCTGCCTACTTTATAGAACATTCCTGAACTTGAAAACTAGCCACATTGGCTCCTCCATGCCCACTACATTCGACCATACTCATAACACCATAACTCAGCTTTCCATCAGAAGGCCTAGGGAGCTAGAAGCACTTTGTATCTTTTCTTTGTATCCTGTTGGTTGTAGGACTTGAACTTTCTTGCTCAAAGCTAAAGCTCTACCACTTGAGCAACAGTGCCACTTCCAGTTTTCTAGTGGTTAATTGGAGATAAGAGTCTCAGGACTTTCCTGCTCAGGCTGGCTTCAAACCAGGATCCTCAGATGTCAGCCTCCTGAATAGCTAAGATTAAAGGCTTGATCTACCAGCACCCGGCCACTTCATATCTTAATATGATCTTAAGGGTCTGGCATCCTATATTTCTTGGTGTTAATGAATTATATTTAAGAGTATGTATCTTGGGTTTAAAGGTGTGATTCAAATAGTAGCACACTTGCCTGACAAGCTGAAAGCTCTGAGTTCAAATCTCAGTACCCCCAAAGCACAGAGAGGGAGAATATATGTGCTGCCAACCTCACAGGAAGCAATTCCTGATGCCAACACAAAGCAAACAGGTATAAGTGACAAGAAGAGAATATTGTACTTAAGTTGTTCTGTAGGTTGATGAGATATTTCTTCTCAGATATTTTTTTTTTGTCAGTTGTGGAGCTTGAATTCTGGGCCTAGGCACTGTCCCTTAGCTCTTCAGCTCAAGGCTAGTGCTCTACCACTTGAACCACAGCGCCACTTCTAGCTTTGTTTGCTGATGTGGTGCTGAGGAATTGAATCCAAGGCCTCATGATTGCAAGGCAAGTGCTCTACCACTGAGCCACCTTCCCAGCCCTCCTCAGATGATTTTTATTTTTAATTTCACATCAAGCACTTGGTCATAATTTTTAATGTAATTCTGAACTGAGAATTTCTTTTTTCCTCCCAAATTTTATTAATCTGAATTGGTAAATCAAATGTAACAAGTTCTTGAAGTTCAGATGGTCAGAATAGGTCACTGTTGTAGTTATAGAAACCATAAACCAATTTAAATGATTCAAATCATAAAAGTTTGTTAGTTGAAATTTTCCAGCTCCATTTTTCTAAAGTGAAAGAAAAATAGCTACAGAGCCTTTTTTTCCTCCTTGAGTCAACACTTGGTGAACTTATATAAAATCACAACAAAACATACCAATATAAGAAATTTGTTTTTACAGAGCAGTAGGATTTATGTTAAAAGAATCATGGAATCAATTCAGTAGGTCGCAAACAGTGTTCCTTCCAAGAATAGGGCAGCAAATGTACATCACATTTCCAATACAACAAGTTAAGGATATGAATTCTTGCAAGCTGCTTTTTGTTTCAGTGATGGATTTGGGAATGGGTTATGGCAATGGGTCCTATTATACAATGTGTGCCCATTCCTGGGTATCATGTAATACACAGTTATGTACAGTCATGAACTATTCTTTGAATTCATATTGATGATCATGGCCAAGTTACCCTGAATGGCCCAGGGTTCATTTATGTTCACCATTGTAAACTTCAACATGAACCAAAATGAAGGTTGGTATTTGGGTGAACTCAAAAAGAAGTTAAAAAAATTAATTGACTAGAAAAGCCTATTGTTCAAACATGCTGGTTGTTATTTATAATGATCCTTTGAAAACCTGAAAACTACTTCCTTAGTTTCCTTTCCCACATCCTGTACACACACTGATAAGTTATTGCCTGGCAGGGGGCAAATAGGAAGGATATGAGTTAGCACAGAATTTTCATTCAAGGAAAAAAAAACACATATATTTGTTTTGAGAAGAAATGTCACATAAGAATCACACTGATTTCATAACCTTTAAGCCATGTGTACTTTCCAACACTTGACAATGTCTGGTTTTTGGCCCAATTTCTCAGGCTATTTAAATGTGATAAACTTTCCTCATTATTTATAAATTAATTTTCAAGCAACATTCCACCTCAATTACATAAACGTGTTACAGTAAACTTTATTTTTAAAATTCTTTAATCTCTGGCTTAGAGAATTAACCCAAACTCACTGATCTTATTGGATTCTACATGTGTGGTGAAAACCTTTTTTAGAAAAATAAAAATTAGAAAGGGCCAATCACCCTTTTAATTTTGAAATTTTTAGTTTATTTGGGTGCCTGAGGGGGGGAGGCTTTAGTGAAATATCTTGCACAGAGTGAGCTCTCAATAGATGTTAATTAAGTGACATGTTTGGGGAGTTCATAAATGAGGTAATAAAATTAGCTAAGGCAATAAAAGCAGAAGCCATAAAAACAGCTGACATGCATTGAGCCCTGGCTAATGCCTACAACAGAGCTAAGCACTCTACACTCCTTTTCTCATCCCATCCTTCTGAGGGTGTAGACACACAGCTGTGTGGCAATATACCCATTATCCAGATCAAAAGGCCAAGCCTTAGCCTTTGCAAGGTCTCCTAGATAGGAAGCAGAGAGAAACACACGAGCTAGACTTTGAAATGGGAAATACATTTCAACTGGAATCCTACTTCTCACCATCTTAAGGAAAATCCTTTGGAATGCTTTTCCCCTTTTAGCGACTCTTCTCTCGCCATACCCAAAGACTAGAATAATTTGCCTCTGATTTGTGGAGTCTTTGAGGAAGTGAATATGCATCTGGGAGTGGAGGGATGGGGTACTGCATGGATATTTATATGAATGACCTTGGGAGGAGCTGGGAGGAGGCGGGGGGCCATCGGGGAGTCTTAGGCCAAAGGCTAAGACATTGATCTGCTCAAGGCAATTTCTCCCGTTCATGTTCAATGGGCCCTGACAGTTTAGTGTCCTGGATATATCAGTTACGTTTCTCTTCTTTAGGAAACCTGAAATACACACACACACACACACACACACACACACACACACACACACACACACACACACACACACACACACACACACACACACACACACACACACACACACACACACACACACACACACACACACACACACACACACACACACACACACACACACACACACACACACACACACACACCCCTATGCATGTGCATCTGCTTTCTCTGATACATTTATATATGTATATATTATTTATATATATATAAATATATAATACAGAGAGATGGCACTGGGCCATTTTTAAGGATGAGAGAACTTCTGAAGGAGAAAGATGGCA
This sequence comes from Dipodomys merriami, assembly GCF_024711535.1. Taxonomy (NCBI): domain Eukaryota; kingdom Metazoa; phylum Chordata; class Mammalia; order Rodentia; family Heteromyidae; genus Dipodomys; species Dipodomys merriami. Next base: position 5,196,913 of record NW_027206524.1, on the reverse strand, counting down.
TTCCAAATGGAGAGGAAAACACCAACTAAGGCTGAGAAAGAAAAACCTACCCTCCATCATCATCAAGACCTTAAACCTATATCTCTAGCGTGGACACCTGCATTTCTGTGATCGTACTTCTATTCTCCCCAGGTTAGTAAATGCACTAACCGCGAATACCATGAGGCGGTTGAGTGTCAGCATCCCCTCACTGAGTCTAAAGCTGCCCTGGGTTCACAGTGAGGGTTCAGGAAATGAGCACGGGTGTATTTCTAAAGGAGGCTTTGTGTATGTTTTCCAGATGAGAGGGAAAGGAATGTATAAAAATATCTGCACAGAAAAAAATGGTTTAAATTAATGAGACTATTGGTATAGAGACATTGGTGTGGTTTCCACCCCCCCATTGCCATTTTTCCCATATGTCCTGTATTTTGTGTTTTGTAAAATAATAGAAGTATTCATTTAATTTGAAGAGAACACACAATTATACACACATGTATGAGAATACACACACACACACACACACACACACACATACATACATACATACATACATACATACATACATACATACATACATACACACTCCAAAAGGAGGAACGCCAGACTTACTCTCCAAAACTCATGTATGACATATGTTCTGGTTACCAGTAATGACAAAAGGAATTTTTTTAAGCTGGAAAATAAGCTGTGCTTGTGTTTTTAAAGATTCTTTCTTTTTCATTAAGAATCTTATAACCTGCATTCATAAATACTCAAAGCAGAGAGCCCAATGCCAGTTTTATACATTTTGAAGCCTATGGCGCTGTCTCTCTCATGGTTTTGAGCTCTTTGTTTTCATAACTCTATTTCATTATTATCTATCACAGGGGTCTTTGATCTATTCTCTGTCCTTCATGCAAGACAGGCAAAAGGCTGAATCCTAATATTAAGTCCAGAATATATGGTTTGAATTAGAAGCTATAGGAAGATTCATCTCCAATATAAAGTCATTTGTAGGAAAAATATTCCAAGACACTCTATGTGTAAATTATTATCAAATGCATTCCCAGTGAATATTTTTCCTACTCTTTTGGTCTTTAGAAACAGCAGGAAAAAATATATTGCCAATAGCAATATTCTTATAACTTCATTTTTAGTCCCTTTGAGATAAATCTTTGGGTACTAGATTTTGATATCTCTAGTAAAGAATATACAACTTACATTGTATATTCTAATAATTATTTAATGGTTTGACTTTGTACAAAAGAAGATTAAAGTCCATAAATTAGAACATTGATGTTGATATTTTTATGTTAAGAAAGAAATGCCAAGAAATCATTCAATATTACCATAAGGAAGTTTGCTAGCCTGAGGGTTTAACTAATATTCTTATTTATATAAAAATACCAGGATCAATTGTTTCCTTTTTATTAACTAGCAGTAGGCAATTGTCTGCTTTGCATTTGAGAAGTGTTTGTCTTCTTGCTTTTGTTACATATGAAATTGTCCTGTAGACAATACCAGTAAGTAGGGAAAAAATTAAAAAGATGTCTCATATTTACATTCCTAGCGAGATTCTAGCGAGAATTGTTTTATTTTATTTTGGTCGGTCATGGGGCTTGAACTCAGCCTGGGTGCTGTCCCTCAGCTCTTCAGCTCAAGGCGAGCACTATACCACTTGAGCCACAGCGCCGCCCCTTCCAGTTTTCTGGTGGTTTATTGGAAACAGGAGTGTCTCAGACTTTCTGTTCTGGCTGGCTTTGAACCATGATCCTCAGATCTCAGCCTCCTGAGTAGCTGGGTTTACAGGTGTGAGCCATTGACGGCCAGCTCCAAATTTTATTTTTGACTTCTCAAAAGCAACCTTCAGTGCCCAGGAAGAATGGACAACTGAAAAATTATCCAGTGATTTGACCTCAAACTTGTTTACATAGATAACTCAAAGTGCATATGCAATATTTACTAACTCCTTCCTCTAGTCACTCAACAAACATTGCCAAAGGCTGGCTCATGTCAGGCACTTATTCATAGTGGTGACTAGGATAAGCAGAGAATCATACGTTGTTCAAGAAGTGTGAGAATTTAGCCAAGAAAATCAGCCAGAACCAATTATAACAATACCAAAAATAGCTCTATAAAAGGTACTTGGGCTTTGTATTATTAAGTCACTTCTGACATCACATTGGTCAAAGGAACATTTGCCTGAAACGCGATTGCTTCTGATGGCAACAAAGCTGATGACTAAATGGCTGCGCATTTGGCATTCGTATGGGTTTGTGTTTTGCAGGACAGCCTTAGAGAGTATTTCATCATATCCAGAATGCGTTCTATTTGGGCATCTTGTCTGAAGGGTAACACACGGGAAGTTGAACAGAACACCTAGCCTGCTTTTTCTCTAGTGAAAATCCACTTGTTGCTACATGTATCTTCAGAAGACTAGTTCAAGGATCACTAAGGAGTCCATAATCCTCAAGTGTTCAAGTCTTTCAGATAGAACACAGAAGTGTTTGCAGATAACCTATGCACATCTTCCTGCATTCTTATACCATCTGGAGACGATTAATAATGCCTCTTACCATGTATATGCAACTATTGTTTCGCTGTGTTGTTTAGGGAACAATGATAAGGAAAACAGGTCAATATAGATGCAGCTTTTAAAATAGTTTCAGTCTCTGACTGGTTGAATCTATGGGTACAGAATCCAGGACTAGGGAAGGTGACAGTATGCACACAACTTAAGGAAATCCACCCCACAGGGCAAGATTTTTTTTAATATCTTAAAAACTGACATAGCATAGGTTTCCGTCCATGAGCTCTTGTTTCTGATATAGTTTCATTTTTCTATATTCAGTCCAACCCAGGTCCACGCTTCTTCGCATCCAAGAGAAAACACTGGCCTTATTATAATCTTACCAAGTGAAAAGATCTCACATCCTAAGTTGGTTCTGCTGGCTGGCACTGGAAGGTTACTGCTCCCATTCTTAATTTTTTTTTTGGGGGGGGGGGTGTCCGGTCATGGGGCCTGAACTCTGGGCCTGGGCGCTTTCCCTCAGCTCTTCAGCTCAAGGCTAGCGCTCTACCACATGAGCCACAGCGCCACTTCCGGCTTTTTTTTTCTTTTTGCGTATGTGGTGCTGGGGAATCGAACCCAGGGCCTCATGCATGCAAGGCAAGCGCTCTACCACTGAGCCACCTGCCCAGCCCTGCTCCCATTCTTTGAGGCTGGCTTAGACTTTCCAAACAGAAGCAACTAATAATGGCTGCTAATCCTGGCACGGTTGTCATTATGGGTTCCTCTGCCCTTTTAACTACCTACTTCCACCACCAGATGTGTAAAACTGAAATGTCCACATGCCTGCCTGTAAGACTTTATTTAGGAAATAGGATTAGTGCTGGTTCCTACCCTAACATTCACAGCTCTGGGTCATAGGAGCAGCTAAACTGGAGAATGCTTCAAGGGCTTGGAACTAGCCCCTGCGTCACAGGAAGCTTGCACTCTTTATTTCAAGGCTATTTGGTGTGTACTGGCTGGAATATTCTGGACACATCTAATGAGGGTTTTTTTTTCTTATTTTTTTTCTGCAGTCCAGGAAATCAAGCCCAGGGCTGCACAGGTGCTAAGCAAATACTCTGCCTCCGAGCGTTATCCTCAGCACTTGACAGTATTTTAAAAAGACCATTAACACTAGGTTTTTCTAATACAGCCTTCACACTTGTAAAATAGCAAAAGTAATCACCGTAAATTGTTAAGTAGAGTTAGGAATGAGAGAAGAGAATTAATTAGCCAATATGGGTCTCATAATGGAGGCAGTGATATAAACTGTAATATAGACCTGTCCTGAGTCAGATGGTGCTGTGGAACTGTGTGATTCAGAATAAAACAAAACAAAACAAAACAAAACAGTAGGCTGGGGTGAGTGTGGTGGTAGAATGCTTCCAAGCACACGTAGGACTCTGTGTTCAACTCTAGTATTAAAAAAAAAAAGATTAAAAAAAATAAGAACAGGATTCGAGATACAACACACACACACACACACACACACACACACACAAAAGAGGATACTCTTAGGAGAGAAATATAAAGACACAATACCTATGTGTCTCTTTATGGTTACATAAAATAATATGTATATGTATACATTGAAATGAACTCCAAGCTATGGAAACAGAAGCTCTCTCTCTTTTTTCAAAAAATTATCTCTTGATGATTCTTCTTTATGTATGGTATATTCGCATGTATATCTTCAGGAGGAGGGAGGGGACATAACTCGAGAGAAAATGGGTGAAAAAGCACAGCAGTGGAGCTCACTGGACACTGATAAAAGTGAATTATATAACTTGTGGGTAGAGACAGGAGGGAGGGTCTGGGAAAGAATGAGGGAACAGAAGACACCGCTCAAAAGGAAATGTACTCATTATCTGACTCAGGTAATTGTAATCCCTCTGTATGTTACCTCTATAAGAACAATACAGTAATTTTTTTGGGGGGGGGGCGTCTGGTCGTGGGCCTGAACTCTGGGCCTGGGCGCTGACCCTCAGCTCTTCAGCTCAAGGCTAGCACTCTACCACTTGAGCCACAGTGCCACTTCCAGATTTTTTTTCTGCTTATGTGGTGCTGAGGAATCAAACCCAGGGCCTCATGCATGCAAGGCAAGTGCTCTACCACTGAGCCACCTTCCCAGCCCATACAATACAGTAAATTTTAAAACAATAATAAAAACATAATAAGAAGAAAGATAATTTATTTTCATTCAAGTTAGACAAACCTGACTTCAGTAACTTGTTCCTGTAGTAAAATTTTAACATAAAAGGAAAGTGTACAGACTCAACTGTGGGCCTTTGTTTTAAATAATAATCATTTCTACTGGGTAGTAGTGACTCACCCCTACAATCCTAGCTACTCAGGAAGCTGAGATCTGAGGATCACAGTTCAAAGCCAGCCCAATATCATTAAATATACCTAAACCTAACAGGTATCCCTGAAACATAATTTGGTATGGCATTATGTTATGATGTTTGATTCTGACCGGACCACAGAAAGTTCTGTAAGAATCTGGAAGGTTAATGCGTCACTCTTTTTGTAGGTTTTTTTAATAGATTTCTATAGTTTGTTCGAGTGCTAGGCTAATTAGGGTGGCCTGCAAGTTAGGAGACAGAAGTATGGCTCACCCCACACTGGAGAAGGCACAGCAATCCCAGCGGGCACCTGGACCATCATCAGTTCTAACCGTGGCTTGCTAATTTGGAACACCCAAAGAGCCAATCCCAAGAAAAGAGAGGAAATGATGGAATATTGCAAGTGATGGTTTTTCTGGCCAAATCAAATCGATTTGTAACTGGAATAGCAAGGGACTCTATATGTGAACACACACAGGATTCCTCTAAGGACTAATTGAGAGGAATTTTAATGTAATGAAGTTTCTTATTTTTTTTTCAGATAAAAGCTAAGCCAGAAAAAAATAACCTCCCATGTACTGAATACTTAGATAGATGCTATACACTCTCATAATGACTTTATGGCATTTAATTCTATATTATTTAAGCCTTCAACAATCCTTTGATGTAGATAATGTTATTTTTATAGAGAGATAATAATCTTATGCCCATATATATATATATATATATATATATATATATATATATATATATAAAATACAGTTAAACTAAAACACAGCTGTATTTTCTTGCACAAGAAAAAGAACAAGGGAGCTAGGAATAAAACAGTAAGTCTTCAAATGTAACATAACCCTGATCATCTCCACACTTTCTGTGCAAGACCTCTTGTGGTCCCTAATCCAAACCAAACTGAATTCTGCATCCAGGCTCAAGGTCGTAGAAATGCACTCTGTATTCTCATTCAAGGTCAAAACAACCTGTTCCCACCTATCTGTCTATTTTGGATATCTTTTTGCTGAGACCCAAACTGCTCCCAAATTTTGTAGCTTAAAAATAGCCACCATTGAGTTATATTTCATAAATTTGTCAGGTCTTTGGGCAAGGCTCAACCAGATGGCTTTTATGTTTTATGAAACATGTACTGGAGCCACGAAGTGGTATTCAGCGGGCAGCTAAGCTGGTCCCAGGTGGCTTTGCTCAGTTGTCTAGCCTCTTGGCAGGGACAGCTAAAAGGCTGGGCTTAGCTGGACCTCTTTGTTCTTCATGTGTTCTTTCGCTATGCATCTTCTTCAGAAGTGGTGAGCCTTCTTACATGCGCGTTCAGACCCCAAAGGACCAAGAAGGAAGATACCGCTAGGCATCTTAAAGACAACTCCAGATTAGCCATGCGTACTAATGGTCACAACAGTCAGACGCCAGCCCAGAATCAACACAAGGCAAAAAGAGTTCCACCTTTCCATGAGAGATATCTCAGAGAATGGCTTTGATCCACTCCATGTCCCACCTCCTCTCCTGCCAATCACCACATGATTTGTGTGGGTTCCTCAAGGGAGCCAAGACGGTTCTTTTCAGGGATTTGTGCGTGCACGTACCAGATGTGTTCTTATCCTGGCTGCTGACTCTTGTGCATCATTGGGATCTCAGCTAGGCTGCAGTTTCATAGAAGGTACCGCCTCACCATCATCTGATGGCTTTCTCTGTTAACCCACACTAGCTCCCTAATTTATTTCCATAGGACTAATGTTCTCATTGTCACATGATAGCACATCTCTCTGGTTTTTGTTTTCATTTTGGTTTCAGTTTGTTTTTTTCCCCTTCCCAATTGGAGAGGAAGGACCTGGTGCCCGCAGCTCACGCCCTCATTTTCAGTGTTTAGAAACCACACCGGTCCTTCACAGACCTATGTCAAGTGGAAAGGCAAAGCAACAATTGGGATTCAAAAGTAAATCTCAGCCATTCCAGAACTAAAAGCAAATGTCCTTGTAATTGTTGAGATTCCCGGCAGATGATCTGGTGAGCTGAGGCACGGAAGCAAAGGTGTTTTCTAAAGAAGAGAACTCATGGACATAAGTTAGCAACCATTAGCCATTAAGGAAGTTGTCTCCAGGCCTCAAAAACTGCATGAAAGATTCGAAAGAGACCAGTCCATTCTGGCAAAGCACCAGTTTCTTCGTCTGATTTCATTTTAGCCATTGTTATCTCGACTCTCGGAGATGACAGATCACCAAAGAGTGGCGGGGCCTCCAAGGCCACTTGCAAACCTGGTCTTATTTCTGGCCCAGCTTCTCTGGCAATCCGTGTCGCCAGGGGCCACACCAGTGAGTGGGCCTTGTTCCTCGTGGAACGGAGCCATGGCCGTGTTTATACTTTAGAGAAACATGGTTTACAAATGCTGGTTTCCTCTGAGTCACTGCACAGACATGTCCCTTCAGCACAAACATCCCATTCGGTTTTGTAACTGGGAAGAAGAAGATGGAATCCAAGGCTAACTGGACCCGGTTTGAAAGGAAAAGGGAAGTGAGAAAAATTGAAATAGATTTGTCTATATTAGCGAGCGCCACAAAGGAACCCTTATCTGGATCTCAGATGCATACACATAGTTTCATCTTTATTTACTTCCCTGAATAAGAAAAGAAAGAAGTTCACAGGGTAATATTTCCCCACCCCCTCAAGTTTTCATGAAAACGCTGGAAATGTGGCAAAACTGCAAAAACAGTTTAAGAAAATTAAACCACATGGAACCATTTTGTGAATGTGCTTTATAAATGTCTTTTCACTAATGAAAAGGAATTTTGCTTCTAATTTCCAGGCATTGTTGGTCATATGATTTTTAAATAACTATTTTAATCATTACTGTAAGATTTTTTTTAAATAAATGAGGCAGTCTAGATCAAAGCCTTAACCACTTATTTCCTGCCTGTTAAATACACCATTCTGCAACATGAATTCTTGTCTGTAGAACATGGCTTAGAACAACCACCTTTGCTCATCAATAACTCATCAATGGATTATGCAACCCACATGCAATTAATCCATACCTAGAAACTATGTTCCCTAATTTGTTCCCTAACCACTCGACTTTGTATAAATTGTCATTGTGATCATTAAGCTCACACATTTAAGAAGGGTCAGATAGGTGCTTGGCATTGAGATTGGAGGACCAGCCAGTCTCTGATCCTGATCTCAAGGCACCAGTTCAGTGCAGAAACCAGACCTGATCTATCTGAGCCCTGGCTTCTTCATTGCTACAGGAACATCCTCAATTTGAGCACCATGTAGAGCTCCAGTTTTATGCCCAAGAATTATTTTAGAAGTGCCCTTTTGCATTGCACATATGTACACATACAGAGAGAGAGAAAGAGAGAAGGAAAGAGACAGAGCAACTCTCTCCTGTGTCTAGAGTTGAACATACTCTCCTGTGCATTCTTATTCCAACTATATGCCTATTTTAGCACTGATTTTGAGATACATCAAACTGAGGGTCTCTACTGGGCAGGGACCATGTGTTACTCTCACTGGCATCCCTAGCACTTGACACAAAGTGGATACAAGATAAATGTTTACATTGTGAGCATATTTAAGAGGAAAAGAATAAAATTTAAATGAAGAAGGAAGGATTTAAAATTCTAGTGACTTTAATTTAAATCTTCATGGCATTTGATGGGAAGGGAAGGTGATTATTTTATGTTATTTTGTCAGTTGTGAGACCTTGAGCTCTTTTGCTCAAGGTTAGTGCTCTACTACTTTGAGATTCAGCTCTACTTCTGGTTTTCTGGTGGCTAGTTTGAGATAAGAGTCTCTGAGATTTTCCTATTTTCCTGCCCAGTATGGCTTTGAACCATAATCCTCAAATCTCTGCCTCCTAAGTAGCTAGGATTATAAGTGTGAGCCACCAGTACCTGGCTAGGGAAGTATAATTCTACTGTTTGGAATTTATTAGGAAATGATCCCAGTTAGAGAAGATTGTCTAATGTAACACATAGGAGAGCAACATGATTATCATTGAAAAGTGATCACCTGCATACACATACATATATAGAGAAGAGGCTGGAAGGAAATATACCAAAATGTTTAACAGACCTTGAGGTAGAGTTTGGGAACTATGAGTCATCTATTTTGGTGAGGGAACCATTTTTAAGTTCATCTTCTATAATTTCTACCAATGATATAGTCCTTTTACAAAGCTTTTACATCATAATATACAATTCAATATGGTTTCCTGCATTTCCCTAGGCACATTAAGCAGCCTGACAACAGAGTTAGAGAAAGCTGAGAGTTGAAATTCCCCAGAAGTAGAAGGATTGGAGAAGTCTAATCATGGACTTGGGTGTAAGAAGGTTCCATCCTGGGGGGGCAGAATAGGAAAATCCAGATTAAAGTCAGAGTCTGAGAAAATGTGGTCAAAGAAGAAAACGTTAGCCCTTTAGATAGTGAAACAGCCAAACTGTAGAGATGATAGCCAAGCTGACATACGTGTTGTTCCGCCTCTTTGTAAAACATTCTAGCAAGTTAATGTATCTGTTTTTCCCAGCCTACAGGAGATTTAAAATGCTTAATTCAAAGAAGTATATGGAGTAAACTGAGTTGTAAGGTCCAAGTCACTGGATAAAAGTTCTCCAGCAACAGGAACTAGATGCTGACTCAATAGAGGCCAACAGACTGGAAATCTCAGCAAACTTTGGAGAACAAATATTGTACACACCTCAACAGAGGTTCAAGATGTCCTTGTATTATAGTGTGGTATAAATTGTAACAACTTATACTTGAAACAGTGTTTCCTGTTCCACAAACAGCACCCGGGCATCTTCCTTTAACATTGCAAAAAATCAATGAGCAAGTTTGAGCAAACAGCACTTATATGTGAAATGCTACACAACTGGTTAACTGTTCATTTAATGCCCTTTGTATAAAAACAGCGATAAATATGTAATAATTTTTAATGTTTCTATCCAAGCCAATTAATTCTTTAATTAGCACATCAAATTCTGATTTTCATTTATCTGGAAGTTTTATTTGTATGGGATGCCTCATTTTCTAACACTGCTGAATTTTTTTTAAAAAAAGGAACTATTGTTCCCTTGGGATCCTATCTCAAAACTTCAAACAGTGACTTATTCGGATTCCACCCTGAGCAACTTTTGAGAGAGAGAGGGAGGAGAAAGGAGAGAGGGAGAACATAATAGCTCAGGGCATCTGGGGGAGGAGATGTCACAGATATAGAAAGAAGGATTCAGAAGCAGCAGTGAGGTTGTCTAAAATAAACCTTCCTTGCTCTCTACTTTGGCTGGGTGTTAGGCTGGTGGTCAGGCTGCCCACCAAATTCCAAAAGAACAAGGAAATAAAGGATTCATGCAAATGTTTGTGCAGATTGACATATAGCCACCCACACAAGGATTAATCAAAACTCTTCCCAAATGCAACCAGGCCACAGGCAACTAATAATCATTGGGTTTGGAAGCATGGCTCAGCTGGCCAAGGAGCAGAAGCCTCAGGTACCAAGTTCAAATCCCAGGCTTGAATCTTAAAATAATAATAATAATAATAATAATTGTTTTCTATGCCTTCCTCAGTAGATATCCTTGCTGTGACTTCAGCTCAGGATGTATTTTGATTGGCAAGAAAAGAAATGGTTAAGATGTGCCCAGTGCCTTAAGGCAGACCCATTCCTGAGTCTGGTAACTTCACTTGTCTTTGAGGAGAATCTGTACACTGTGATGAGGTTGGATTTATACTTGTGTGTGTGTGGGGGAACACACTTGTTGAAATATCTTAGCTTTAACCAGCTCAAACTAGATCTTACTGTTGCTTCATTTCCAAAGGACCGTGTGCCCAGGGGAATAGGCAACACTCAGAATGAATATTGAAATGCCCCATCATTATTTGCTCTGGGGTGCTGCCAGCGCTGCCTGCTGCCTGGCCTTCACTGGGGCTGAGTTAAAGGTTCCTATTTGACATTCTCAAAGTCATTCTCTGTGGGTCCTCTCAGAATGAGCAAGATGAAGCCATGGGCAGGGGGGTGGGAGGTAAAAAACAGATAAATCAAAACATACTTTGAGGGGAAAAACATCTTTCAAAGAAATGATAGTCAACTGGAAGACATTGAGTCGGTCTCTCTCCCATTCCAACCATCATTGGTATATAGATTAACTTGGCAGAAAAGAATGTTCGAGGTAGCTATGAGAAACCAGAGGAACAGCCCCCACGAATTGCGTGGGTAGAAGTGGGCTGACATCAGTCAGGCCTCTGGGGTGTACATGCTTGTTTTGAAGCTCTGGGCGGCTTAGCTGGTGTCCACTGTGAGTGGATGGGTTGTGAAAGGCAGAGCACGCTGAGCCTCAGAGCAAGAGAAGGGGCTGGGGATTGCACAGCCACTTTCCTCATTCTGAAAGGTCATTCTGCTTAAATGGGAAGGCATTGCATGGGCTGGTGGTGTTTCTGCCATGGGTAAGGATAGACACACTTGAGGCCAAATACAATATTTAAGATCCCCCCTTTGTAGGGATGAAGAAGAGTGATGTGGATCAAATCCTGCTCTGCAGGAAAAAAAAAAAGAAAAGAAAAGAAAAAAAGAAATGCAAAGAAAATGAATTTTCCCCTTTGGGCTAATGTACTCACTTCACCATTGTGGGGACATAGTTCTCACTCCCAAAACTGCTCCTCTACTTTTTTTTTGTCATGGGGCTTGAACTCTGGGCCTGGGCACTGTCCCTCAGCTCTGCAGCTCAAGGCAAGCACTCTACCATTTGAGCCACAGCGCCACTTCCAGTTTTCTGGTGGTTTATGGAGATAAGAGTCTCACACAGTTTCTTGCCCAGGCTGGCTATGAACCAGGATCCTCAGATCTCAGCTTCCTGAGTAGCTAGGATTACAGGCGTGAGCCACAGGCATCTGGCTGCTCCTGTATTTTCATTAGGAGCAAATATTATTTTGATTCCAAGTGGTAGCATCTCATTTAATTATAAAAGTGCACCATACTTTTATTTATTTATTTTGTCGGTCATGGGGCTTGAACTCTGGGCCTGGGCACTGTCCTTCAGCTCTTCAGCTCAAGGCAAGCACTTGAGCCACAGCACCACTTCTGATTTTCTAGTAGTTTATTGGAGATTAAGAGTCTCATAGATTTTCCTGCCTGGGCTGGCTTTGAACCGTGATCCTCAGATCTCAGCTTACTGAGTAGCTAGGATTACAGGTGTGAGCCACCTGCACCCGGCTAGATATTTTTTTAATGGATCTCTTTTACCAAGCCTGGTGCCCAAGCTCAGGGACAGTGCCCAGGCCATGAGTTCTAGCATTAGGACCAGCACACATACAAAAAAAGACTGGAGGGCTGAGAAGGTGGCTCAGTGGTAGAGTGCTTGCTTTGCATGCCTGAGGCCCTGGGTTTGATTCCTCAGCACCACATAAGCAAAAAGAAAAAATCTGGAAGTGGCACTGTGGCTCAAGTGTTAGAGCGCTAGCCTTGATCTGAAGAGCTGAGGGAGAGCACCCAGGCCCAGAGTTCAGGCCCTATGACTGGACCCAAAAAAAAAAAAAAAAAAGACTGGACTTGGTTACAATGAAAATCAGCTCTGTAACCATGGTAACCAAATCAGAAGCACATATTAATGGTAAGCAAAAACAATTGGCTGTTTGCCTAGGCATCACTTAGAAGCATTAGCTTCCCCTGGGGTGAATGCTGCAAATCAAAAGCCTGCAGAATGGCCGGCTATTCAAGAACACTCAAGTCCAGCAGCATTTACTTGTTTTCCCTGAGAAAAACCACATCCCAGGCCTGCAGAAATGTTGGCAAAGCTGCACATGCTCACCGGAGCTTATAGATGTGGAAGGATGTTATGAGGTCAGGGTCCAGAGCCCAAGCCTGGGACTGATTTCTGAGATGCCATACTTCTTCTCATTGATTGTTATAAGAATAAAAGTATAAGCCAGGTACCAATGGCTCACATCTGTAATCCCCCCTATTTGGGAGGATTATAGTCCAGGCAGAGAAATTCTGGGCACAATGGCATAGATCTGCCATCCTAGGTTGCATGGGAGGATAGTAAAATTCATCAGTCTCCATCTCCATGGAGAAAAACTAGATGCGGTGGTAGGCATCTGTGATTCTAGAAACTACCAGAAGCCAAAAGTAGATGGATCATGGCTCAAGCACATTCCCCAAGAGTGAAGCAGGACCTTACCTCAAAAATAACCAGCAAAGCACTGGGAAGTTGGCTTAGTGGTAGAGTGCTCGCCTAGCATGCAAGAAGCCCTGGGTTCCATTCCTCAGTACCACATAAATAGAAAAGGCTGGAAGTGGTACTGTGGCTCAGGTAGTAGAGTGCTAGCCTTGAGCAAAAGAAGCTCAGTAACAATGCCCAGGCCCTGAGTTCAAGCCCCAGGACTGACAAAAAATAACCAGCAAGAAACAGAGCTGGAGGAGTGACTCAAGTGGTAGAGTACCACCAGCCAAGGAAGTATGAGATTCTGAGTGTAAATCCCATTACTACAAGATTAAAAATGTAGCATGGCTTCAGTGGCCTCCAGTCCATCACTTTTCACTGAAGGAATTTGTAGACGTGGACCCAGATCTTGAAGCCAGCAGCTCTGTCCATCTGTGAGAACATCAGGGCTGAGTGAAGGTGTTCTACAGGCTCATCTTCCCATCCCAGGGGCTCCAAACCACCCATTAGTCCACTGTTTGCCTGCTTCTTGCCAATCATACCAGCAAGCATAGGACAAATCCAAATCAAGTCCCTTTGGGTGTTTCTAGGGGTTAAATCTTCTTGACTTTGCAATTGTGTCATACTTCATTATCTTCTATGAGCATTGCGTTTGCAGCCAGCATCGCTGTAGGTAATACAGAGTGCCTGGCCAAAAGTAAGTCCTGGAGTGGTTCCAGTATCTTCTGAAAGGGCAAGTTAATCATAGCTACTCTTACACACTTTGCAGTACAAAATGTGAACAATTCAATCTTTTTAAAGACAGGGGTCATAATAATAATAGCAAACGACTTCCCTAGGTACTCTCTTGGTACAAGGCACCATTCCAATCTATTTCAAGGTCATGAATTTTTAATTCACACGCTAGCTCTGCAAGGCAGGTGCTTTTGACATATTATTTAAATATCTTACTCAAAATTGCATGTCTCTGTGGCAGAACCACTAGTATCTAGACCCAGATAGTAAGTCTGGTTATATACGCTTCATTACTAGGCTGCCATTATAAAGGGACAAGACACACAAATTCCTGGATCTCATTATTACAACTGATTTCACCCATTTTCTTCTTCATGAGGAAAAGTTTCATCACCCAGATTGTTTTTCCTGCTATCTCAGTCAGTGTACTTGTTCAAAGTATACTGGATGCATTTATAGAATGATCACAGTGAAATTCCCTTATATTATTAAGGTATACTAGAAAAAGTAGTATAAAAGGAAAAGAATTTCATCCACCCCACCTTCCATAAGAGGGAAGTATCAATTTTGACCATTAAGACAGAAAAAGACCAAAAAAAAAAAAAAAAAAAAAAAAAGGATTTGGGGAAAGAACAGAAGTTAGTTATTGATGAATTCCCAATGAATGAGTCTCATTTCAGTAGCTTATATGGTATATTTAAGCATTATATTAAGGGCCCAAACTAGATGCCTCAAGAAGCATGCAGTATCATTAGGAAAATGAAATTTTCCAGACACCAGTGGCTCACACCTGTAATCCTAGGTATTCAAGAGGCTGAGATCTGAGGATCATGGTTCAAAGCCAGCCCAGGAAGGAAAAGTCTGTGGGACTCTTATCTCCAATAAACCATTCAGAAAATCAGAAGTGGCGCTGTGGCTCAAGTGGTAGAGCACTTGCCTTGAGCTGAAGAGCTGAGGGACAGCACCCATGCCCAGAGTTCAAGCCCCACAACTGAAACCAAAAAAAAAAAAAAGAAAGAAAGAAAAAAAAAGAAAATGAGATTTGTACCCATAAAATTATTAGAAATATATGATAATATATATGATCTATTATTATCTATTATCTATTATATGATAGATATTATCTATTATCTATATATCTATATTATCTATCTATTATCACATATTTGTCCATTGGTATTTGCTGGTTAACCATATGCATGAGCATATTTCTACACTTTTACTTTTTGTAGCTTAAGTGTGTATTGGCTTTTGCTAGCCAGCTCAATCTCTGGCTTAAACAAAGTTTATAGCTAAAAGATTTCTGGTCAATTTTTTGCCATGTAAATCATTAGTTACTTAAATCTTCTCAATCTTATACTGTGTAATTCAATTTTAATGGGTTTTAAAAAAAATTATAGGTTAAACAGTTCCTCGCTGATCCCATTCAGCCAAAACACAAGCACACTAAAATATTGCATAAAATTAACTTTAGAAATACTGTATAAGGGTGTAAGAGACATAAATTTGGTATTTTGACTTGTGTCTTGTGTCTAAAAAAACTTCTTAGGTGTATGAGAATATTCTTTAAAAAAAAAAAACTCTACAAACTCTGAAATACTTCTAGTCTCAAACATCTCAAATAAGGACTACTCAATCTGTATTTCACAGCACGTACATCGAGCTCAGCATTCCAATGTGGTGGCGTTGCTTTAAATCTTAAGTATCAGATGCACATAGCTATTATGCCTTTGTAATCCTCTCCTAAGAACAGCCTCCTTTGTTTCACTGTGTGTGAATACCTAGAGACCTACATCATTGATCATGTCCCAGAGTAATTTTTTCTTTTACCATCCCATGTATTGACTTGTAGATTTATAGGCACATTGTAGTTAGCACAGATGAAAGACACCAAAATAATATTCACCAAAATGAACTCTAGGAAATGGAAAGGTTTTTATTTTTTTCTTTGTTGCTATTTTTCTTTTCCTTTTGTCTTGTTTGTTCCTTTATCTGTCTTTGGGAGGATAAGGGAGGCACAGAAATGGAGGGACAAGGGGTGAACAAATGCAGCAGTGGTAATCAACTAGATACTATGTTGAGAATGAACTGAACAACTTTTGTGTGGAGATGGGAGGGAAAAACTAAAAGAAATGTACTCTTTATCTGACATAGGTAACTGTAACTCCTCTGTCCATTGCCTTTTCTTTTTTTTTTTAATTTATTTTATTTTATTTGTGAACATACTGTACAGAGGGGTTACAATTACATGGGCAGGATAATGCGTACATTTCTTACCAAGCATTGCAGCCTCCTCCTTTGTTTATCCTTCATATCCCTTCCCAGCCTCCCCCCTTCCCCCTCCATTGCCTTTTTGATACCAAGTTACTTTTTAAAACTGTCTTAAGTATCATCCCTGGCCTTCCCTTTCCTTGCAAAGTTGGATACATTTGCAAATTGGATGGCTGTGCCTTCCACATCTTCACCAAGGACGGGTCCTCATAACACCCCGAAACACATCCATTCATGTTATTACTTAAGAAATGATTACCCTTTTGTTATTCAACCAGCTGTAAATTTCATTTCGTAGTCCATGCTTTTTTTTTCAGTTTTGCTGACCAGACATTTTACAAAGGAATCACCTTTGGTAATGGGAGACTATATTGTTTTGTTAAATCAAGACATATTCCCTAGATCTTTTACACCCAAGGCTGGATCAAAGGCTGGGATTTAATCCTTTTGAAATGTTTAATTCCTAACAACCACCTCTTGTGCCCCATGACTACCCCACCTGTCCAACTTCTCCACCATCTAAATCATGAGCTCCTCCAGGCCAGACACGTAACTTTATGTCTGTACTTCTTGGAATGTGACAGATGATCAATACATTTTCGTTGAACAACTGAACAGAACCATCTGTTCTATTTGGTTTAGAGTCAAGCTTTATACAAAACATCGCTTTGCAAAACTGTAGTAAGGGTTCCAGGCCAAGTATGTGATCACACTTTGGAATTTATGGAGTTAGAGGTTATGTTATTAATAGTAATAATTATAGGTATTAATGTACGAATGGTGGTATATAAATGGTTCCATTTCTGCTTTACTTCTGCCTGCTCAAGGAAAGTTAACAGCTGCACTGAGAGGGGTAAAAATAAAATGGGTGAGAAGGATAGAGAAGTCATTTGTCTGCTCTTAACGAGCAGGTTTCTCCACATAGATTAAAACCGGGGAATTCAGAAATACTGCAGACAAAATCATTGCATCTGTAACAATGATCTGTGATGAGAGGTTGACAGGAGGGTCTTAGAAAACGAGAAGTAAAGATTAAGTAGCATTGGAGTTTTCCCAGGATTGATGAACACCTAGCAGAGATGGGGTGGTATCTAGAGAGCCTCCGTCAATTCCTCTCCTTTTCCTTTTGACAGTGTCACTGAACTGACTTGGCTGTTGTTCAACAGTTACTGAACCATACTCTGTGTTAGACACTACCAACTGCTGGGTCTTCAACAGCCAGCAGGGCAAGACAACCCTTCCCATCCAATCTTGACCCCAGGGATTCTGACACTGGCTCACAAATCATACATACCAAGCATACATTAGGCTGATAGAGTTGTAATTCATTGCTGCATTGATTTGGAATTTAATATGATCATCTAGATTTCTTGCTTATTTTGAGGTAAAAGGGAAAACTAGAGAGTGTGACTTCAAAGAGGTAGACTTTCTTAAAGGACAAAACAGGCCTCAAAGGTACCACCAATCTGCCCCGGGATTTAAGTGGTAGCAGCCTAAGAATAGTCTAGAAAACCTCCCCAGGGATCCTAGTCAGGTCCTTTTGCTGTCTACTGCTTATCAGGATCAAGGGTACTTTGTCAGCCTTGAACCAGAGTTAACTTCCTTTTGAGACAGAAGCTTTCTGTCAGTGGGGAACAGTGCCTCAAGCCTGTAATCCCAGCCATGTGGAACTATACGTAGGAGAATTGCAGCCTGAGGCCAGCCCAGGTGAAAAGCAAAGGTCAGACCCTAGCTGAAAAATAACCTGAAAGCAAAGCCAGCTGGAGGGGTGGTTCAAGTGGTACAGCAGCTGTCTCACAAGGGCCTGAATTCAACACTCAATACTGAAAAATAAATAGTAAAGAGAAATCTCACGGTAATCTCACGGTGACTCTGTAGTGGCCTCAGAGGGATGAAGGGAAATCTCTGATGCAAAGGGATAAATAATTCGGTCCCCAAGGGCTATATGGAGATCAAGAATGTTCTGAGCATGGTGATGAGTTCTTGATTGGTCATCCCTAGGTCACAAGTTCACTTCTCAGCCTCAGCCACTGTCGACTGCTCAATTTAATAAGCATACTTCTTCGATTTGATTTGATTGTAAGGATGATGTTCAGAAGGGTTACAGTTACATAAGTAAGGTAATGAGTACATGTCTTGTGGAACACTGTTACCCCCTCCCTCATCTTCTCTCCCTTTCCCTCCTCCCCCAACTCCCATCCCCCCAAGTTGTAAAGTTCATTTCCACCCTAGTGTCTTGTGAGTATCGCTGTTGCATTGGTTCACCCTTTGTCCTTTGTCTCACCATTGTGTTATTCCCCTTCCCTTCCCTTCCCCATATCAGATAAATGCATATACAAGACAGAGGGTACCAAAATCAAAAACAGTGACAACAGGAGATAAACTAAAGGGGAGGGGGAGAAAGAAATAAGAAATAACTTGACATAGTATGTCTAGGATAGTCCTAACAGAGGATCACAATAGCCCAATAGCTACCTACCTACGACCACATAAAATGATGCTAATGCAATGAACTCCAAGATATGGAAACAAGGGTGTTTTTTTTGTGTGTTTGTTTAATAAGCATACTTCTGAACATCTAAAGTTAGGCCAGGCATGGGTGTAAGATGCCTTTAGGGACACTAAATAAACAAGTCACCCTGCCTGGGAGCACGCTGAAGCCTCCTCTCTGATTGGGGGCTTTGATGCCTGCAGGGAGGGCGACCGCTCTTGAGACATCGCTCCCCCAGCACTGACTTTGCTGAGGACTGCGGGCCTAGGTGGGTCTCTTGCAAAGGCCTCAGCACAGAGAGGGGAGTAGTATCCTGGATCGTTTCTTCAGCTCTGTTTACCAATGTGTGTATGGCCAGCGTTCCCATGTAACACATGCATCGCCACCACCACCACCGCCACCACCACCAGCAAGCTGTAGGTGACTGAATCTAATAAAGAAAGCAAATATATATATAATGGAAAAGTAAGATCCATCCCCCGCAAATAGCACCAACATGTGTTGTTGTTAGTTGACTATGTTACCTTTATTCCACTTGGTTGGTTAGTTGAAATAATTCGTTTTAAAATTGTAAGAGATGCTTCTGGTATGGAGGCTTATTGTCGAATGTGTGCAGAGTTCATTGCAAGATGAGAACAGTTCTAAGGCTAGGTAGCAGTGGATACAGTGATATGAATGTACTTAATACCACTGAGCTGTACATTTAAAAGTGGATAATAGGCCAACTGCTGGTCATGCCTGTAGTCCTGGTTATTCAGGAGGCTGAGATCTGAGGATCAGGGTTCAAAGGCAGCCTGGGTAGAAAAGTCCTGTGAGATGCTTATGTGTAATTAACCATCAAAAAGCCAGAAGCTTTGGATCAAGTGGTAGAGCACTAGCTTTGAGCAAAAAAACCCAGGGACAGCATCCAGGCCCTGAGTCTAATTCTCAGGACCAGCACAAAAAAATAGCAATAATAATAATGATCATTAGTATTAGTATTGTAGATACTAGTTAAGATGACATGTATTATTTACCACAATTTGAAAAACTGTGGTAATTTGAAAAATTTGAAAAATTTGTTAAATAGAAAAAAAATTATATCAAATGTTAGAGACATATTATTTTGAAATTATGCTCATTCTGCTACAACAGCAGTTTCCTAGAACTCTCCTAACAAAATGTATTTCTCAGTCATCTAGGCAGGCTCCTAGTTTGCCGCCCAAAGGCCGTATAAAACAGAAAATTCAGCTCAACTGTCTTAGGCATGATCGTGAACTGTATGAAACCTTTCACCCGCCATACTTAAAACAACATAGTCTACTACAAACATGGTTGTTGGCCAAGTTAAATTAACTTTCAGTACACTTGTTCCCCCCTTCCCACCTGAGTGGCTTTGAGGACAGATACTTAAAGGCCTCTGAACTTCTGTAAATTACAGCATTAATACCACTTCTTGGAAATGGTGTGAACATTGGCTGATAATATGGAGTCAGTCTCTGGCTCACAGTAAGTTTCATAGATGCAGTTGGTCATTATTGGGACTTATTGGTCTCAGAAATTGTCTTGAATCTTTGTATCACCAAATTTAGCTATGTTTGTTATATAATTCTGAAAAGCCGCCTGCTCTGACCACGGAAAGACCTATGATCTCCAGGACTATTTGCAGAAATAATGCATCTTCTCTTGAAAAAAAATCTTTTACACACAGAGTCATTGCTATTGGATGGACTGGTGACTTGATTCACTCTTCCCAAGTGTGTGAGGAGGTGTGGCCATGGTGGGATTCAGTTTTTTTAAGCATTTTTCCTTGAGTATGATTATGTTGTTGGTGATAAATTACCTGCTTTTGAAAAAAAATGAAGGGATAATACCATATGAGTATTTGGGGGATGGACTGTTTAATCAGCTGGGTTTAATGTACTACCCCCTTTCTTATTCATATACAATTAATTATATACTATTAGTCAGTTTCATTGTGGCAATTTCATATATGCCTGGTATGTACCTGGATTCTATTCATCTCCATCTTCTCACCTCCTTACCCCATCCTCATCTCTAATAGCTACCTTCTACTTTCATGCTTTCCCCTCTACAGTCCACCTAGGAGACTCTTGTCCACTTAATTCGGAAATAATCTGCTTAATTCACTTAACATGATGATTTTCAGTTCCATTCCTTTTCCTACAAAATTGAATTTGATTTTATTCTTCTTTTTGACTAATACTTCATTTCTTTGAATAACATACCATTATGCATGTGCACAATATGTTTCATTTATTCACTCATGCATTGATTGGAACCTAGGCTGATTCCATCGCGTGGCTATTGAAGAGTCTTACACATAGATATACAGGTATCTGTTATAGTCTGACTTTGACTCCGATCAGTATTTATCAAGTAATGATATACCTGCATCATATATTCTGTTTTTTAGGATATTTTTTGTTTTGCGTTGTTTTGTTAATGATGCTTTTTTGCTGGTCCTGGGGCTTGAACTCGGGGCCTGGGCATTGTCCCTGAACCTCTTTGTGCTCAAAGCTAGCACTCTACCACTTAGCCACAGTGTCACTTCTGGCTTTTTCTGAGTAGTTTGTTAGAGATAAGAGTTTCACAGACCTTCCTGCCTGGACTGGCTTCAAACCACAACCCTTAGATCTCAACCTCCTGAATAGCTACTATTACAGGCGTGAGCTACCAATGCCCAGCTAGTGTTAGTTGTTGTTGTTGTTGATGTTTTTCAAGGGACCCCCATACTATTTCCATAGTGGCTGCATTAATTTATATCCCCATCAAAATGTGTAAGACTTTCATTACTCCACAGCCTCACCAAGATTTGCTGTTATTGTTGTTGTGTTGTTGTTTGCTTTCTTGGTTATAAACATTCTGACTGGGCTGAGATTCTGAGTGGGCTGAGATGCAATCTCCATAAGGTTTTGCTTTGCATTTCTTTTATGGCTAAAGATGCCATTTTTCATATTCTGATTGATAAAGAAAGAGAGAAGAAGAAGTTGCCCAAGTTTACACTTCTGAGTGATTAACAAGAAGTACAGATGAGAGAAAAAAAAAAAAAGAAAAGCACTCTAGTGGGAACGAGGAAACGCTCTGTGGACATTTTTGCGTCTTTTAAGGGGATGTGTACATCTGGAGGAAATGGGATTGCTAAAATATATAGTAGAAAATACCTGCGCGGCTTACATCAGCCGCCCAGCCCTCCTCGTGAACTGACTTCTCTTACACAAGGCCTATGGGTCACGGAGGTGAGCGTCACTAGGCCCCAACAGGAAGGACAACACAAAACTAAACTGACTTCTCATTGTTCCACTTCCAGACTTGAGGTCTGCTTGTGGGACTGCTCTGAGAAACGATCAAACGTTGTAAATAAAATGGACCAGAGCATGATTATACAATATACCAGATAGACTTGTAAAATAAATAGGAAAATCTTAACCAGACCAGACCACGATTTCAATAGAGTGATCTATAAACATATTTCTCCAGAGTGAAGGTAGACTCTCATTCTTTTCCAGACATGGGGATAAGTAATTTTTAAAAGCAGAGATCTGTCAGAGGCTTCCAAATCCTATCAGTCTGCATGACAGAGACTCTACAAGACAATCTTATGGTCAAAGCTTCCTCTGTTATATATTCCATCTGTAGTTGGGGTAAACTCTGCTTTTGAACTTTAATTATGAAGAACCTCTCTCTCATGCTCTTTTAGCCATTAAGCAATTCATCTGCTATAGATTTCCTTTTTTAGGAAAAGGTAGCCACAGGAGTTGCAGAGGGTGATTGCAATCAAATTGCACAATGTACTGCAGAAGAGGGTTTAAAGCATTTGATCATGTTACTCTCTACCAAAGGCTGTCAGGATCCACACAATTCAAGATCTGTTTCTACCTTGCAGCCTTAGGCCAATCCTTACAAGTTCGGCAAACCAATGCTTTTATAGATTTCACTCCCTCCCTCCCTTCCACCCTCCTTTCCTCCCTCCCTCTTTTCCTCCCTTCTTTTTTCCTTCCTTCCTTCCTTTCTTCCTTCCTTCCTTCCTTCCTTCCTCCCTCCCTCCTTCCCTCCCTCCCTCTCTTTCTCTCTCTTTCTCTCTCTATCTATCTATCTATATATATATATATATATTCTTCTCTTCCTTCTTTTCCTCATTCCTCCCTCTTTCCCTTCTCCTATCTCCCCTCCATTTCTAAATATAGATCCAAAGCTTTAAAAGACAGCACCTTGATCTTGACAATTCATGAGACATCACCCTGTGGAGACTCGATCTTGTGTTCTAGCACAGACCAAGGTCTTTGTGTAAAGCCTCAGCCAGTGAAATGGTGACATTCGTGTTTCCCCAGCTGCTCTACTTGTATTTCATTACAGTTGGGGTGAGTGCTAATATTTGGTTAAGCTCAGACCTGCCAATGCTCCTGTCAAAGCTGTAATTTTACCTTGTCTTCTCTGAACTCTGCACAGAATAGTGGGTCCGTAGCCATTGTCTGTGATGCAGTGGACATGTTTGTGTTTGATAGTCTCTTTCTACCAAGCATCTTCTTTTTCTCCCCTTGTCTTTGGGTTCACTATGGATGACACCCAACAATTCTTCCTGACCAAAAGACTCAAGAGAAAATGTATTATGGCTTTAATGCACTCACCAAAAGTAAATCCACATTTGTTTCCCTTCCCTGCCACACACAGGGATGCACACTGGAGGTTCCCCCTGATCGCCCGACCTGGGGCTCTAGCTAACCCTTAGGCAATGCCATGTGCCTCAGCACATTTCTGTGGAATTTAATTTGCTCCAAACCCCATTAAAGATTCATGTAGAGCCCATTTCCTTCCATTCTTTGATGACTACTAAACATTTCTGGCTGTCAACATAAGCATTTTCTTTGCTCATCTGTCACCTCTTTCTGCTCTGTGCTTTGAATTATGGAAGCACTCAGCACGCCGTGAACGGTGCGCTCTCTCAGCATCAGTGGAGAGGGCCTTCTGTGTCTTAAAGATCAGCTGACATGGGAAAGCAAAGCCCAAGCAAAGCCATTCTCAGGTTTCATGACTGGGGAAATGATTTCTTCTTCTTGTCTCATTCTCATTTTCATACTCTGGTTTTGGAAGGCCCCTTTGCATCACTCAGGAAAGATGCATGGAAGAGTCTGTCCTTTCTTCTTCCTTCTCTCATTAGCTCTTCCTCTTCCAGGAACATAGATTAGGCCTGTGGCAATGGACTTGTAAAGCTCTAGGCCAACCACTAAAAAGATTGAGAAGGAAGCCAGACATGGCACTACACTTCTATCATCCCAGCTATTCAAGAAGTGGAAATTGGGAAGACTGTGGTTCAAGGTCATCCTGGGGGAAAAATGTTGGCGAGATCCCCAACTCAACAAAGAAATTAGCCATGATGGGCCCTATGAGTATAATTATAATTGTGATTATAATTCCAGCTATCTAAGAAGCATAGTTAAGAAGATCACAATCCAAGGCCAGCCTGAACAAAAGGCATGAGGTCCTATTTTAAAAAGACCAAAAAGGGCTAGGTGCCAATGGCTTATGCCTGCAATCCCAGTTACTCAGGAGGCTGAGATCTGAAGTTCTCTGTTTGAAGCCAGCCTTGGCAGGAAAGTCTATGAGACTCTTATTTCCAATTAACCACCAGAAAACTGGAAGTGGTGTTGTGGCTCAAAGTGGGAGATCCCTAGCCTTGAGCTTAAGAGCTCAGGGACAGCACCTAGGTCCTGAGTTCAAGCCCCATGACTGACTAAAAAACAAAGCAAAACAACAACAACAAAATCAAAAAGGGCTGGGGTTGGGCATAGGGAGAGGTCTATTTCAAGTAGTTGAGCCCTGGCCTAGCAATCTCAAGGCCCTAAATTCAACCCCTAGTATAATAAATAAATAAATTATTGGTATATAGCAATATAACTAATATGCTGAGAGAGAGAGAGCAAATGGAATCATATAACATGCTCAATTCAAACCAGAAAAAGAGTAGAAGACAAAAATGAGGACAAATACTAAGGTAATAAATAGAAAACAAATAGACTGGCTATTAATCCAATGATAAGAATAATCTTTTATGACATCAATTGTGCAGGTGCACCAACTGAAGAAATTGGTAACTAGAAAACAAAGGATACATCTTAATAAATCTGTGAGAATGCGCACCAGACACGTGTCTAGTCTCAGACCCACAGTGCATTAAACAAGAACTCGGTAACAGAAGAATGAGCAGAAAAATCATCATAGTCTCTCAGAATAGGATGAAATAATGCATGAGTCAAAGAAGAAATCTCCAGAGAATGTTTTAAATATTTTGAGCCAAAGAAAAATGTAAAGGAATGTCAAAATTTGTGGGATACAATGAAAACAGCTCTAGCATCGCGGCAAGCAAATAGCTGAATACAATACAGGTATTCACTACCTAGCACTGTAAGTTTACACTGAAAACAAATATTAGAAAAGAGGGAGCAGCTATAATCAGTGATGCTTCTGCCTTAGGCAGCTAGAAGTAGAAGAATAAATTAATCCAAGCGAAGAAGAAATAGTAAGAATCAGTGCAAAAGAAATCAAATTGACAACAGAAAATGAATAGAAATACTGGAAGTGACTCATAATTGATAAATGAGTACTCATTAATGTGGTCTAGATCAGAGAACAAACTAAACATTTCTCCTTTCACCACCCCCTCGTCGTTTCTGGTAGAAATATCATGGCTTTAGAACATATATTTTTAAGTGATTAAGTCATTAAGTCAGCCATTGACTATGATCTAAGTAGAGGGCTTGGGGTCCTCTCTAGTTTTATCTTATGTGCAAATGGATGGAGCAAAATGCAGGAAGTCTCCTGGTATAAGAAACGGAAAGAAGATTATACCAGGGCTGGGCAGGTATCTTCGTGGTAGAGTGCTTGCCTAGCATGCATGAAGCCTTGGGTTGCATTCCTCAGTACCCCAGACACAGAAAAGGCCAGAAGTGGCACTGTGGCTCAAGTGGTAGAGTGCTAACATTGAGCAAATGAAGCTCAGGGACAGTGCCCAGGACTGGCAAAAAAAAGATTATATTATCAGGGCTTGAAGCTGGCTCTTGCTTTCCATATCTATATGATGTGTGTGTGCGTGTGTGCGTGCATGCATGTGTGCGTGTGGTGTGTGTGTGTGTGTTTGAACTTGGGGCCTTGTGCTGTTGTTCAGCACTTATGTTTGTACTCTACTAGTTGAGTCACACATCCAGTCTGGTATTTTGCTGATGAATTGGAACTAGAATCTTACAGGTTTTTCTGCCCAGACTTATTCAAAACTCAATCCTCCAGGTCTCTTCTCCTCAGACTGCCTTCAAACTTCAATCCTGTTAGGTCTCAGACTACTTCAGTGGGATTTACAAGTGTGATCACTAGCACCCAGCTAGTTATATGATTTTTTACAAGTACTTTAGTATTTCTCAATACCAAGTTCTTCATCCATATAATAGACATTGAAAAATACAAGCCTTTTAGGGTTATTTTGGATAGGACAATAGTACATCTCGTTTCCATCCCATCCATTCCAGCATCCCTGGCTTCTGTGTCAGACCCCTAATATCTTCCCTTCCCTTAAGTATTTAAAGATACTCTTATCTATAGTTCCACCCCTGTGGATTTCTTTAAAGTCCCTATCCCTTCTCCCCAGTGGCTGCTTTCTCTTCCCTAGCATAATCACACTTCTTAGAGAGTTGTGCATACCCTATATTCTGTTCATCTTTGCTCATCAGTTTCTAACCCACTCATTTCCCTCCAGGTGTTCTAGATAACATAATGACTTCCTGGCTAATAAGTAGAGTTTTCAGTCTTTTTCTTTGCGTTATTGATCAGTTTCTCTTCCTAGAAGTACACTTCTTTCTGCTGTCCTTGTCCTCCAAGTAAAGATTAACAGCTCTTTCCTTCCCACCTTTAATAGATCTGTTTTTTGCCTTAGCAACAAGACAGACCCACTTCCTTGAGTTGAGACTGCTTTTGACCATCTCCATGGCTAGCTAAGCTTCTTTAATAAGAAGCCTCAACTTTCCCCCTTTGATTTGCACATTAGTCTTTACCAGCCCAATTTCTTGCAGTCTAAGACCCAAACAACTATTCCTTTTTTAACAAAAAATGTATTTTTGTATATTTTAACCAAAAATATACATATTATTATGTTGACTCTTTTTGTGAATGTGTGTTGGTCCTGGAACTTGAACTCAGGGCCTAGACACTGTTCCTGAGCTATTGTGCTCAAAGTTAGCATTCTACCACTCGAGCCACAGCTCCACTTGCAGCTTTTATTTTTATACTTCTTTAGGTCTTAGAATTCAACAGTAAACAGCAGCAGCAATAACAAAAAGACAAAAGGGCTGGTGCTGGTGCTTCACACCTGTCATCCTAGCTACTCAGGAGGCTGAGATTTGAGGACATTCTTACTTCTTCCAGTTAACCACCAAAAAAGGTGGAGCTGTGGCTGAAAGTGGTAGAGCACTAGCCTTGAGCAAAAGAGCTCTGGGACAGTGCCCATGCCCTGAGTTCAAGCCTGACTATGGACAAGAGGGGAAAAAAAAAGACAAAAGATCCCTGCCCACTGGAAGCTTACATTTCTGTGAGATGCACAGAATAGAGACTACATCTAATAAGTTGCCTGAAATATCAGGAGACCATATCACTGAAATTAAAATGGAAAATTCCAAGTGTCTGTTCATGGCAGGGATTAAACAACTTTCAAGTCATAGGACAAATTTCAGCAATAAATAAAAGGCCCCGCAGGTCCCCTCGGTGTAACGCGGATAGTAAACTCGGTTGATAAACTCGGTCCCTGCTCTGGTACCAGCTGAGAGATGAGCTCCCCTTGAAGAAACACGCGTGCCGTTGCACATACTTACCAAGCAAATCCTTTAACCCTACTTTAAACGCCGTGATGTGCGCAAGGCTTAGCAAGGAGCGGGGACCTGGTCTCCCCAGTTCTCCCATAACTGAGGACGCCAGGGTTTGGGTGATGGCGGAGCTAGCAGCGGTGTGTTTTGGACAGCACTCCCTGCTCTGGATTGGAGCTAGCCAGCAGCCTGTTCTTCCCAGTCCCGTCCCAGTCACCGCGCACTGGCCGTCACCTCCGGAGGAGCCCAGACACACCCACCTCCCCCCCAGCCTGGTGTCCCACGGCCAGGGCCTCACCGTCGGGCCAGGGCCTCCCTCGCCCGTCCCTCCGTCCCTCCGACTCCAAGGGAAGAATGCCAGCTACCGAGGCCAGCCCCGCGGAGCGGCGCGCCCCCCCCAGCCGGCTGCAGACTCCCCCCCTCGGATGTTATGTGTGCGCCTCAAGAAAAGAAGAGAATAGGCCACTGTTGGCGCTGACAGGAAGTTCTGTGCTCCGCGCAGAGAGCTGACAAACGCTCCCACGCGGGGTGATCTTCTCCCAAGCCGGACCAGCATCCCGGCCTCCCCTCCCCCCTCCCCCTCCCTCCCCTCCCCCTTCCCTCCCCCTCTCCTCCTCCCCTCCCTCCCCTCCCCCTCTCCTCCTCCTCCCCTCCCCCTCCCTTTACTTCCTCCCCCCTCCCCTCCCCCTCTCCTCCTCCCCCTCTCCTCCTCCTCCCCTCCCCTTCCTTCCCCTCCCCTCCTCCTCTCCCTCTCCTCCTCCTCCCCTTCCTTCCCCTCCCCTCCTCCTCCCCTCCCTCCCCTCCCCCTCTCCTCCTCCTCCCCTCCCCCTCCCTTTACTTCCTCCCCTCCTCCCCTCCCCCTCTCCTCCTCCTCCCCTCCATTCCCCTCCCCCTCTCCCTCCCCTCCCCCTCTCATCCTCCTCCCCTCCCCTTCCTTCCCCTCCCCTCCTCCTCTCCCTCTCCTCCTCCTCCCCTTCCTTCCCCTCCCCTCCCTCCCGTCCTCCCTTCCCCTCCCCCTCTCCCCTCCCCTCCCCTCCCCTTCTCTCCGTGGGCAGACAGACAGCAGGAAGCCCTGGTGCCTGGAGCAGTGGGGAGGCTGCGGACCTCCCCTCCCCTCCCCCCCTTCCTCTCCCCTTTCCTCCCCTCCCCTCCCTTCCCCTTCCCCTCTCCCTCCCCTCCTCTCCCCTCCCCGAGGTGGGGGTCACCTAGACCAGCTCGTGATTGCACCAGAGGGTGAGGGCGCTGCACACGTGCACAGCCCGGGCCCGGAGAAGTCTATCCCCAGGCCTCAGGAGAAGGGAAGAGGGGGTGTCGCGGAATGGGGGGAGGGAGGGGGGCCGGCGGTCCCCCCTAGCAACCCGAGGACATCTAGGCAAGAATCACTGCCCCTCCCGCCTTCTGGCTGAGGTCTCCACGGGCAGCGCCGGTACCCCCGCGCCCCCCCCCCCGCGCGGGCGGGCACAGGGAGGGGCGCGGCGGCGGTTGGGGGGACCCAAGGAGACACCCCCTGCCCTGGGATCTCCAGGCGGGAGCTCCGCGGGGCGGGGCTCGGGGCGGGGCCTGCCCTGCGGAGGGGCGGGGCCTGCGCGGAGGGGCGGGGCCTGCCCTGCGGAGGGGCGGGGCCGGCGACGGGCCGGTGCTGCAGTCGTCCGCTGCAGCCCGCGGGGCGGTGCGGCGGCCCAGCGAGCGCGGAGCGGAGCCCGGCGCAGCCCGAGGTTCATGGCCCCGACGGGAGGCGCAGCCTCTGCACCCCTGTAGCTCGGCTCTTCGCTTGAGCTGAGCGCCCCGGGACCGAGCCTGGCAGCCTCGGATCGCGCGTCCTCGCCCCTGCAGCCTCCTCTCCCGCCCGTGGACATGACCGCGTAGCCCTCTCCTGGCCGGGGGTTTGCTTGCAGTTGTCTTCATGGAAGCGATGTCCCCCCAGCAGGATGCTCTCGGGGGGCAGCCGGGGCGCTCCTCTTCCCTGACGGGCGTATCTCAGCTCGCCGGAGGACCGGGCACCAGGAAGGTGAGGACGCGGAGCGGGCGGAGGCCTGTTCCCCCCCACCCCAGCCCACATCCCCGCAGGACCCCGCATCCGGGTACGATCCTGCACGACCCCCGCATCCCCGCAAGGCCCCTGTCCTCGCACGATCCCCGCACCGCCCCCCGCATCCCCGCACCCCCCCGCATCCCCGCACCCCCCCCCCGCATCCCCCGCACCCCCCCCATCCCCGCACCCCGCATCCCCCGCATCCCCGCACCCCCCACATCCCTGCACCCCCCACATCCCCGCACCCCCCACATCCCCGCATCCCCTCACCCCCCCCCGCATCCCCGCACCCCCTGCATCCCCTCACCCTCCGCATCCCCTCCCCCCCGCGTCCCCTCCCTCCCCCCGCATCCCCACCCTCCCCCCGCATCCCCGCACCCCCCGCATCCCCGCACCACCTCAGTGTCTCCGCTGGAGCCCGCGTTCCCACACAATCCGCAGAGCCCCCCGCCCCCCCCGCATGATCTCTCCACACGACCCCGCATCCCCACGCCCCCCACCGCACCCCCTCCCGCATGCCCACGCTAACCCCCCATCTCCCACGCCCCTCCTTGGCCGCCTTCCCCACCACGAGCCCCGCGGGCGACCGCAGGAGGCAACAGCCCTGCGGGTCCTCTACGCTCCCGCCTTCCCGCTCCCCATCCCAGGGGGCACCCCCCCTCCTGCTCCCCGCGATCCCCGCGGTCTGGAGTTCTAATCCCGCTGCAGGCTCCCTGGGCAGCGGGCTCGGAGGGGGCCCCAGCGTCCGAGCCGCCTCACCTGGCCGCTCCCACGCCCAGGGGTCTCAGGTGGATGCGGGATTTGGGGGTGCGGGCAGGGGGCGCTAACGGTCCCACTGTGGGGCGCGGACCGGCCGGGAGCTGGGCTGGGGGGCGGAGGGGGCGCCCGGAGCCGGCCCCGGATTCGGGGTGGGCGTGAGCGCGGGGCGGCGCCCTGGGAACCCCGCAGGCCACAACTTGTAGCTTTTGCTGGGGATAAAGGCGGCAGCCGCGGGGCCCGGAGGAGGTTCGGATAAACCCGTGTCGGGTTTCTTTGGCCCGGTCCCCCCATCAAGGGCAGCCAGCCTTGGCTTGTGGCAGTCCTCTTGGGAATTGCTGGGGGGGGGGTTGTTCTGGCCCCCATCTGCCACCGCCTCCTCCTCCTCCTCCTCCCCCTCCTCCTCCCCCCTTCCTCCCCTCCTCCAGCCCCAGACCTTCTGATATTTGGCTCATTTTTGTTGTTGCTGCTGCTTATTATGGTGATGGCCTTTTCCAGCCTCTCTGAAAAACAAGTCGGGGTGATTAAAGGGATCCCCTAGTTCTCCCTTGGGAAATATTGGAAGCCGTGGCATTGCTGTGATGAGGGGGTTACACGGGCTCCCTTGAAGCTCGTGCAGATTTTACAGCCTGTCATGAATCTTCCCACCTGGCAGGTTGGCGGCTTGGCTAAAGGTCAGGTGAAGGGAGGCTAGGAAGGGGCCGGGAGGGGGAAGCGAGCGTGGAAACGCGCGCCAGCCAGCAGCCCAACAGCCTTGACCTTGAAGCAAAGCCATCTAGGAGTGTGTGTGAACTTGATGTATGGGTTGTGGTTCTGGCTCTCAGTCTTTGACGTATGGAGGCTGCTGATTGTCTCTTTCTCCCTTCAGAGATGGGGTGTGTGAGAGAGAGGGGGGGTCTTCCCAAATAAACGGTGAATTTACCAGGGTCTCAGTACATTTAGGATGACAAGTGAAGACGCCATAATTGATACTGATTTTTAAAGAATTGTTTATTTAGATCATCTTAAGGAATTGGAAAGGAAAAGAAAAATCAAAGGATTATCTTCCTAAGCAGTAACTAAGCCTGTAACTAAATGTAACTATAAAGCATGCAGGCCCGGGAAGCAAGCACGGGAGAGCAGCTACATCTTCTGCCCATGGCACTTGTCCTATAAATGAAGACTTGCTCTGCCTCCTTCCGGTGTCCTTGCTATGAAGAGAGCCCCTGTCTCTAAGATGGTACCACACATCACAAAGCGTAACAGGTTTATGCTTCACCAAACCAGTGCCTACCTTTGCCAAGATGGCTGGGTAAAGCAAATATCAAATTGAAAGGATTATAATGTATGTGTATATACAGACATATGTGTGTATAGAGAGAGACATATATACATATATCGTATAAAATTGGGTCTCAATTGAACTCCAAATCTAGGATCTGTTTCAATTCATTTCCTCTGCACCAACCAGTTCAGGAGAGAGAGCTATTTTCCCTTGAAAGGAGCTTGACTTCCTCCCATTTAGTAATACTGCTGATGCTTAAGGCTCAGCTAACCACCTCCATCTCTCCCTTTCCTTTGCAGAAGTCATGAGGTCTCTCTGACACCTCTCTTGTCTTTCCTATGACCCAGCCCCCATTTAGTAGCACCTGTGATCTGTGTATGCATGGGAATTAAGCTGATCACGTGGTACATGCGTACAATCTCTGCCCTCTGGAGTCTTGAGGAGGATTTATTTTTATTTTCATTTTTTTGGTTCAGGCCAGCCTGGCCTACTTTGTGAGAACTTGTCTCAAACCAACAACCACCACCACAAAATGTAAATCAATCGCGTTACTTACCTGCTTAAAATTCTGATGCACTTGACATCCCATGCATGACAAAATTCAGATTTCTTTTCTTAGCCTTGTCTACTCCTCCTTTTTCTCCTTTTCCTCCTTATTAGCCAGCTGTGTGGGCCTTCTTTCTCATGATCAAGTTATCCTATTCCTTCTTGTTTTGAGAGATTGGTGTTTCCAGATTCCCCTACACCTGCCTGTGCTGTTGACACCTTCGTATTGTTCAGACCACAGAGCCTCTCACTGGGAAGTTCTTACATAAAAGGGGGTCACCCCGCCAGCGGTGCAGCCATTCTTACTGTTATCTTAGTGTTGCGTGTCACCTGCTGTTTTTGTATTCACTTGTTTCTTACCTGTTACCTGCACCAGAATATGAGAACCATGAGGAGAGAGGCTCTTTATCTATAGGCTTCCAGACTGTTGCCTAATAGGTATCATTGGGGTTAATTGTAGAACAGTTAACAGGACAGGCATGGGCCCTGGCCTCAGGCTTTATGGTTCACTGCAGCTATTTTAGCTTTGCCTAAAGCAGCACAGACAATATGTAATGAGTCGGCTTAGATGTGTACCAATAAAACTTTATTTAGAAAAGCAACATAGACAATACGTACATGAATGGGCCTAGCTGTGTACCAATCAAACTTTATATAGAAAAACATGCTGTGGGGTCCCTGTGAGCAGCTTCCTGACCCCTAGTTTGGAGCAATGTTGTTGAGGAGGACTTCGATGGTGAAACTTTATCTGTAATGTCTTGTTCAGTAGCCACTACCTACATATGCCTGTTGAACCCTTGCATTGTGGCTGGTGCACCTAAAGAGCTAAGGTTGATTTATAGCTTCACTGAGGTATAATTGATGTACAATAAATAGGAACCTATGAGGGCTGGGAAGGTGGCTCAGTGGTAGAGCGCTTGCCTTGCATGCCTGAGGCCCTGGGTTCGATTCCTCAGCACCACATAAGCAAAAAGAAAAAAGCCGGAAGTGGCGCTGTGGCTCAAGTGGTAGAGCGCTAGCCTTGAGCTGAAGAGCTTAGGGACAGCGCCCAGGCCTAGAGTTCAGGCCCCACGACTGGACCCAAAAAAATAAATAAATAGGAACCTATGAAATCAGATCTGCATTCCCGAGCAATCACTAGTCTAAGGTTGTCACTATGGATTACATTTTCAGTTTAAAGACTTGTTGTGTGTATATGCCAGTCTTGGGGCTTGAACTTGGGGCCTGGGCACTGTTCCTGAACTTTGCTATTTGCTTAAAACTAGAACTCTACCACTTGAGCCACAGCTACACCTCCAGCTTTTCGGCAGTTAATTGGAAATAGGCTCACAGACTTTCCTGCCTCAGCTGGCTTCCACCCTCAATCCTCAGATCTCAGCCTCCTGATTAGGTAAGATGACAGGTGTAAGCCATGGAGCCTGGCCTTTAAAGGACTTTTATAAAAGGATTCTAGTTTTTCTTTTTCATCTGCCTTCTTGCACTCAATATAATTATTTTGATATTCATACTGTATACAGCAGTGCCTTTGATTGTTGAGTAGTTTTGCTTTATCCAAAACACTTGGGACCAGAGGAATTTCAGATTTGGAACTATTTGCTTATGGATAATGGGATATGTCAGGGATGACACTGAAGTCACGGCATGAAACTCATTTATACATCCCTGGAGATCATTTTATACACTGTGTTTGGACTGTCACACTGTGAGATCTGGATGCACATTTCTCCTGAAGACTTATCAGCCCTTGGAAACCTTCAGAGTTTGGAACATTGAAGATGTCAAGTTTCCAGAGTAAGGATGCTCCACCTGTGAATGTTCATTTATCCATTCGCCTGTGGGTGCGCATTCGGGTTATTTCCAGTTTTTAGGAGCTGTAAACATTCACCTGTGAGTCTGCATGGACCCACTTTTGCATTTCTTGTTTGTTTGTTTTTGATGGTCATGGTGCCTGAACTCTGGGCCTGGGCGCTGTCCCTCAAATCAAGGCTAGCACTCTACCACTTGAGCCACAGTGACACTTCTGGCTTTTTCTGCTTATGTGGTGCTGAGGAATCGAACCCAGGGCCTCATGCATGCAAGGCAAGCGCTCTCCCACTGAGCCACCTTCCCAACCACTCGCATTTCTTTTGTATAATACTTCGGTGCAGAATGACAGGGTCATACATTAGGGGTGTATCGTTAGCAGTTGAGGGATGTTCCATTACTTGTTTTCTGAAGTGATTTCACATTTTCGCCAGTGTGTCAGACAGAGAGTCCATCTTGTCAGAATTCTCTCCAGCACGTGTTGTTATCTGCCTTTTGGACTATAGTCTTCTTCATGGTTTGGGTTCGCAGCTTCCTTACTGAGTGATGCTCTGAACGTCTCTCCGTGTGCTTGCCATCCAGGTGGTATGTTTTTTAACTCTTATCCTTAGCCCTTACGTAAAAATTTTTTAAAAAAGGAGCATGCAACAGAAAGTTCTTAGGGAGTTGGAACAGCAGCATGTTCAAAGGTCCTAAGGTGGCTGATTTTGAGGAACTCGCTTTTAGATGCTATGTAAGATGTCTCTGTTCGCCAGCCACATGTATTCTTTTGATCTCTAGTAGAATTAGCCTGCCTGGATCTCTTTATTTTGTTTTCTAATCAGAAATTTTGACTGTTTCTAAAAATCAAATCCACCCCGCGAGGACCAAGATTTTTCCATCACTGGGATACTTCAAAAGACTAGACAATTAAGTTGCACAGGAATTCCTAAAATGAGGGCTCTACAGTAAATAACATCATGCAGATAATGCTTTAAATTCTTCTGGAATCATATATGCTTGAAAACAGCCATTATTTGAACCAAATAGTTTGGGATCCATAGAAGAATATATTCAAACCTGCATTCAGTTTCAGGAAAGACTTGGGGTCAAACACACTGACCTTTTGGTTTCCATACTAATTAAAATCTATTGAACTAGGTGAGTGCTGGGGTAGGAAAGAGGCTTAAAGGCATGGGGTGAGAGAAAATTATTTTAAAATAGCTCTAGCATTTTAAGATGCAGCAACTTCTGGGCTGGGAAGGTGTCTCAGTGGTAGAGTGCTTGGCTCGCATGCATGAGGCCCTGGGTTCGATTCCTTAGCACCACATAAGCAGAAAAAGCCGGAAGTGGTACTGTGGCTCAAGTGGTAGGGCACTAGCCTTGAACTGAAGAGCTGAGGATCAGTGCCAAAGCCCAGAGTTCAGCCCCCACTATAAATAAATAAACATATAAATAAAAATAAAATGTAGCAACTTCTGCTACAAACTTCATTCTACTTTACTATTTACTTTCTACATTCTCTGGATCCAAGTCTGTTTCTAGCATTGTCTAGAACATTTCCAACGAGCTAACTTTCATCGTGTGTGTGTGTGTGTGTGTGTGTGTGTGTGTGTGTGTGTGTGTGTGTGTGTGTGTGTGTGTGTGGTATTGGGGACTTAATTAAAGTGTCTTAGTAAGCTTTGCTCTTTGGTACTGAGAACAAAACATTTCGCTCATGGTTGAACTAGGGTCCTTTTCTGTCCTTAATTCACAAGGTGAATTACATAAAATCAGGTACAGAAAATTCTTGTTCTACCCACTGCAGCCACTAGTAGGACATTAGCTAATGGTGGCCCGCATTGATACCCGACTGGCCTAATTGCTTTGGGAACTCCCTGGGTTTTAGGCCTTGATATCTGCGACTCTGAGGCTCTTGTATAAGGCAGAAGTAATCTGGGAACTCATCAGCCAGGCCCTACCTCCATGCTGACACCTGAGCCTTGCTTACTGCTGGGAAGGGTTAGAAATATTCTCTAAATAGACTCAAGACTGTATTTCTAAGTTATGTGTAGGAGCCCTGAGCCTCAGGTGACTCTGGTGTGGGAAATTGTGTGTGGGAACTCAGTTGAGACGCTTTCAATTCAGTAAATGTTATGTCTTGAGTCTGAAAGAATAAAGAAAGAAAATGATCTCACATCAAGTTATTCTTACTTAAAACATGACTGGAAGCCAGGTGCGGGTGGTTCACACCTGTAATCCTAGCTACTCGGGAGGCTGAGATCTGAGGATTGCGATTCAAAGTCCACCGAGGCAGGAAAGTTCATGAAATTATCTCTAGTTAACCATCAAAAAGCTCGAAATGGTGCTTTTGCTCAAAGTGGTAGAACACTATCCTTCGGTACAAAAGTTCAGGGCCCAGGCTCTGAGATCAAGTCCCAGGACTTGAACAACAACAGCAGAAAGAAAAAAAAAAAGGGCATTAAGCATTTTAGCATGAAAGAAAAAAAAAACAACTAAGTCATTTCTGACTAGACTAGAATAAACTAAAATGTTTATAAAAGTTAGGGATACCATTTTGGTGGTAGGCCTTCAATGATGAATTTTGAAAATTGAGTCCACCTTGGTGAATAGAGACAGAACTGGCAGGCTGAAAATCCACAATTCACAGGTCTGTAACTACTTTGTGCATCACAGCTGTTGCTTCATGTCAAAGTAATGTCACCATGACGCAATGTGCTACCCGTCCCTAGAGCCACAGTACCCTCCCGGAGAATATCTTGGCTAAGAAAAACAAAAAACCTCTCACTCCTCTTCAGGAGAGCAAATTGTTCTTTCAGTGCAAGTTTTATTTGAAAAGTTTTTCACCCAAATCTCTGGAGACACCATGCATACACTTCCTGAGAATCCATTGCGTCATACCCGTGTCCTCAAAACTCTACAGGTCACCTGAGTGTATCTACACATACGTGTGGCACCTTCGCCTGTCACTATTTTGTACCACTTCCTAGTTTAGGGCATGGGTTGGCAGCCACTTAAAAGTAGAAGGAAACTAGGCGCTGGTCGGGAGGCTGAGATCTGAGAATCACAGTTCAAAGGCAACGTGGGGAGGAAAGTCCATGAGACTCTCATCTCCAATAAACCACCAGAAAACCAGAAGTGGTAGAGCGCTAGTCTGAAGCAAAAGAGCTCAGCGACAGCTCCCAAGTCCTGAGTTCTAGCCCGACAACCAGGAAAAACAAAACCATAAAAACTCTGGAGTGTCCAGAGTTTCCCCTATTTATCATAGGTGCCCTGGTTGAATGAGTGCTATCATCTCAAGAGAGTCTTGGTGGGAGAAGGTGTGGGAGACCTGCCCTGTTGGGGATTAGTAGACAGGGAGCATCCCATTGGCAATTGACCTGTGTACTTGAGTGCTATTCTAAGGGAATTGTGACCAAATCTTGAGTCTAGTAGCCAGGCTAAAGAACAAGACCCAGGGGCTGGGAAAATGGCTCAGTGGTAGAGCGCTTGCCTTGCATGCATGAGGCCCTGGGTTCGATTCCTCAGCACCACATAAGCAAAAAGAAAAAAAGCCAGAAGTGGCGCTGTGGCTCAAATGGTAGAGTGCTAGCCTTGAGCTGAAGAACTGAGGGACAGCGCCCAGGCCCAGAGTTCAGGCTCCATGACCGGACCCCCCCCCAAAAAAAGAACAAGACCCAGGCAATCCAAAGGTCATTAGGGATACCCCAGAATTCCATATGGACAGAGATTCAGAGAGAGGGACAAAGGGTAATAGAGAAGAAGGGACTTCCATGGTGGCATGTCTATTTATGCATAGGCACTTCAGAGCCTCTAAGAATGTTACATTGTCAAAGTGCTTTTCATTTCAGAGAATTCTCATCTGTATGCTTCCCTTGGATTCCCTGTGGCAGGTAGCACAGGGATCATAGTCACTTTAGAGAGAATCTGAGAAGTCATGCCATAGGACTCCCAATAGTTGGATCCCACTGTCTGCTAGGGCCAATCTCTTTACACTCCATTTCACATGCTCAGTTGTACTTCAGGGTTATTGTTGTCTTGTGGGAAGAGGAAATAGCCCCAAGAAACATTTGTTTCTTTTTTAACCTCAGAAGGAATTTTACCTCCCACTGTGGTCTGTACTGTGATGATACTTGTTTTAGGTAGATGCACAAACTGATTCTGGATAGGATGGCTGATGAACAAATATATCTAAGACTATATTAGCTGAGCATAGTGTCACCCATTATAATCCCAGCACATGGGAGACTGAAGCAAGAGGATCCTGAGTTCAAGGCCAGACTTGGCTGTATAATAAGTTGAAGACCAGCCCCTGGACTATGTAGTATACCTTTCAAAAAGATTGCTTTTTATCACAGGGCCAATTGACAATAATGAGAGGCTTTGGTTTGCTGAGTGAGTGTTCTAGATCATGTTGTCATAGCCAGAAGTGAGGTTATATTTTTGAATTGTAGAGCTAATATTTTTAACTAGAATTGTCCAATGGCTTGAGTATGACTCCACAAAAAATTGCTTCAGACCTGCAAGAAAGGCAAGAAAAAAAAATGAGTATATTGCTCACCAGATTGTACCAACTAGCCTGTAAAGGAAGCATAGTCAAATTTGAGTAAACTAGTTTGTAAATTTGATAGTTTGATGACATATTTCTCTAGCCTTGAAAGTGTGGATTTCTTCTTTAAAAAACAACTTTCCTCAGAGCCCTTATTTTAATGCTCTGCTTATTTTATGTCAAATGCTTGAAAGTCACTTCCTTCCATCTCAGTTACATTTGACTCAAGTGCGTAGATTTTGATTCTAGACAAATCATGAAAAGTTGCCGTTAACCTCTGACTTCAGTCTGCTCCCTCGTTATTTTGATACACTTTATTTGTCTTTCATCGCTAGGAGTGCTAAGAAGGATATCGATTCACAATGATTGAGAGGTTGTAAAAAAAAATGCAGAGGGCGTATCTCTTGGCTCATAAGTTAAAAATCTGATTCTGTCCTCAGTTGTTATATGAAAAGTGTCTCTCTGAATTGTTGGCAATATGAACAGAGAGCTTGTCTTCTTGGGTTACCTGATTACAATTTCATTTTTCCTACAGAAGCATGCCTGGGTTGGCACCTTTAAGTATCATGTGCTTGCTGCAAAAACTAATAATTAAAATGAAATAATTAAACATATTTAAAGCACTTTTAATATCTTTAAGTAGTTGCACAGAGGAGCTGCCATTCATCAAAGCAGTGTATGAACACAGGGCATCTTGATCAGTGTCACCCCTTTCAATATTCTCCCCACCCCTTCTCTCATTCACCCTAGTTTTACTTTATGTATTGAATTTCTTGCCATTCAACAAAGCAGATGATAGGTGTGATACCCATCTTGATCTCTACCATCATCACATCAATCTGTTGACGTGATGCACTACTCCTGAGAATTTGCCACTTGCCACCCCTGGGTAGAGCTGGGAGGCATGGTGGTATGGTAACCAGGTCAGCGAATCCCTGAAATCTCTGAGGAATTCAACTAAGAGAACCACTGGAACACCATTGTGATGCAAAAATGGCTAGGCAGAAAGCAGAGACGACGCGGGTTTACATTTTCCTATGTGGTACTTTGCAATGGTTACAAGAAAGAAGAAAATTACAGCTTCTGTCTATAAACAAGTTTGCTGGAATAGAAGCCAGCGGTTTGGGAGTTGAGTAGTGAAAAAAGTTTTTTGTTGTTGTTTTTAGCATGTATAGTTCATATATCAAACAATTCTCCCACTTGACACTGAATGGCTTTTAGATTCATTGCAGAATTCCTCAATTGGTTTTAGAGCTGTACCTTAAAAAAGGACACTACACATTAACTGGTCATTGTTTCCCAAAGCTCCAATCCCCCCCCCCAAAAAAAAACCACAGACAAACAGGAGTCAATGATGTCTATAGATTCGATTATTCTGGACAGTTTCTATAACTGAACTCATGCAATAGATGGTCTTTCAAGACTTTTCTCTACATGACCATAATATTTTTTCCAAGTTCAACTGTGTTGTGGTGCATCGTCATTCATCTTTTATCTCCATTAATATTCTGTTGCATAAATATACCATTGTTTATCCATTCATCGGTTGTCAGACTTGGCTCTGTTTTCTGCTTTCTGTCTATTATGAGTCATGCTGTTCTGGATGTTTGTATTCAAAGCGTTGTGTGGATATATGTCCTTATTTCTCTTGAGTATGGAGCTAGAAGTAGAATTGCAAGATCTTACATGGCACCTGTCTGTGTGACCATTTGAAGAACTGCCGAGAGGTTTTGCCAAGTAGCCGCACCCACTTATATGCCCGCTAGCAGTATATGGCTGTCCCGTTTCTCCACCTCCTTACCAGTGAATTCCTTCGCTTTTTCAGGATCACCATCCAAATGTGTATGCAGTGTGTGTGATTGTGGTTTCCATTTGCACTTCTTGGTGGCTCATCTTGGTGAACAAATGTTTATGTGCAGCCCGGATATCTTCTTTGGAGAATTTCCTATTCTGATCCTTGGCCTGCTTTTATCGCCTGCATATCCAGTTGTGGCATTTCTTTGGCCTCTCCTGGGCATTGCTTATTAGGTCTAAGGTGTGCAATCTGTGGATTGTATTCACTCTCTTCATTGGTATATATCTCTTGAAACATGGAAATGCCCCTTATTGCCAATGTCCAGCTTGTCTGTTTAATTGATGTTGTTGCTGCTGCTGCTGTGGTTTGGGTGCTGCCTCTAGAATCCCATCGATTGCCTCATCCAAGGTGACCTATCAGTGGCCTGTGTTTTTGCTAAGATTCCCTCCCTCC
This sequence comes from Dipodomys merriami, assembly GCF_024711535.1. Classification (NCBI taxonomy): domain Eukaryota; kingdom Metazoa; phylum Chordata; class Mammalia; order Rodentia; family Heteromyidae; genus Dipodomys; species Dipodomys merriami. The sequence goes on along the minus strand of NW_027206524.1, from coordinate 5,156,380 downwards.
CTCTTTCCCCCCTCCCTCCCTCCCTCCCTCCCCCTCCCTCCCTCCCTCCCCCTTCCATCCTTCCTTCCTTCCTTCCTTCCTTCCTTCCTTCCTTCCTTCCTTCCTTCCTTCCTTCCTTCCTTCCTTCCTGTGTATTGGTACTAGAGCTTGAACTCGAGTCTCTCTCTGTTGTTTATCTACTCAAGGCCAGTGCTCTACTACTGGAGCCACAGCCCCATTTCTAGTTTTTTTGTTTGGGGTTTTGGTTTTTGTTTTTGTTTTTGCTGGTTAACTGGAGATAAGAATCTCTCAGATTTGTCTGTCTGGGTTTGCTTTGAAATGGGTTCCCCAGATCTCAGCTTTCGGAATAGCAAGGACTAACAGGCCTGAGCCACTGGCACTCAGCTTGCTAAGATTTTCATCGTTTCAAACTCGGACTTTCAGGTGATGAATCAATTTTGAGTTAATTTTTTGTGTGTGGTCTGAGTAAGCAGCCCAGCTCTGGTCTTCTGCACACAGTCATCCAGTTACCCCAGCGCCCTTTGCTGTCAAGTAATTCCCTGTGGGTGTCTCATGAGATAGTTGTGTACCATGCCAACGATATGTTTAAATGATGTAGTTTTCATTGCACAAGCTTGTCACTTGCAACCTAGCCCCTTCACAACTGCTTGATGATTCCTTCCTTAGAGATTTGTTTTGCTTTTCTCTCTCTTTGTGTGTGTGTGTGGGGGGGTGATGGTGGTATTGGTGTAGTGGATGGGTTAGGTTCTTGTCCATCTAAAACCCCCATTTATTGAGTTTGTAGTTTGTGCCAGACATTATACTAAGCCTTAAGAGTTTTTAAGAAAAAAACAATGTTGCAGAAGCAAGGGAGAAAATTTGGAGACAGAGTCTCTGCTCTCTTGAAAGGAGCAGAAAATTAAATAATATAACAAAGAAAATCTTGAGCAGTAATATATGAAATATAAAAGGAGCTTGAGTGTGTGTGTGATAGATATACATATAGAGATAGGTAGAGATAAATGATAGACTTCTAGTTGCTTAAAAATGACAAGATAGAAAGCACGTTGCGATTCATGGAGTCTTGCTGCACTTCTGTGTTATTATTGAAATATAAACAAAAAAGTGAACTAGAGCTTTTAGTTCTCATCTTTAGGCTTCTGTTTGCTCTTGGGCTTTGTGATCTTCAAAACTGACTACAACGTCAGAGGAAAGAAGACAGAAAATTCACAATCTGATTTCTCTTTAATATGAATATTATACTTTCTTAATAGATGGCTGTTTGTTAAAAAAAAAAGAAAGAAAACAAGTTTTTAAAAATTTAATTACTGTACCCTTATTCTCTTCTACAACTTCTCCAGGTTTTTCCTTGCCTTTTCCCCTGTGGAGGAATAGATGATACAACTTCATGTTTGCTCATGTATTTGTTAGGACACATACAATTTTGATTAATTAGGTTTTTAGAGGCACTATATAATCCAGACTGGCCTTGAACTTACAATCTTCATATGTCAGCCTTCTGAGTGCTGGGATTATAGACATGTGCCAGTTTAATTTGGGGAGGGAAGGGGATGGTCAATATCAAATAAATCATACATTATCAAAACCATTTCCAAAAAATCAATGCAGCTGCCTTTTTCCGTTTCTTACTCTGATGTATCTGATTTTCTAAAAGTTGATCTTTTTAAAATATTGCCTTCCTGAACTGTTTATTGTTTATCCTGTATCATCTGGGTCCAAACATCAAGTACTTATGAATGCTGAAATGTAGCGTGGAGAGTGATCTTTTTAAGCTAACAAAGGAAATAGGCATGATTTGAAGCTCACCTTTTCTTTCCTGTGAGGCAAAGTTTCATAATGAACCATGTCACAGAACAACGGGAAAAAAATCTGTTGTTGGTGCTAGCACAGACGCTCCCTCAACCTGTCCTGACAAGTCTGCACTATTGTACATTTGTCAGTCAATCAATAGTCTTGCTCTCTTTCAGTGTATTGTATTTCAAGTAGTTGTTAGGAACATGCAGAAGCTCCCAGTCCTTATTGTTTGCTACATGAGCAGGAGAGACCTGTATATTTTGAATGAATTAATACCTAAATCTCTAGGCTACGTTTCAATGCGCTGGGCTGATGCTACGAGTTTTCATTACCCTTCAACAATATAAATTATGTGAATCCTAAATGCATGGTGCACATATGCTTATTTTCTTACACATTCATGGCAAATATTAGAGCTAGAAAGACCTAAGAAACTCTACAGTCCCTATTTTCCCATTTTGTAGACAAAGAAAGATGCCCAGAGAAGTGACTGATTATCTTACGTGGAATATCTCATTAGTAGCTGAGTAAGTCTGTGTACAAATAAAAGGACTTGGAATAAAAAGAATAGACTCCTGTATTTTGACTTCGTGCTTGCTAATGCATCCAGCTGCATTGAGTAGATGCCGCCAGTGCCTGTTTTGCACATCTGTTTTATGACTGAGGAAACATAGTCTAATCATGTTGTGTGTAAGGGACCTCCTGGCATTAGGTTTCCATAAGAAAGTGGTAATAAAAGCCCCTTTTATAAGCTGGGCACTGGTGCCTCCTACCTATTATCCTAACTGTGTAAGAGGCCGAGATTCAGAAGAGTCATGGTTTGGAGCCAGCTTTCTCCCTTCTTCCTCTGCCTCAAGATGTGAGATTGCTGCGAATTCTGTTTCTGAGGGATGTAACAGAGGTTACAAAGAGTAAGAGGCTACTGAAATCACTCACCCCAGGAAGGCTTAGTATCTGCTAATAATCTGAGGACAACTTAAATAGAAAGGCCCCAAATACACATGCTACAGAATTTGTTTTTTTTTTTTTTTCTGTAAACTGGAACTGAAACTGGTTCCTGGTTAATAATGCTCGATTGAGGTCATCGGTACTTTTTCATTTGTTTCCCATCCTATGGATGTTTTCTATAATTGTTCCAGCTAAGTTGATTTGTGCCTATCGTTTCCAAATCATGAGCCAGAGATTAAGCAGGGGAATACAGTACTGAGTAAAGATGAGACCAATGGTTGGGAGGGACCCCTGGACACACAGTGAATTTGTGGGATAAGAACTATGTCGAGGAAATTTGGGGTTGAGTATGGTTGAAGTCTTTGGTATGCACTATGAAAGGAGAACCATGGTAGCTGATAGAATTGTCTTAAGAAGCAGGGAGGGAGAGGGAGAGGAGGTGAATTGGATCAAGGCCTACTGCATGCATGTAGGAAATGTTTAAAAATGAAAAGAAAAACGTGCTAAGGACGTTCAGCTTGTCAATCTCTGATTCATACTCAAATCCTCTATCTGAGAAGTGGTTCTTTTGTGATCCTGTGATCGGACACCAACACGGAGCTAGCCGGTTAGTTTTGAATATTGAATGTTCCCTGAGCAAGCACGGCTTGCCTGGGCCCTTAGGCAGTGAGCAAGACCACAAGCAGCCCAATGGGTATGGTGGGAAGAATGGCTTTGATGACGGCACGGCCTTTATTGTTAAATATGCTCATCTGTCTCTTGGACGTAGACGCTACGGCTGTATCTAGAATTGTTAAAATATATAAGCCTGAATTTAGAGAGTAATTACCCAGATCGTTCAAGTTGAATAAAACCTCATTTGCCAAAAATGAGAGGTCATTGAAAGGGAACACACAAGGTTACCTACCTGTTTGCCTTCTATTTAGATGTCACCTAAAAAGAAGATACTGTATTTTTTTTCCTACTTTAGAGAAAACGAGTCTATTTGGAAGAAGGTATTCCCAAAGGTGTAAATATTGAAATTTAAAATAAAATGAAAACGCTAGTCCACCGATGTATGTAATGATCTCATCTGTGTGTGGCTTTGAGTGGTTTTTCTCCTCCCTCTACTTGACCTCGTCATGTCCTTTCTTCTATAAACCCAGCTGAGGACATACCCTGCCTATGAAATGGTAGTGTATTTCCTGGCGGTGTATTGGGGTATGAGTGACATAATAATTCACATCTAAGCCAGGCACTGGTGGCTCACACCTGTAATCCTAGCCACTCAGGAGGCTGAGATCTGAGGATTGAGGTTCAAAGTCAGCCCAGGCAGAAAAGTCCCCCTGACACTCTTAACTCCAATTAACCACTCAAAAACCAGAACTGGAGCTGTGGCTCAAGTGATAGAGCACCAGCCTCGAGTAAAAGAGCTCAGGGACAGCACCCAGGCCCTGAGTTCAAGCCCCGACAACTGACTAATAATGCCTTTCATCCCTGACATGAGAGACACTGCAGTGTACGGTACCATCCTAGTCAGATGTGATAGTTTTACAATCCATGATGCAATTGTAGGCTCCTTGATAGGCAAAACCAAACATGCACAATTGGATTGGAAAGCAACCATTCCTTCCCTCCCAAGCCATCTGGTCTTCATGTGTTGCAATCTTTTCCTCCACAGAAAATGAAAACCCTGGCAGAGAGGAGGAGGAGCGCCCCATCTCTAGTCCTGGATAAAGCTCTGCAGAAGAGGCCGAGCACCAAGTAAGTACAGAGCTCAGCGCACTCGGCTGGGAGGTACTTGGGACTCTGTATTGTGTGAAGGTTTCTCAGAGCACATCTACAGCTTGGTTTTTTAGCTGTGGGGTCATTTGTTTATAAGCATCAATGGTGTCTGTGTCATGATAGAAAAGATGGCTCCTAGAGTGTTGTTTGTTGGTTTGGATTTTTCTGAGGACTCTAGCGAGCAGCCTTCACACAGATGATGTGAGCCATGAAACAGCCCATGTAGTCTAGAGTATTTTATTCCTGTATCACGTGTAAATGCCCTGTGTCCAGTAGATCTGTTAAAAAAAAATAAAGAAGGGGGGAACACTGTGTCTAATTATTCATGCATATTACCTATTTTATATGTAAACACAAGTATTTTTGTACATTTTAATGGCTGCTACATTTTATAAAAGCACAGCTGCTTTGCTCTTTTTAGAACCCTTTCCCAAAGCCATGTGGATGTACATTATCTTGTGCTCTCATCACATTGAGCAACTTCTTAGCATCCTGCTCTTAAATTTAAATATAGCAAATATACCGATTATAAGGAGGTCATTCATGTAACTGCTTCATCCTCATTCAGGAGAATTGTGTCTGAACACACACACACACACACACACACACACACACGGAAATGTAGCACCTATTATTCATTTTATTGTTCCTTTATATTTTTGTTAATGTTTTACCTATATTTTTTAAATTATGCTGAAGACCTGTGAATTCCAGAATGCCAAAGGTGACATTAAAATAAATGTGTGTACAGATTTTCATAGAACAAAAGGGAATTAGGTGTAGGGCCCAGAGATCCTCTCCAGGCTAGCAGAAATGCTAACACATGAGTGACTGGAACATGCCATTAGGATTACTTTGGCTCAGTGAAGCAGTATAATGCACAGCCATGCTCCTCCACCCAGGCCTCCCCTAGCACCTCTGCAATATTTGCTACTTCTGGTAGAGCCGTTTCCTTCTACAGGCTCAGATAGACCTTCCCCAGTAGTTGCAGAATATGATTTTTGTGCCAACAGTAAGGAAAAACAGCTTAAGTTAATGTGGTGTATGTTTTCCTTATGAATTACTATTTTAATGCATATTTTATGATTTTACTATACATCGTTTTTTATTGTTATTTAAAGGGGGTGTACAGTGCGGGTATAGCTGGGTCAGGTAATGAATACATTTATTTTTGAACAGTGTCACCTCTTCCCTTGTTTTCTCCCAGTTTTTCCCTCCTGACCCCTCTCTCCCATGAGTTGTATAGTTCATTTTCAACATAGTAGCTAGTGAATATCACTGCAGAATTTGTTCACCCTTTGTCCCAAGTAAGCCAGACCCAAAGAAACATAAGTTGCATGGTTTTCCTCATTTGTTGTAACTAGAATGTGTCTGTAATTTGATAAGTAAACACGCTGGGCAGTAAAAGACAAAAAATACATTTGGACGTGATAAATTATACAAGATTCTAGACATTCACACAGTGGGACTAAAGGGGGATGTTCTTAGGAGAGGATCACAATGGCTCCATAATTTTGTATATGCTTTGATCCCATTTCTCTAGGGGAATAAGTGAACAAAAGGACCATGGCCTATAACAGTTAGTGATTAGGCTGAATGTACACACAATATTTGTAATTACTAACTAGTAACTAACTAGTAATAACTAGTTCTGCTAATTACTAGTATGATTTTGAGATTGGTTCTTTCCATTTTTTGTGTGTCTTGTCTTTTTGTGTGTGTTTTTAAAATTAAACATCAAGCCAGGTGCCAGTGGTTCAGGCCCCTAGTCTTAGCTACTCCAGAGGCTGAGAGCTGGGAATCATTGTTTAAAGCTATCCAAGGCAGACAAATCTGAGAGACTCTTACCTCCAATTAATCAGCACACAGCCTGAAGTAGAGGTGTGGTTTAAATCATTGAGCAAAATAGCCAAGTGAGAATTCAAGGCACTGAGTTCAAGCCCCAGTACTGGCACAAAAATGAGTAGCAAAATAAGTTGGAGATCAAATCCCACTACAAGATGTATGCAAGAAAGTCTGAATTTCATCCATCATTGCATAACACATGTTCTTGAAAAGTTCTATTAAGTCAGATTTTTATGAATTATCAGCAAATTGTTTTATTAAGAGATGTCACTACTGTTTTCCATAGGGGTCAAAAACAATACAGATTTTTTGCATTTCTAATCATTGCATGCTGGAAATATGGAACTTTTTTCCAAAGTCCAAGATGATCGGCACATATTTTAGGCAGCACTTGATAGAGGAAAATCCTGGTACCTGCTTCCAAGTCATGACTATCTCTTGAGAAGTGAAAAGGGATCCATTCCTGGATATGAATGATTTTCTTTGCAGTATAGAGTCAGACAGCAAAGAAGCAGGTTCTTTCTACTGGCATTTTACAGGCCTTGCTTCATGCCCCGATTTCTCTCTACTGATGCCTCCTGGATCTTCTAAAATAATAATGTGTAGATGATACAAAACAAAACAAAAAAAAACAAAACTTTTATCCAACTTCAAGCAGACATCTGCAGAGGATTTAAAAGAAGGCTTTCATCTGACAACAGCTGCATCACAATTTAAAAAGAAAAAATTTATCAAACAAGCTAAATTTCAAGAAGAAGGAAGACTTAGCTGAGCGGCTGAGTTAACTGTTGGTGCCTTGAATGGTGGTTTTTTTCTCCCCAGCGGTCTTTGATGAACCAGGGAGTGTAGAAAGGAAGAGAAGTTCCAGGTTTTTAACGAGTTTTTGGTGTGTGATCGCCACTCAGATCAGCGGTTGATGTGTGTTGTAGTTACACTGTGTGGTATAGTGCATGACAAACGTCTTGGACACTAAGACATGAAAGGTTTGCTAAGGTGAGCATTCACAACGTCGCTCATCACACCCAGATGCCTTAGTCTTTAGCACCACAGCGTTCAGTTCTGGGTATAAGGACAGCCTCGCTTATGTACCGAAATTCTCCCTGATAAGCCTCAGGGCACATCCAGTAAAGGCATTTGTTTTCCTAAAAGGTAAATGAAGGTTGAACTATAGTAGCTTATTGACATCTTTCTAATCCTATAGTTATTTAATTATTTGTCATAATTGTAGGCACTCGAAAGCCATATACCCTGAATCCTAATTGCTGCTTCCTAAACACATACCCTTCAAGCTTTGGCCAAATACTTCTATCCCTTTTATCATTGCAATGAAAAACTTTTTGAGTTGAGTAAGTCAATGTAAAGGAAAGACACTGCATAAAGTGGTAAAAATTGGTCCTATTTTACCAAACAGAGTGAGTTTTGTTAGGCAAAAGGCTTCCTAGATACCCATAGTGCTTTTGATGCTTTTTCAAACTTTAGATTCTTTCAAAATGGCCAGATGTGTGTGTGTGTGTGTGTGTGTGTGTGTGTGTGTGTGTGTGTGTGTGTGTGTGTGTGTGTGTGTGTGTGTGTGTGTGTGTGTGTGTGTGTGTGTGTGTGTGTGTGTGTGTGTGTGTGTGTGTGTGTGATGCTGTGTGCTATTTCTTCAGCTGCAGTTCTGGGTGGAGATCTTTAGGAGATTGTGTTAAGTTTTTCCATGTTCTCCTGGACTTTGACAGGATCAAATTAGTTTATTTTTTTTAATACTTGCAGAACAGCATGTCCATTTAATTTCTCCATTCCAATGTTATAGCTTATTTTCTTGCTAATTGCAGTCATGATTCAATTTTATCTTTGGTTTTGGCACCGGGAAAGCATTGCTTCATTAGCGCATGCCTGTTTCCCCTTCCTCGCCCTTGTCCAAAGGAACAGCAAGGCCGTCCGAAGATGCCATTACTGTATTTATTGAGCTAGATACTCCCTTCCCAGTGCAACTTGAAGGTTTTCCCAGAGTGTTTTTGGCACTTCGTGATTGACTTTCCTTCAGAACCTTGAGAACAAAAAAAACACGAAGGAAACAGAAGAACAGATGTTACGACTTAAGGAGGCGCTTCAGATTGTTATGCTTCAGAGAAAGCTCTGGGCCAGCTTTGGAGCGAGTTTCAGCCCTTCTGAGTAACTGCGAGAACTTCAACATGGCCTTTTGTGGACTTTCCTTACCTGTAAAATGGGACTGACCCGTTCAAAGAGTGAATACCATGCTCTATTTCGTATCGTTTCATGGCTGGATACATTTTTGTTGCAATTGCATTATGGCCTGGTTGGGACTGTGTGTCCTTCCTGTAGACCATTTCCTCCTCTGCCAGCCATGTGACAAGATTGGCGGAGCTGGGGGTAAGGGAGGGACCACTGGACTGCATGGCGTCTTTCCTATTCTCACCAACCCCCAACAATTCTAACAGCAACTCGGTAGCACAGACAATAGAAAAACGCGAGGCATGGTCTTTTGTAAATCCCTGATTTTGCATATAACTTAAAAATAAAGCATTGTACTTTTAATTTCATGGCAAAAAAAATATTCCATCTATATGCATAAAACTTCTGTACGTTCGCTCTTTTAACCCACCAGCACCCCCCTTGAGACTTCTCACAGTGTGCGTCCATCACTCTCTAAAAAAAATAAGAAGGGGCTGGGAAGATGACTCAGTGGTAAGAGCGCTTGCTTTGCATGCCTGAGGCCCTGGGTTCGATTCCCAGCACCACATAAGCAAAAAGAAAAAAGCCGGAAGTGGCGCTGTGGCTCAAGTGGTAGAGTGCTAGCCTTGAGCTGAAGAGCTGAGGGACAGCACCCAGGCCCAGAGTTCAGGCCCCACGACTGGAACCAAAAAAAATAAAAAAATAAAAAAAAAAATAAAAAAATAAGAAAAATAAGTATCCCCTCCCCGTGTAGAGCCAAGCGTTTGCTTATCTGGGATCCGTGTGTGACTTTTTTTTTTTTTTGTGAGAATAACGTACAGAGGAGTTACAGTTACATGGGCAAGATAACGAGTACATTTCTTATCAAGCATTGTTGCCTCCTCTTTGTTTCCCCTTCCCATCCCTTCCCATATTCCTCTGCTCCCCCCACTCCATCCTCCCCCACCCCCCCCACCAAAGTTGTAAAGTTTGTTTTTTGACATAACGTCTTATACATCTCATTGTTGCAATGGGTCCACCTGTATCCCTAGTTAAACTATTTGTTTTTTCCCTTCCCCTCCACAAATTATACCAACATCAAATACAGTGAAAGCAGGGGGTATACCATGGGGGAGGGACATACAAAGCAACAAAGAAATCATCTTATAAATATGTTAGAAACAATTGCATGAAAGGAAAAAAAAACAAAAAAACATTTGAATACTTATCTTGGGGTTCATTCCCCTAACATCAACTTATCTGACCTTTTCTGCTTGACTCAGACATATACTTTTGGGCATTTACCCAAATGATCACAAACAAGACCACACTAAAATTATATTAAGTGAAGTAAGCTAGGCTCAAAGAAACATAGGTCCCATGATTTCCCTTATTTGCAATAACTAGTATACGTCCGTGTGTGACTTCTTGCAAGTTCATTTTGTAAGACAAACCCTACAGCGGGCCCAAATGAGTCCTTGTGTAGTCTTGTCTGATCTCATGTGACTCTGTATCAGAATTGATCTGTTATAAAGCATACAATAGTATGTCACGGTGGGCACTGGTGGCTCACGCGTGTAACCCTAGCTACTCAGGAAGGAGGCTGAGATCTAAGGTTCATGTTTTAGAGCCAGTCCCGGCAGGAAAGTCCATGAGACTCTTATCTCCAGTGAACCACCAGAAAATTGGAAGTGGCACTGTGGCTTAAGAGGTATAGCACTCACTTGGAGCTGAAGAGCTCAAGGACAGCATTCAGGCTTAGAGTTCAAGCTCCATGACCAACAATAACAACAATAGCATGTCACTTCAGCGATTAGGTTATAAAAAACGAATCTTCCATCTTGATGGTGGCTCCTCCCTCTTTCTCTGGTCACTGGACTGGGGCATCTGCATGAACAGCCCCCTAGGGACACCCACAGGGGAAAGAACCTGGGAAATGCAAACCCCAGCTTCAAAGAGAATGTGCTTCTATTTCTTTCTAAAACATCTGATAGTAAACACAGTGCAATTATCTAAGGATTGAGTTTTCTTTCTGGGAAGGTTGGAGTGGTTTTTTTTAAATTTTTGTTTTTATTACTGTGGCAGTTTCTTTCATAGATAAAATGAAGAATTAATTGAGTATTCAGTACTTTCCTGGGTCACTTTTAGTTATTTGGCCTTTCAATGGAATGAATCCATTTCATCCTGTTGTCAACTTAATGAACACAAAGTTACACATAATATTCTTTTATCAGATCTCAGCCTTCTGAGTAGCTAGGATAACAGCTGTGAGCCACTGGTGCCCAGCTTTCATTTCTTTTTCTTTCTTTTTATGTATTTCTTTTTAGTAAGTGGTAATAGATAAAACGTAGTTAAAATCTTTTTTTTTATTTCATTTCAGTAGCTGGATCTATAGCCACATATTTCTTCATAATATTCTCTTATCCATGTAATAATCTACAGAATCTTTATGAAGTTTTATTTAAAAATGAATGTTGGAATGTTGGATGCTAGTGGCTCACTTCTGTCATCCTAGCTACTCAGGAGGCTGAGATCTGAGGATCACGGTTCAAAGCCAGCCTGGGAAGGAAAGTCTGTGAGACTCTTATCTCCAGTGAAATCACAGAAAAAGCCAGAAGTGATGCATAGTCTCAAGTGGTAGAGCCTACTCTTGGGCAAAAAGGACAGCACCCAGGCCCAGTATCAAGCCTCAGTACTGGCCAAAAAAAAAAAAAAAAAAGAAAGAAAGAAAGAAAAGAAAAAGAAAAAGGAGTGTTGACTTATTTGAACTATATCACCTTAAAGTATAATTTGGATGTGTTCATTCTGAGTGTTGTTGAATTTTTCTTAAACTATTCACTGTACAAATATAACATTTCCATATCAAAATTACAAGAAGTAAAATCTGACTAATAAACTTGTAAATTCAGCTCCTTGGCTTTAAAGGGCTTTTGTGGTGAATTTCTACATGTGAATTATTCCTTGTCGTCCTGCTGTTGTTGTTTTTATTATTATTATCCCCAATGTTTTTCTTTCCTCTTATGTTTTGCTAAACACATGTTTTTCATTTATTATATAAAAATGTGTTTATGATTATGTTTGTGCACCTGCAGCCTGAAGTAGGCTAATTCTTAATCCTGAACTTAATCCTGTTGTCTATTTTTTATTAAAAGAAAAATAAGATGGAGATAGGAGAAAATAGGATAAAGGAACCAAGAACACCTTCCTTTTTTAATGTTTTAACCTCCAGTAAGCATTGGGCAGATTGGATAACTCAACTGGAATTGCTGGTTCAACAATAGAGCTCTGATATATTGATGTCAGAACTGCTCAAACTTCTGAGTCGCAAAACTCTGAGTGTAGAGATCTGGACCATGTGTTCACTGGGGTGAATTTGTTTTCATTCTGACAGTTAGAGATAGCTTTATTTGGGGAGTGTCCTTTCAATTGTTTTCTTACATGTTCGTTAAGGAATTCTAAAATATGAAGAGACGTTTATAGAATAGAACTGTAAGCTCTCCTATCACTCCACCATTAACTAGAAAGAATGCACACTCCCCTGACTGTTGGCAGGATTCAGTTTGGGCCTTATGAGTTTTTCCATTGAGTTGCTACCAACATAACAGTCAACTTCCTCCATAGCTGACCATCTAAAATAAAGACACAATGTGTGTGCTCGTGCACACATTCTCCCTGCTCTCCTCTCTTGTCCTGACCACTCCTCCTCCTCCTCTTCTTGCTCCTTCTCTTCCCACGATCCTCCCCCACAAAGATAAAATCTAGAACATCTTTTACAACATCATCTGAAAGAAGATGGTTTATGAACACTATGGACAGAAGTCTCTTGGATACCTAAAAATTGTCTCCCTTAACTATAAAAAAAATGCCTTTACAAATTTTAACTCTTTTATCTATTATACTGGGGCTTTGTAAATAGTTCTCCGCACTAATGACCAATACTGTTTTATTGGTACTTCCTTTTACTTAGAGATGTCTTTTGTGTGCTTCCAATTTTCTTTGAATATCTTTTCAATAATTTTTTTCCTAAAATGGAATCTAGTGTCCTTGCAGAGTAATAAATTTCCTACAATTTGATGTCAAGGTAAATCCAATTGGAATCATGTCTTTATCAGTGTCCATCCATAACAGCTGAGCTTTTCTTTGCCATTAACTTCCCGAGTCTCTCCTCTCTTCCCTTGTCTGCTGAGTTTCCAGACAGCTCATTCTACTTGGTTCCTTCTTTGCCTAAGTCTTAGAAGCATTAGAAGTACCCAGAACTCAACACTTGAAACAGTTCTACATCTATCCCACCTCCCTAGATGAACCAATCTCTTCCTCTAGCTTTAAAACACTTGTTTTGATACCATTTAATAGATATTTCAAACCTAACAAAATTCCCTATCTCTGCCTCCACCTAAGTGGTTGATTTACTGTCAAATCGTAACAAGTTCTGCCTTTGAAACATATCCAGAATATAGCTAGTTCTCCCAACCTTCGTGGCTACCATCCTTTTCTGCAAAATGCCAAAACCAAATAGAACAGTGGGTTTCAGTGTTTGCTAGAAACTGAGCTCTGGGACTATAGCCAAAGTTTCCTGAGTAATGTACTTCTCCCATATCTTCACTATTTAACACAATGTCTAGCGCACACAGGTAGATGCTAATGTGGATATTTGTTGGGTAAACAAATAGTATGGTGAAGTACATAGAAGCTAGATTCTTTTTCTCATGCTCAGTTATACCTTCTTCATTTCCACAGCTCAGCCCACTCCCATCATGCCCATGGTTAATTCATTTACACACTTGGTCTTTATTGTCAGTAGTTCTTAATGTGTTTTCAACTGTTTCTCCCTGATGGCTCTCCCTTCTTCTAAGTTGCCCTCCTCTTATACTTTCCTCAACTTATTTCAAATCACAGTGTCCTGCTTAAAAGCTTACAAAGTGATTTGAGGTTTGTTTTTTGCCTTTTTTTTTTTTGTCAGTTGTGCGGCTTGAACTCAGAGCTTGGGCACTGTACCTGACCTTTTTTGTTCCACCACTTTGAGCTACAGGTCCACTTCTGGACTTTCTTGCCTGGGCTGGCTTTGAAGCATGATCCTCAGATCTCAGCCTCCTGAGTAACTGGGTGTGAGTGACCAGCTGGCTGAGACAAGGTTTGATTAACCCCTAACGTGGAAAGAAAACTCCCCTGATCAAGCTCCTTCTACGGGGATACTTCCCAGACCCTTGTTGCCTCCGCCTTCCTGAATTCCCAACAATTGTGCAAACACCCGCTCATCTTTGTGATGCTCCTTGCCTCTTCACCCATCTGTCTGTCCACCCTCCAAGAAATGGAAGTCAGTCAGCCTCAGATCGGGGCCCCATTTTCCTCCTCTCTGTTCCTTGTACTGCTCTGACTGTGGTGTATCACAGTGTTCACTCATCTATTCCCCTGTCAGACTGCTGACTCCTTGAAGGCATGGGCCGAATCCACGCCCCGTACCTGTGACATGTCAGGAACCCAGCAACGCATCCTTTACTATGAGCAATTGACTGCATGGTGTGTGCAATAGATGGTGAATGAGAATTCTTGAGAGATAGGAAGCAAAAGATCAGCCGTACATGCGATGACAAGCAAACATTCAATTGAGAAAATGTTCATAGAAGAGATGGCATTTGGAATAGGCTTTGAAATGTGGGGAATGCTTTAGAAGGTAAATTGTGTTCAGCTATTGAACAAGTACTGAGTGACAACTCTGTACTAGTTAGTATGCCAGTTGTCTGGATCCTATCTAGTGCTTGTCATTAGAATCTCTAATTGATGGCTACTTCTAAACATAGCCCTTTCTAAGAGTTTTAGTTGACTTTCTTTGGTGATCAATAAGAAGCAATAATAGCACTTTAAAAAAGTGTTCCTACTGGAGACTGAGATCTGAGGATCATGATTCAAAGCCAGCCAGGGCAGAAAAGTTCCCATGAGACTCTTATGTCCAATTAGCTACTCAAAAAATGGAAGTGGAGCTGTAGCTCAAAGTGGTAGAGTGGTAGCACTAAGCAAACAAGCTCAGGGATAGCACTCAGGCCCTGAGTTCCAGCCCCACAACCCCCCTCCCACCCACCGCCCAAAAAAGGCTGTTGCTAAAGGTAAACTCTTTTTTAAATTAATCCTTAGTGATAACATGGAGAGAGATTACTCTGATCAGGTTTCAGGGAAGCTGTTAGCTGCTTTTTTTTTTTTGCTGGTTGTGGGACCTGAACTCTGGGCCTGGACTCTGTCCCTCAGCTCTTCAGCTCAAGGCTAGCGCTCTACCACTTGAGCCACAGCGCCACTTCCGGCTTTTTTTTTTTTGCTTATGTGGTGCTGAGGAATCGAACCTAGGGTCTCATGCATGCAAGGCAAGTGCTCTACCACTGAGCCACCTTCCCAGCCCATTAGCTGCTTTTTACTACAAATAAAAAGCAAACAAATAAATATGGTCCTTGCCTTTCAGAAATGACTTCATTAATCCATTGGAAAAGGGAATGTTAATATATAAGTAAGTGGCAGTAGAAGGTTAATTCATCGCCTCTGCTTGCCATCATTGTTAGATCATTTTAGAGCTGTGTTCAGATTAGAACTTGTCAATACTCCCGGGCTGTATGAAGAGGATACATAGGTTATCATCTTACCTTTCCCTCATTTCCACACTACAAGAGACTGAAAGAGACTGCATGCCACATGAAAATAAAAACTTCAGAGTCATCTTACTGTGGAATATATTTTTTAGCAGGAAGCACTGACTGGGGTTGCAATTTGAAAAGACAGATTATTTGTGTTTTGTTTCCTCCTATAAATGTGAGTGTTGAGCTGGGTATTGCAGCACAAAATTTTTAATGTGTGTGTGTATATATATGTATATGTGTGTATATATATGTGTATATACATGCATATATATGTATGTTTATATACATATATGTATAAAACATGTATATGTGCATGTGCATAGTGTATATGATCGGTTAAGACACTATGTGGCATTTGAGATTCTTTTTGTTTTTTTGGTCGGTCGTGGGGCTTGAACTCTGGGCCTGGACGCTGTCCCTCAGCTCTTCAGCTCAAGGCTAGCGCTCTACCACTTGAGCTACAGCGCCACTTCCTAATGTGGCGTTTGAAAATGTATCCTGTTCCATATTTCTTGGCTAACTATAAGCAACAATTTTGTAAAGCTTTGTCTTAGACTGGCTGATCTGCAGCATGCAATCTATTCCAGGGACCAACTATAGAAGCAGCAGTTTTATCAACCTTTGTCTTGGAGTAGATCATTTGAGTAACAGATCTGCACCCCGTGGCCTGTTACAGGGACAGTCCCTCAGCCGGCATCGACACGTGTGCGTTCCTGTCATCCTTCCTGTGCTCCAACAGGACTCTGCTGATTGATGGCCAGGTGGAACTCAAAAGAGGCCTGCAGAGGCAGGAGCGCCACCTCTTCCTATTCAACGATCTGTTCGTGGCGACCAAAATCAAGTGAGTATACTGCTACCCTCTCTTCCTGTTATCATTGTAAAAGTGCATCTCCACAAAGGGAGACCACACTGACCAAAAGAATGTTTAGCCTTCTGCTCTGATAGCTAATATCTGGAGTTTCCTGTTTGTTTTGCTTTTGAAAAAAAAAAAAGGAGTTTTCTTTTATATCTTTTTGTTGTTGTTGTTGTTGTTCGTGGGGCTTGAACTCTGGGCCTGGGCGCTGTCCCTCAGCTCTTCAGCTCAAGGCTAGCACTCTACCACTTGAGCCACAGCGCCACTTGTGGTTTTCTGGTGGTTTATTGGAGATAAGAGTCTCACAGCCTTTCCTGCCTGGGCTGGCTTTGAACTTTGATTCTCAGATTTCAACCTCCTGAGTAGCTGCAATGACAGAAGTCTTTTATATCTTTTAAAATAATTTTCCCCCAGAAAAGTACTGGGTCCCTATGTGTGCTGGGACCTAAATACAGGTAAGGGTTATGTAAAGAATGTCATGGACATGATCATTCTCTTTTCTAGCTTGACCTCGAATGTGGGGGCTTTCTATTTCATGGGGAGGGGAGATGGGAACTTAACATTTTTTAAAAAATAAAACAACCACCAAGAGGAACGTCTCTGCAATACCAAACTTGAGTCTGGCATGTCCCTTGTCATCCTCAACTGGAGGATAATTGGAGCCCTGGCACCCTTGAATTTGCTGAACTAATTTGAGACGAGCACTTAGCCCTGCTGGTCACAGCAGCAGGTAGGAGGGGAGCAGGTGGACTTGGTGTTTCATCAGCTCATCTTCAGGCTTCCTTCAGAAAGGGCGGTTCAGTCTTCAGCTCGCCTTTACAGGGGCAAACTCAAGGGGGCTAAACAATGGCCCCTATTGCCACATTTATTATTGTTTTTAATCTGAGTTGAATTGGAGCAGATGCAGTAGAGAACATGGGCGGGCGCCCCCTGTGACTGACTCAGGTATTACATTTGCTCCAGTCTGTGCCCGGTGTTGACCACACTTGCTGGAAATGGTTTGCCAGTCTTGTCATTCTTTCCTGTAGGAAATTAGAACACGTATGAAAGCCAGCTGGGGGCCTTCCTGACCACTCTTGATATTCATTAGAAAGATAAATAGTTTCTCCAATAAAATTAGGGCCTTCCTTTTTACTTTAATGATGGGATCTGTTTTACAAGCATTTAATTATTTAGAAGGCAGCTGGTATTCTCTGTTATGAGTCCCAGGCCAGCCTGGGACCATGATTCTTCCTGTGCCTCGCATGCAGTTAGAATCGCTCTGCATACCAACACACACTCAGCTTCCTGGCTCTGATGGAGTCTTGCTAACTTTTTGCCCAGACTGACCTCGAACTGTAATCATCCCAAGTAGCAGGGATTACAGGCAGGAGTTACCAGCTTGGTTCACCTAGCTTTATGTCCATAAATGTTCCTAACCTATTTCTCCTCTCTCTCTTATCAAGAAGGTCTTCAATAGTCTATGAAACGAACTCCAAGAAAAGGAAAAGAGACATTTTTGTAAAATTAGCATTGCTGCTGTTTTTGTTCTCTTTTCCTTTTGTCTGGTTGGTTTGTTTGTAGTTGGGGGAATAAGGGAGGGCACAGAATAGGCAGAACATAGGGTGAACAAATACAACAGGAATACTCACTAGACACTATGTGGAAGATGAACTGTACATCTTGTGGCTGGGGATGGGAGGGAAAATCCAGGAGAGAGCAATGGAAGGGGAGACATGGTTCAAAAAGAATTGTACTCATCACTTATTACCTGATTCATGTAACTGTAACCCCTCTGTATATCAACTCTACAATAACAATATTTTTTAAGTCTTTAGCTCTCTGTGTTAGACAAGAAAGTAGACCAAAGATAGAAGATGGGGGTGGGAGGGGGAAGGGTAGTGATTCAGAACTACCCTTCAGAAGCAGCTCCCTCCCCCCAGTTCAGATTGCAGCTGTGATACTTAAGCTATTTGGCTTTTGGTAATCTCTCTGGCTCCACCTCCTTATGTATAGGAGGTCCTGAATTTCCCTGGGTATTTTGTCTATCAGTGCTTTTTAACTCATTAAGTCTCAGCCCCACCATTTGTATGAAATATGTCAATGAGGTCAAAATATATGGCATTTCCACATCACAGGGCCTTACGGGAGGCTCAGGGAGAAATTGTCAAAAAGCAATTTTACTGCTGATTAAAAGTAGGTCATCTTCCAGGTCCCCAGAGATGAATGATAATCACGTGAAGTCTATTCGCTTTCTCTCTCTTTGTATTCTCGTCTAGTTTAGGTTCTAATTTTAGATTACAGGGTTCAGTTTGATTTGTCCTTTGGGTTCAGTTTTGGGGTTTTTTTTTTTTTGCTCTTTTGCCAGAATGCGAGGTAAAATGGATGAAAACTAAAGTTAAAATAAACTTGCTTTTTTAAAGGTTGGAAAGTCTTGCTACAACTCAGTTCAAAGTGTATTGTAAATTCTAAGGGGTTTTCTTTAATCTTTCACAAGATAGCAATGTTTTTCAACTTGTCAATAAATTGTACACTTGTACACTTTAATATTCAGCCACTTAAATATTTTTGAAAGTAAGCAAGTGAGAATTTTTGTAGTAGCAGGAAATTTCAGGCAAGTTGTTGTTCCAAATCCAGTGCTCAGTGTATAGAAAAATAGTGTGGCCAGTTTATGAATGCTTTCTGTCATACACGTAGGCCTGAGGAATCAACCTTTCATCCAGCATTTCAAAGGCCAACCACGTCAAAATCTACTGTGACAATCACCTGACACTGCAATGTTCAGACATTCGTCGCCCACAATTATGCCAACTGGCTTCTTGTAACAATTAGAGATACCCTGGTAGAGCTAAAGAAATAAAATGAAGAGATCCTGTTGCCTGTTGTTTTTCTCTTCTATTTTCTTTGTGTGTGTGAACGTGTATGTGTGTGCAAGTGCGTGTGCCTGCATGCGTGCGTATGCATGGGCTGGTTCTGGTACTTGAACTCAGGACCTAGGTGCTGTCCCTGAGCTTCTTTTACTCATGGCTAGTGATCTACCGCTTGAGCCACAGCTCTCCTTCCAGCTTTTTTGGTAGTTAATTGGAGATGAGAGTCTCGCAGACTTCCCTTCCCTCCAGGGGCTGGCTTCAAACCTTGATCCTCAGATCTCAGGCTCCTGAGAAGCAAGGATCACAGGTAGGAGCCATCCGCAGCTGGCTGCTTGGATTTAAGGAAAGCTGCTTTTTTGGAAAATGAAATTATCGGCATGCTAACTTGAGCAGCCAGATTGTTCAAGGAAGCCTCTGGAAATCCCTTATTTGATGTCTTCCAAAACATATGCGCACATACCCTGTTCTTTCCTGAGATTTCTAATTTCAGCCTGGAGTGGAGCGAAGAGATGTTCTTGTCTTTGGAGAAAAGGCACCGACCTCGGGGAGGGAGGGATAAGATGTTGAAAGGGGTGACACGGATCAAAAGCTATTGCATTCATAAACCACTTTGTTCAATGGCAACTCCTTTGTGTAGCTACTTAAAGATAATGATAGTAAAAGAAAGGCACTTTGGCCTAGGTGGTTTTGAACTACCTTTGATACAGAAACGGTAGTCTGAAAAGCATCCTACAGTTATAACTTGTCCTTACATGGTGAGCTCACAACCATTTTGTTTTTTCTCTTTCTAGATACAACAATAACTTTAAGATAAAAAATAAAATAAAATTGACTGACATGTGGACAGCTAGCTGTGTGGACGAAGTGGGAGAAGGCCACACTAATGCCACCAAGTCCTTTGTCCTGGGCTGGCCCACGGTGAACTTTGTGGCTACTTTCAGGTAGGAACCGCAGCTCCTCTTCCTCTTTGCTTGGATTAGCTAATTTTTTTTAATTTTTCAATTTTTTTTTTTTTTGCCAGTCCTGGGGCTTGAACTCAGGGTCCTGAGCTTCTTTTGCTTAAGGCTAGCGCTCTACCACTTGAGCCACAGCGCCACTTCTAGCTTTTTCTGTGTATGTGGTACTGAGGAATCAAACCCAGGGCTTCATGCATGCTGGACAAGTATTCTACCACTGAGCCACCTTCCTAGCTGGATTGGCTACCATTAAAAACAAATTTTGTTCCTCTAATTTTTTAAGGAAAAACCTTGTATTCTGCTTAGGTATTTAAGTCAATTATTCATGTGCCTTATTTTTTAAAGCCATACTTTTTCATTCGAATGTTTAAAAATAAATGATAAATATTGGGAACTTTTAGAGCTGTTTCCTTGGCGTGGCCTGAGATATTTTTGTGAAAGGGTTCTACCTGGATTAGGAGTGTGGAATCGAGTCGTCAGACCTCTAGGATCCTCCCTGCTTCCGCAGTGCCAACGTATCTGTTTTACATATTGGTTATTAAACCTGATCAGTCTTTGCAAGCCACTGAAAGAAATCTTCACCCAAGCAATTTTTATAGAATAATCCAGTCTAAGTTTGAGGAATGAGTTTTCCCTGATATTACTCCCAGATTGTCCAAAGCAGTAGTGTTGTGTTATGCGAACAAAATGAAGTGTGATACAAGACTAAGTTCCCTGAACTGTCTTTCTGATTTGGTGTCTGCAGAGATATGACCATCAAAAGTGAATTTCTGATACTATGGAGTGAAAATGAGTTTCCTAAGACTCAGTCTGAAGCCTGGAGAGTGGTGAATAGATTCATAAATTCAGAATATGTGTCCTTATTAGCCAGGACATGATTAGTTAGAGTTTGTTGATTCACATCTGTCGTTTCCAGCAACTGTATCCATATTCCAGTCTTTGTTTTACGCTTCAAGGCAAATACGCATGACCTGCACCTGAGGCTTTTTGTTCTGCTTTTCTTTCCAGTCGCAACAAACTATTCAGGCATTGTCTTGAAACCAGACAACTAAAATATCTTCCAAGCTGTTAATCTTTTAATAAGGACAAGCATGCCATTAAATTCTGTTATGCATTGCTGGCCTACCATGAGCTTTTAAGAGCTTATTTGGGAAAAGCATGTTATTGGGGGGTCATTTTCTGCATATTAGTTTCTTGGTTTAAAAAAACCGATTTCTACAGATATCATCACTTCCTGTTGTTGAATCCGTTTGGTAAAAGGAGGAATTCCAAGTGATCTCTTTAATGAAAAGAATTCCTATGCAACTTCAAGAGGGGGAAGACATGGGGACATGTTTTCCTCACATAGCATTGCTCAAACTATGGCTCTGTAGCCAAGTGGTTAAAGTTGACATCATCAATAATGTCACAGTGGTGACATGGAACCCCTTACTATAAGGTGATAAAGAAAGCAACTCGCCTCTGTAGTGTTTCCCTCCCTGCAAAAGCAAAAATACATAAATAAATGCTAATCTAGCCATGAGAAGACCATCTGCCAAACACAAAGCGAAGACAAGTCTGTAAAATCTCTGAACAGTACTCCTCAAAACTGTGAAGAGCTAAACCAAAATCAGGAAAGACTGAGCAACTGTCCTTACACCAACCCTGGGGTGGACGGAATAGGTAAATGTTATAGGATATTGGATTGCCTTCAAGAACAGAAAAAAAAAGACCATCAAAAGAAAAACCGACAAAATCTAAGTCACGTCAAGAGTTTATTTTAAATGTGAGTGCCAGTGTTTAGGAATTGGATCAGAAAAACGTAAAAGGATGTGAGATGAATACAGAAATTCACTGTATAAGCTCTGTGACCATACTGGTCTAAAGAATGAGAGAGAGTAAATATGATCAATGTATATTGTATTCTTGTCTTGACATAGCACCAAAAGAAATCCCACACTGTATAGTTAATGTGAACTAATGAAAAAAAATACTTTCTTGCAAAAACATACATTTGATTTTAAAATGACTTGATCTCTCAAAGCCAACGGTTGAGGAATTCTGCCTCTGGTATGGCAGAGTGCAGTCTTAGCACACTGACCAGCCTACGGATAACAGCTCGGAAAGCTGAGCAAAATACACACAATTGTAACTCACCTAAGGGTTCTGAAGAGGTGACAAACCTGGGGTGATCTGAGAGGAGAGTTGGCACTTGGAAGAAGGCACCAACCTCAGTCGGGCGAGTTTCCTGGTTTTTAAGACACCAGAGGGTACAGGGTCACTAAAACTCACAAACCCCTGCAAGTCCTGAAGAAGCAGAGTACAGAGGTGAATGGAAAGCAAGAGGAACGAGACAAGGGGAGTTCCACTGTCCATGTGCAGACGCTGTTCAGTGAGTATACTCCTTGGTGAACCGGTGAGACAGAATTTGTAACTCCATCCCACCAAATTCATTGTCTGCTGAAACCAGAGCAGCGACACAGTCTGACTAGACAGTCGAACAGTTAGAACAGTGTCAAGAAGGCAACAGAAAATTCCTTGGCATACAGAAGGGACAAAAAGGAGAAAGAAGCTCAGTAACAGAAGCCCACCCCGAGGTGACTCATCCCCCAGATTACCAGAAAATAATTTTTAAATACAAATAAAGAGGCCAAAAGAAAAAAAATCCAACTGAAATGCATGAAAAGATGAGAAATATTGGCAGAGCAACAGAATAACCGAGAAAAAGCCAAAGGAAAATTCTACAACAGAAACGTGCAGAACATGTTTTGTTGTTGCTGTTGTTTTTTTACACAAACCATGTAGCTTCCTTACAGAGTGGAAATGGGAGGTGTCTGTGAATATAATGTTGGTATAAATTACTTCTGTGGTTCCATCTTCCACTCTTATTTTCTTTGTTGGCAGTTGTCCGGAACAAAAGGACACGTGGCTCACTCTCCTTCAGAGGTAATTTTTTTTTCAATATTCTGATTTTTAATGTTTCACCTGTGGTAAAAGAGCTTAAAATCGTGTGCTGCAGAGTTATATCCCCAAACGCTTCCCTTCACCCTTACTAGAAATTACTCGCTTGCCCTCAAAAAATATCATCGGTTGTTTAGATTGTATAGTTGCAACGACTGACTGTAAAATAATGTTCTCGGTGTAAGCCTTTCTGGGAGGAGAAAATTGGGGTTTGTTTCAGTCATTTTAGACTGAAATTAAGTCATCTCTTCTACCTCTTCCTGTCATCCTCAAACTACCAATTAATAGATTTGTTCAAAAGTGCACGATTTTCTATAGTCCACCTCACAAATCCAGTATCTAGACCAAAATGGCTAACTTCAGCTCCTCAGCTAAACCCCTAGCTCTCCTCCTTCCTGCCCTTTCCCCCTCCACAAGCTACGGGAGAGTTAAGAATTCCAGGCTGGTAGAAAACTAAATGGGAAATGAGAAGCCATGGCTCTGGGTTGGCCTAGTGAAGTATTGAATATATTCTCACACTTAGTAAGTATATGGGGCCAAACCTGTTCAGAATAGGCAGGGAGACTTTAAGGAGAAATCGATCTATATATTTATTTATATGACCCTGATCATGATTCTCGAACCTCACTTGGCAAAATGCATGTCTCATTCTTTCTGGGTTTTGGTTTTGGTTTTTGGTTTTTGGTTTTTTTGGTGTCCATGCCTAATGTCCTGAAGAAACCTTTTTTTTTTTAAATTCTCTTTCAACCCACCATGTAATCTGACTTGGCTGAGTCTGTCCCGTGTCTTTTTTAAAAGTAGTACGTAAGCCGATTTCGAATGTGATCAAAAGCGATTGATTTTGAAAAGTAAGCCGTCAGCGAATTCCATCTGACTCAGTGTTTTTTGGGTTGTCGTTGCATTTGATTAGATACATCAATCTAGAGAAAGAGAAGGACTACCCGAAGAGCATTCCCCTCAAAATCTTCACCAAGGACATTGGGAATTGTGCCTATGTAAGTGTTTCTCGGCCAGAAAATTCAATTCCAAGTCCCTGCCTCAGGTAGAGAACAGCATGGAGTCAAGGAGAGTGAGACAGACAGACAGACAGACAGACAGATGACAAAGTATGAATGTGCTACTGAAATACCATAGTTGGGGGGGAATGCTTTTTCCTGAGTCTGTGCAAATCTTTGTATGTATGAAAGGAAACCACAGAGAAAAAGCAGCGAGAGATCTATGTTCACCATAGTATTTAACACTCACCCATGGAAAGATTCTGGCCTGTGAGATGTGTCTTTTCTCTCCCTGGCATGAATGATTCTGCGAGATTTGTGTTAGCAAAAGGCAGTTAGTAAGCAAGGAGATATTTTCTGTACAGGGAAGTATTCTTCAGGGGTTTTTTCCCCCTGCTTGTCAATTCTTAAGTCAAGAGTGCTCAGGAAAAGTCCTTCATTCTTTGAGATTTGGAGGATTGAATCCCTCAGGTGAAGAAAAAATGGGTCACTTGCAGAAGATGGCTTTTGTAAGGGATAGCATGCTTCTGGCTCCCGGTGTTTTGGTATGGTCTTTAATACCAGTCTGTGTAGTGGGTTGGCTGAAGCTATAGTTCAAGAGCAGAAACATTATAAACAAGTTGGAAACTTTGTGTGTGTGTGCTTGTGTGTGCGCTGGTCCTGGGGACTTGAACTCAGAACCAAGTAAGCTTTTTTACTCAAGGCTAGTAGTACTCTCCCACTTCGCACCATAGCTCCATTTCTGGCTCTTTTTTTTTGTGCATGGGTGTGTGTGTGGTTAATAGTAGATAAAGAGTCTCTCAGACTTTCCTGCCCTGGCTGGCTTCAAATGTTGATCCTCATATCTCAGCCTTCTGAGTAGCTAGGATGACAGGCATGAGCCACCAGTGCTTGGCTAGAAAATTATATTTTTATGCTGTGGACTGTCCCTCTAGTAGCCCTAGATCGCATGGAATAGTTTTGTGGAAAGCTATGTAGTCTGAATGAGTTATGCATTGGACAAAACCCAAGTTAGGCATATATTCTAACCAGTTCAGGTATCTGACTTAAATTCTTGCAGGAACTATTCACATTTTTACGGTAGGAGACTGCCATGATCTGTTTGCTTTAGTACAGTGGAGGGATAGTTCAGTATGAAAAGAATTTTCATGGAAAGTCCCCTGACTTATTTATCATTAAAAGCGAGGCTACATCCAGGATGAAGTGACAGAGCCAATGTCTCGGCCAGCACTGCTTCTAAAAGATCACCCCCAAGAGTAGTGCATGTGGAGGAAATAGATTATTCTTGGCCTCTTGTGTTGCAGAGCCTGTCAGTGAATTCTGCCGATCTGGAATGGATAGCCAGGTCTTTCCATTTTCTGTTATTTGATTTCTAGCCAAAGTGCTCTACCTTCTACCATTCATTTGTGCTGACTCCCAGAAAGCCATGCAGGGGAAAATATACTTCTGTAATTACTTTGTGGAGCATATATGTCTAATGGTTAGCAAAACTAGCTTAGTATCCAGGTAATTAGAAAGATTCTGTACAAAAGACTTTACGAGAGAGTGTCTTTAAGTGGAATCAAGGTGGCTTGTTGACTTGAAAAACAGATGCAGAAGCCCTTTCTAAAGCTGTATTTGGGACAATAAGAAGCGCATTTTGAAATCAGTGCATTTACAATGATCTTTTAAAAAAAAATTTTAAAATTCAAATAAAAACAATTTGTCCAGACAAGTACTTGGCCCACAGTAAAGAAAGACTAGAACACAATGACAACCCATACATTCTCAGGAGATTTAAACTTCTCTATTTTTAATTTTACGTGTTTTTTTCATGCCACTTTTTTTGAGTGTATCATGTAATCCTTGGCTATCAGAGCCACCTGCTTTATCTGATAATTATCCTGCATACAAACTTATCTGCATAGCCGGTAAGAGAATTGAGCTCTCTAGTATGTTCAGTGCTCACTGATTAAGTCCTCTCATGAAAGTCTTAGTAACCACAAGGGCTAGACACATAGAAAAAACTTAGATATTATGAGTACAGAAAGAGAGACCCAGCACTTTCTCTGTTCTTAGATTTCCCACTGCAATGTGCAAATGAGGCAGAGGGCAGCCTGACTGATTTGCTGTGTGTGTATATGATGTGAAGTGGGGTCCATGTATACTCTTTGCTTAAGCTCTTGTATTTTTTGAGCTTAGGTTCTACAAGAAAAAGAAATGTTTTAGTAAAGGGCATATCAAGGGGTAAAAGTAAGAAGGGTCTGTGTCCTACTTAAAGTCTCGTGCCTTATGCTATTTGTGCTTGAAAGCAAGATTCGTCTTTGGATCATCATTTAGCAATGATTATTTGTCTTTAATTTCCTTATTTGTAGATGTATCTCTTATTTCTTTTTTTTCCCCCCTACAGTCCAAAACTATAACAGTAATGAATTCAGATACAGCGAGTGAAGTCATCAACATGTCATTACAAATGCTAGGGATAACCGTAAGTTACTCTGCTAGATATTTTTTATTTGTTTTGCTTTGAGACAGAATCTCAAGGCTGGCCTTGAATTCACGGTCTTCCTGCCTCTACTTCCTACATCCTAATTATAAAGAAATTTTTGATTCAAAGTAGTATTTAGTAAACTTAGATGTAAATACTGTGCTTTGTAAGATAACATATCTGTCCTATTTTGTCCCCCATATGTAGAAAATAAAGACAGGAAAGCTTTACTCTAAGTGCACTATATATCTCCACTCACACACAAAAACATCTTTGCTAGAAAATTCTTAATAGAGTTTCAGCCTTCTTTCCCCCTTCCTTCTTGGCATTATCTGACAGTTTGCCTACGAGTTGGTCTTGGGATAATGACAAATTCAGAATAATGTGTTCTGTAGTAGAATTTTTACATCAAGGACAGCGAAAGGTGGGGAGAAGAGGCGCTGGTATCAGGGAGGGGGGTGACTGTGTGAAAACAGACTAATAGTAAAGCACATTAAAAAAATTTAATGGGGGATAAAAAGAATTACAGAGTAGCAAATTTGATCAAAGCACCTCATATACATGTATGGGAAGAATGCAGTGAGACCCTTTTGTATGATTAACATAAACAGGCCCTGTTCACTGACTACAGGTCCTGACGATATGGTGGTTTGTGGGTGATGAGACTCAGGGCAGTTTGTAAGTGAGGAGAGCTCTGGACGCTGTCATGAATTTGAAGATCCTTAGTGTGCAGTCCACATTGTTTTGCTTGTAGTTTCTCACTTTTTGCTTTCTGGGGCAGAGGAAACTTTTGGAAATTTTATTAGTGGGAAAGATTGGCGTATACCTGAGGATGAGGTAGAAGATTAAGGATGGGGGGGGGTTCATCCCATGGCTCCCTGCGAGCTCTGCAAAGCCTGTGATGAGTCCTTTAATTGAAGGCAAGGGCTTCTGAGGTGTGCAAACAAGCAAAGAACCTAAACATTTCAGTCAGAGTCTCCAGGAAGATACTCCGGTGACAATGATGTGGTCTGGCACACTTAGCATCTGCCGTAGTATTGCTGATGTATTTAGATTTGCTCTTCACCATGCTGTGCTGAAAGAACTCAGTGCTACCGCAATTTGGGACACACAACCTAATTAATAAAAGTTTAGCAAAGGAGATGACTGAATCGAGTTCTGACCTCTATCAATAGAGCTTAGAGAAGAGTAGTTTAAGGGGTAGGGAAAGAGTTCAATACATTAATCATTTTTCCTATCTATAATTCTTTACGGATTTTAGTCTGCTTAGACCAGACAAAACTTAAGTTTTATTTAATCAGGAATGCGAGTTACCTTAGTTAATCCTGGTTAAAGAGATTTTCACGGTGTTTTCAATACTGCCTAAAAATCAAAAGAGTTGTTAGATTGCTCCTCCTCTCTGATCAAGGGATGGGACGAAGAAGATAGATAGGACAATCTGTGTGTGTGACCAGCAGTTGTCTGTTGGGCCTTTGCCATAGCCAAGAGCAGTTAAAGAATAGGAAATATCACCAACACACTTGACTATTCGTGTGAAACATTTTGCTTTGTCCCTGGCTGGCAGACTCAGCAGGAGCTAAGTGATAGAGTGTTGTCTCTTTCTCATGGATTAATAGTATTACTGGGTTAGAATAGTGCTGGTGACGGGTTTGCTTTTCCTTGACCCAGTCCCTTATCTAGGTAAACCTCTCTGTTCTGTTTCCGGGACTGTTCTTGTCCCAACTGAAGCCATCTATCTATCTCCTCCAAGCTTCTTGCATCAATCTGTGCAGTGGCATATTGATTTCTCATTCACATCACCTATGTAGTGAGACCCTGACCCCACTGCAGTTGTGGGGGAGGGGGCGGGGAATCTGTAGCCTGGTAAAGAGGAAGCCAATCCTTCGTGCATGGGAGATGAGTTGTAGGAACTAGCAAAACCATCTTGAAAAACCATAACTATCCCCATGACCCTGAATTTTCTTTTTGCAAAGCATAAAATACCCCCCCCAAGTGTATCTTTATGATGCAAGTGTCAAACATGAAAGATGTATGGTGACTTTTAATTCTTTTATCTCCAAGGGCTCTGAGAAAGATTACCAGTTATGGGTTAATTCTGGAAAAGAAGCCGCACCATACCCACTCATTGGTAAGTTTCTGGGGAAATCTAAGCCGGCATTCTGTCATAACTATAATTCTAAATGTCTTGGAAGTGGTCCCAATCCATAATATACCTCTTTCATGGGGTATGCATTTAATACCTACTAACCATTTACTGCGTGCTAGACAATTGGATTTTTTTTTCATGCCACAAGCTAATGGTACAGTTAGGGAAAGAAATATAAAATATTCACTTTGCTTTTTCACTTTAGCTTGTCACGTTTTCTAATTTCTCTGTGAGAAAGCAATATGTACTGGTATTCTTCTCCATATGTAAGTTTTTATGTTCACTTCTTGAAGTCTCTGTTCCCTCCTTTCCTACTATGTTGCTTCTATAGGAAACCTCCTATAATCCATCATCAGTGAGCATCTAATCATCTTTTCTGTGCCCAGAACTTTCCTAAGCCTCTTTAAAAAATGAGATAAATAACCCATGCTGATTCCTAAGTGTCTTTAGAGAGTAATTTACAAAACTAATGAACTATACTGTTCCTCTAGCCAAGTTTTCCAGCATTTGTTGTAAGGAATGCTATTTTAAGACAGAGTCTCACTAGGCTAGCTTACGCTGGTCTTCAGACCTTACACTCCTCCTGTTGTTGGTAGGAATTATAAACAGGTGACACCTCACTTCAAAAAAATACATCTTGATCAATAATTTCATGCAGTGTAGCTAATTGACGTAGATTAGTTACAAGGGACAGTGTCGATAGCAGATTGGGAAATGAGTGAGTAGTACCTGCTAGGCTTTGTGTAAAGCAAGCATTTGCATCATCTCCTGTAACCCTGTCACCACCACTGACCCCAGACATATAAGACAAAAGGTTCCTGCAAAATGTCTCTCTCTATTCTAATACAGAAGAGGAGGCTAGACAGCAGAGCTAAAGGCAAGACTGATTGCATTTCAGGTGTATTTTTCTTTTGATGTCATTTTTTTAAGTGAACAATGTAAGTTGTCATTATAGAATCAAGTATCTAAAATAACAATATAATTTAATGTAATTTATTAAAAAGCAATGAAGACTAAGGAGATGATAACTTTTAGGAACATTGCGATTTAAAGCTTCTACTGCTACCTTGTCCTAATAAGATTATGCCACCAGATCATACATCAAGGAGGCTGAGATCTGAGGATGGAGATTTGAAGCCAGCTTAGGCAGGAACATCTGTTGAGATTCTTACCTCCAGTTAACTACCCAAAAGCTGGAAGTGGAGCTGCTCAAATAGTAGAGCATCCACCTTGAGCAAAATAGCTCAGGGACCAGCACACAGGCCCAGGCTCTGAGTTCAAGGGATAGGACTGGTACACTAAAAAGAAAAAAAAAAATGCATAAGGTTTTAATTCTGTGTCTCAGTGGGTATTAGAAAACAACTGTAAATTAGCTGCTGGCTATTTTGATAAATGAATTTCATATTTTTTTCATTATAAGAGCCTTTTGCCTTAATCCCTGGCAGTTAATAATACACTTTCATTGTATGTGTATGCCAGGTAGCAAGGAAGAGCCTGAAGAGTATACTGAGTTCTGTAATAAGTAAACTTATTCTGTGCCATTATTTAAGCACAGAGAGTAACAGTATTTAGGGACTACACTGGGAGAATGGAATGACTTACAGTACGGCAGAGGAAAACAACCATGTTCCAATCAGATGGCCAAGGTTTTCTTTTTGTATCTATTACTATGACTTTAATCCTCTAAAAAACCCACCCTCAGGAGGAGTCAGTGGGAGGGAAGTATAAAACAACCACTCCCAATTGCATAGCTAATAATATAATAATATTCCTGGGCAGACAATTACATAACTAATAAACAGTAACAAAACAATCAGTAATGTTCCTCAAGGATCGTTTTCATCCTGTTCTTTAAATCATCTTGGCCACGAACATTTCCTTGCCCAAACCTTACAATGCTTGTGTATTATGGAGCTCATGATGCAGGATAACTATTTTAAATCATGGGTTGCCTGAAGATTTTTCAGATCTAGTGTCAAAGGAGAAACTAGAATACCCTTTAAAATGCCCTTCTTAAATGCCAACCTAGGAGGAAAAAAAAAGACAGCATATGCACTCATCTCCAAGGCAGACCATCATTCTCAGTAAGGGATTCTTAAAAGATACTTTTTCTCCTTCCCTTTACCCCTCCCCCAACATAGTGGCGCTAACTTCCCAGAGGGTCCCCTGCCTTCCTGCAGTGGTCTCTTTAACAGTCAGGGCATACAAGTAGGTCCACAGGGACAAAAAGATTCTCTGTACCCCAAAGTCACAGGGATGAATGGCGGGCAGCACAGTCCACTTTGTCATACACGTACTCACGATGCTCATCAGTCCCAAGTCCATGTTTGTATTTCGTTTTGTCTTCTCTTGGTAGGGCATGAATTCCCCTATGGAATTAAAATGAGCCACCTTCGAGACACTGCACTCTTGACACGGGGATCCAGGGACTCCGGCACGCCTCCAAACCTCCAAGAACCCTTCCTCATTGAACACCTTCCTCGCGACATGCAGTGCCAGTTCATCCTCAAGCCCAGCCGCCTGGCGTTAAGCCAGCAACTGAGTGGTGAGCAGCTCTCTCCCTCCTCCACGCAGCCAGCCTGACTCAAAAGCTTTCCTTCCCCCAGCATAAATGTAGCACTCAAGCCAGGACCCAACTCTCTACCCCAAGCAGGTACATTGTTGTTTTTCTTTTGAAAGTTGCTAATTGATAGGAGAGCATTTCAGAAGGTGGTTTTATAAACTGATACCGAACATCACCAACTTGTAGCCAGTAACCCTCATTTGCCCCATCTATCCTTGGTACTTTTTCTGCTTTAACCTTCCTCCCGGGTCCAGCCAAAGGCTCAGGCAGCGCTGCAGGTGCTACAATGCCTCTTTTGTACTGACTGTAACACACCATACTGTGTGTTCCCTTATGATCACATTATCAAAAGAGAAAAGAGGCTGTCAGTGCTGTGTTAGAAAGCTGATTGTACCTCCCGTCCTGATGAGCAAGCAGAAGGACTAATGGTTTCTGCAGAAACCTCTCTCCCTCCTTATTAGCCTTCTATTGCACCAGATTCTCTGTGAACACAGATTTCCCTTACCCCATAATAAAGGCTCTAGTATTAGAATAGTGAGGTTTCACATAAAACCACCCAAACTTGCCCTAACCCAAACAAGAGGCTTAAGCAAATGAGCAAACTTAGGAAGGACACACTTAAAAGAGAAGGCGGCCGGGACTGCAGACATAGCCAGAGCCCCACCCACACTGCTGAGTGCCACCTGCATTTCTCCAGCGGTGTCATCCACTAATGAAGCACTAATGAAAAGAATCATAGCCTGTGCTTTTGCCCAGATTTTTTTTCTATTATCTTTAAGTAGTTGTAAAGGAGTCACCATTCAGTAAAGCAGTTTGTGAATATGATGACTCTAGACCAACATCGCCCTTCCTGTTCACCCTCTTCCTCCCCAGCCTTCCCTCAAGCTCTTCATTTTGGATTCTTGTCTGTACCATCTCCCTTCTCTCCATTTGTCTACCCCTTTCCCCTTGAATTACAAATCCCTGCTTTAGGTGTCAGCTGGGGATGTGGAATAAATTTACCTACAATACTTGGGGCTTCCAGAATCAAGCTTTCTCTTTCTAACACCCCCAACCCCTCCCCTCAGCCCCATTCTCCAGGGGCTGGGACTATCTCTTGTCTCTACTTGTTCAAGCCAGTAGGAGTTCAAGTTTCTTTCTAGAGTTTATCACCAACTACCCTGGGGCCTAGAGGTTCCTCTCAAGTTTGCATGGGATCTGTCCTGCTGTAAACATATTTTGTGAACTGAAAAAAGATACATAAGAGTTTTTGTAAAACATTAGCTTCCTGTCTCAGTAGTAGAGAAGCAAATCAGGAAACGAGAATTCTTTGTGTCTAGAAAACAATAGGAGCAAACTCCTCCTCTCTCATTCCTCTTCTACGCTTTTATCTTGTTTTTATCTCTGCCCCCTTTTCTCCTTCCTCTCTCCCCTTTCTCCTTTCCTGTCTCTTAGAGCTAAGGGGGAAATTGTGTGGGCATAGACGCACATTTTGCTTTAAGTTTTTAATCGACCCTTCATTTTACCTATGAACTCAGGACCAAAGTTCTAAAAAGATACCCATTTTAGTCTCCCCCTCCCCCTGCCCCGTGGATAAAATCCCACATGATTCTTCCTTATTTTGTAAAGTATTATAATGAAATTTCATAGATTGCTTTGATAGGGCTTCCATACACCATTTTCTCTTTTTTTGAGCCATTGTAGAAAGAAATAAGGTGAAGTGAATTAAACGGCTTTCCCCAATGATCTCCCATCTTGTTAGACTCGGGTCAGAAGACGTATCGAAGGAGAAGGTCTATCATCAACTGGGCCTTCTGGCGGGGCTCTAGCACTCACCTGGACAACTTGCCCATGTCACCAACGTCGCCCATGCCAGGACAGCTCTTCGGAGTTCCTCTGCCAGACATCTGTGAGAACGAAAATCTGCCCAAACCTATCTTGGTGAGTCTCCTTGGTGCATGGCAACTACCGGGAAGTGAGCAATCAGGGAAGGCAATCTGGCCCCACCCACTCTGGCTTTGGTTAAGAATCTTCCTTCTTCCAATAAAAATAGAAATCTGCTTTGGCTACTGAAGAATCTCAGAAGACGTTGACCATCTAGTCTACGGATTTCCAAAACTGAGATAGCTTAGAATTTGCTCTGTAGACAGAATCTACCTTAGCCTCTCACATGATCACTATCAGCCAGGAACAATGAGACTTGGGTTCTTCGAGTCCCTGGCCCAGCTCCCTGTCCTTCAAGGCGTCCACTCTGACTCTAGAAGCCAGGAAAGCCAAGAACCTGTCCTCGTGGGTGTGAGCCACGTGCCCATGGTGGGTTTTCTCCCTTTGCTTCCGCACAGGCCATGCTCTGCTTTCTGAACCACAAAGGCCCGCTCACAAAAGGCATCTTCAGGCAGTCTGCCAACGTGAAATCTTGCAGAGAGCTAAAGGAGAAACTGAATTCTGGAGTTGAAGTCAACCTCGACTGCGAGTCTGTCTTTGTGATAGCATCTGTCTTGAAGGTAGGAAGAGCCCCCCCTTTCTTTGCCACGTGGGCTAGGCCTGCAGCACCAAACATGGAGTTTGGTTATATGAGCTTTATTCCTATCTGCAAAGAATCGCCATAGATTGTCTTTTTTAATTCACACAGTCATCATTGGGCTTTAAAAGCTGCTGCCAGCCAGGTATGAGGATGGTAAGCCCCCTGTCATCCTAGCACTTGAAGACTAGAGACTAAAAGGTACAAGGCCAGCTAGGGCTGTATACAGCTAGGGCTGTATAAGGTCAACCTGCTGGGGAGGGAGGAGGAGGAGAGGGGAGCAACGAAGAGGCCAGGGCTGTAGGTGAGAGAGAGGCGGAGAAAGGGAGAGGCAAGGAAAGAGAAAAGAAAAGAGACACGTGAACAAGAGAGAAGCACAAGTTAAAGGAGAAAGGGGGGAGGGGACAGAGGGGAGAAAGAGAAAAGCAAGAGAGAACAGTCAGATGGGGCAGGGGGAGAAGGGGCAGAAGGAAGGAGAGGAGAGGAGTGGGGAGGGGAGGAGAGAGACGGGGAGGGCGCGCAGGCCAGGCAGAGGCGAAAGGAAAGGAGAAGGGCGAGGGCGGAGAAGAGAGGAACAAGAGAAGTGGACATGGGGGAGAGTGATTGAACCAAGCTAGAGTTGAGAGGAGAGAAGGGCAGGCAGGATGGGAACAGGGAGGAGGAGACGGGAGAGATGGAGGACAGGAGGCACGAGGAGATGAGGATGAAAAGAGGAAGACTGGAGGACAGAGGAAGAAAAGACGGCACCAGAGGAGGAGGAGAACAGGACAGGATGAAGGGGAGGAGGAGCATGAGGAGGTAGAAAGGAGGAAGAGAGAAGGCATAGGAGGACAGGATGAGGGAGAGGAGGACGATGGGGAAGAAGAGAGGACAGGAAGGCAAGAGGAAGAAAGAAGTGGGAGGAAGAGAAGAAAGAAAAAGAGGGAAGGAGGCGGATAGGAGGAGTGAGTTAAGAAGAGAGGAGAAGAAAATGGGGGAGGGGGTGAGAGGAGGAGGAGGGAAGGAAGAGGACCAGGAGAGACTGAGGAGGGGTTGAGGAGGAGGAGAGAAGGATGGGAGGACAAGAAGGGGAGGGAGACAGGTTGAGGAGCTGAGACAAGGATGAGGATGGGAGGAAGCCAAGGATGAGAAGAGGAGGAGGACAAGGAGAGGAAAAGGAGGAGGGGAGAAGGGTGGAAGAGGGGGAGTGCAGGGTGACAAGAGGAGGAATAGGAGACCAGGATGAGGAGGCGACGTGGTGGGGAAGGGTGCAGGAGGATTACTAGTGGAGGAGGAGGAGGAGGAGGAGGAGAGGATGAAGAGGAAGAAGGCTAGGAGGAGGAGCGAGTGGTGGGGTGTGGTGAGCTGGAGGCCTGAGAGGGAGCTGCAGAGAGGAGAGAGGGAAGCTGGGATTTAGGAGGGGAGATGGAAGAGCTAGGTAGGGGTGGGGGTGCAGACGGGGGAGAGGAAGGAAGAAGAAACCAGAATCAACTGTTGGAGCAACACAGGTAAAGAAGGCATGAGAGCCCGAAGTTGGGACTCCAGCCTGCGGGATGCTGCAGACGGATCTCCTAAAATCAGCTGGAGAATTGCACAAGCCACGTATGACCAGACCACATGGCTTGTGTCATAGTCCTGATCCGCCACACCAGCCCGCACGGGGCGCTCAGCCTAGGGCTGACCGCAGGAAGGGATGTGTTCATTATTTGCATAGCAGGTTTATATCACTAATAGGAAATCGGTGACGATGATCATCGTTAATTACAATTAGAGACCTTCCTCCCCACCTCCAGCTGCAGGTGAGCTCTTCCAGGGTAAGGGCAGGTGCTGTCCCTCCCACAGGTTCCCAGTACATAGTAAAGCATCCATCCACTTGCTTTTACCCCTGAAACATACGAGAGCTATTGGACGAGAGAACCCACGTAAGCCTTAATGCATGTGTGTGCCAAGATCACTGGAATAAAATGTTCCAAGAGAGCAGACTTTGCTTCAGACTCCTCTGTATCAAGCACTTCCCACAATGCCTTGAGCTGGAAGTACATGAAGAATGATTGCCACAGATACAGTGATGTACATTCCCCTGACTTAGTTATTTAAGACAGGGAGTAAACTTCC
The DNA here is from genome assembly GCF_024711535.1 of Dipodomys merriami. Lineage (NCBI taxonomy): Eukaryota > Metazoa > Chordata > Mammalia > Rodentia > Heteromyidae > Dipodomys > Dipodomys merriami. Next base: position 5,120,892 of record NW_027206524.1, on the reverse strand, counting down.
AGAAGTTTCATCCCCAATAGACTGGCCTTCATTTTTCTGCACCATAATCTAGTCTCTGATTACTTCAGTGATTTCATTCTAACAATAACAAATAAGTCAAGAAACAGTTCTGAGGATCGAAGTTCAAAGCCAGCCTAGGCAGGAAAGTCTGTGAGACTCAAATGAACTACCAGAAAACTGGAAGTGGAGCTTGACTCAAAGTGGTAAAGTGCCAGCCTTGAACAGAAGAGCTCAGTGACAGCACCCAGGCCTTGAGTTCAAGCCCCACAACCAACCCCCCCCCAAAGTCAAGAGTTGGCTGAAAGCTCTATGTAGTAGAGTAGTAGACCTTAACTACTCCAACAAAAATGTTTTGTAGTTTCTCCAGTACATATTTACATGAGAAATAATGGTGTCAAATATTTGTTTTGTTTTAATCTATGCAAGGATTTTCTACGAAACATTCCGGGAAGTATTTTTTCATCAGATCTCTATGGTCACTGGGTCTGTGTAATGGATCAAGGAAATGATGAACAGAAGATAAATGTAATTCAAAGGTAAATTATCCTGTCTCAAAAATGCTTTTAAAACATGTCTGTTATAAGCTTGTCCATTGAGGTTTTACTGCTTCTGTCATTGATGTTGCTTTTCTCCCTACTTTTCTTAGGGTGGGCTACTTAAACTGAACATCCTCTGAATCTCATAGTAGCTGAAATACATTAGTCCACTAGCTAATAATCTTAATCTGGGTAGAGCTACTCAGCTAATAAGATAATTCCTTTGGGATTTCATCCAGTAACTGAAATCATGCAGAGAAAATTACCTGTTCCATCCTCTTTAGGAAACTACAGGTCCGGTAGAGTAGAGAGTGGATTAGAGGTAGATAAATGCCTATCATCTGTGCTATAGAAGGTATTTGTTAAGTGCTTTGTGAACACAGCAGAAGGACGAGTGAAGGACTTGGGAAGTTGCATAGTCTCAACCTGATCACAAGGAATGTGATGCTGAGGCTCATGAACAGGGGGATTGTTGGGGAGAGCTGGCCACCCCATATTCCCTAGTGCTCTCTACACTGTAAGCGAATAGGGAAGAAATGCCTATTCACAAAGCAATATACTCCAGGGCCTGGAGGGAAGACTCAGTTGGTAGAGTGCTAGCCAATGAGTAAAAGCATCAGGTATTGAGTTTGAATCCTAGGCTTGTACTAAAAAAAAAAAAAAAATACTTCAGTCTCTGTGAAAACCCTTGCATCCCATTATTATTTAGTTGCTTGTACTTGCTTAGTTTTTTTTCCCTAGAACAGTTTTCAAATACCAGTTATCTACAATTATTGACATACGATGTTGGACTGATAGTAGTCTAATTGTCAGAGATGTACCAGAAGCCAAACCCAGGTAATCTGGTACTTCCTCCACTTCCATTACAGTTTTGGTGTAAACCAAAACCATCAAATTCTATACTCGGTTGTATATTATCCAAAATACTGTTTCCTATAGAGGGATGTTTGTGAAAAATGTAAAACTGACATTCATGCAATCATAAACATGCCAAAGTTTCTGTTTAACTCATTAATGAATAAGATTTTAAAGTACCACAATGTAGATATACTGCTATCCGTTCTCTATACCTTAGACATTTAAAATAATCCAAAGTTTTAGAGCCCCAAAGAATCAGATACCACATGAATGAGATGCTTTTCCACTGAATATACACAATAATCGCCTGCTCTATTACAGCGTGTTTTGGTTTCTTCTTATCAACCTTAAGTCTTTTTTGTTGTTGTTGTTGTTGGCTGTGGGCCTGAACTCTGGGCCTGGGCGCTGTCCCTCAGCTCTTCAGCTCAAGGCTAGCGCTCTACCACTTGAGTCACAGTGACACTTCCAGCTTTTTCTGCTTATATGGTGCTGAGGAATCGAACCCAGGGCCTCATGCATGCAAGGCAAGCACTCTACCACTGAGCCACCTTCCCAGCCCCAACCTTAAGTCTTGAAGAAAGGCCTTTGGTTGTTCAATGAGTATCAACCTATCTCATTTCCCCAAGATTTTCAGAGGAAAAGAAAAAAGCAACAATCACCAATAGGAGCATATGGAGAGATCTAAGTGTGTGTTTTCTACATAGTTAACACTTACTTTCCATGAATGATCACTTTAAAATCTGAATGGAGTATAACTGACTGCAATAAGCTTGACTTGTGTGTGAGACCCTGACCCGGAACAGAAACTGACCTTGAAGCTGACCTACAAGCAGATCACAGGCTTTCAGAATGGATCTGGAAGTCTTAAGGTCGAAGATTGGGTCCTCACCAAGAGATAGCAATCCTGTGTTGCTACTTAGAAATAAAGGAGCAATTTTATCAGAAAGCTTTTGTGGGTTTTAGTTGAGAATATTCCAAGGTGTTGCAGGGTTTGCCCCAGTTAAACAACTGCACCAGCTCAGGGAGATCCCACAGGCAGCATTTTTTAGTAGGCATTTTCTGCATTCTTTCACATTTTCATTGAGTTTATAAAGACAATGTACAAAAATTTTAAAAAACAATTTCAAAGCGCTGACTTGCTCCTTTTCTGTATATTCAGACTTCACTTTGCACAGTACCACATTAACTGAATGCCTTGCGTGTCTGAGCTGTGTTCTTGATTGGTCTTTTCACCCTGCCTGGCTCCCTCCGCTAAGTGAAGTGTGTCTGCCTTGACCAGATTTTTAAATTAAACGCTTTGCTTTAAAAGTCCTTTTTTTTTGTCTGTCTTTAGGCTATTAGACCAACTTCCGAGAGCCAACGTGGTCTTCCTAAGGTATCTGTTTGGGGTGCTGTACAACATTCACCGACATTGTTCAGCTAATCAGATGACTGCCTTTAACTTAGCAGTGTGTATCGCTCCGAGCATTCTTTGGCCTCCTACTTCCTCCAGCCCAACACTAGAAAATGAATTTACAAAGAAGGTAAAGAAGGGTTTTCCCGCATTCATGCCTCAGAGGGTCTCCATGCTCATTCTGAAACACATTCAGAGCCGTTTCTTAAATAGTGGAAGTGTACCTCCTTACACATGGCACTTGTTAACACCCAGGGGTTCTAGCCTAGGCAGGAAGCTAAAGTTTAGCCTTCTAGACAATAGGACTAACTAAAACTAAAGAGTAATAAGAAAGCACTTGTGAAAAAACACTGATAGAAGACTCAGTTCTTAGCCCTACCACCTGGTGATGTGCAGGGCAGGAGGCGTTATACTCAGTGTTCTCATCTGAAATAGCAAGGTGATGATACAGTAAATATAGAAATCACTGCCCCCCCCCACTGATTGTTCATTAGGAGATTCCACATAAAGTTCCCCTTTGCTCCCAGCATTTCTTCTGCCCCTTGGCCTCATCTACCGGGACAAAGGCACTACAGATGGCCTCCAGTACATCGCTGTGGAGTAGTACTGAAGACCCCCACTCCCCCACCCCACTAGCCCATCGCCTCTTCTCTCTTCCTCAAGAATACCCAATCAGAGAGCAGAGTAGAAGGCAATGACTAAGTCGAAGAGATTCATCAGGAAAAGCCCAAATTGCCTTTCTAGCTGGCTCATTCCTTCATGGTATAACCACAGAGAAGCCCAAGCTCCTGATAAAATGTATTTTATTTTACCCCAAACCACCTGTGAAAAATACTTGATTTTTAAAGGTGCTGCTGGGCGCTGATGGCTCACACCTGTAATTCTAACTACACCAAAGGCTGAGATCGGAGGATCACAATTCAAAGCCAGGCAGGAAATGCCATGAGATTCTTATTTCCAATTAACCACCTAGAACTGGGAAGTGGCACTGTAGTTCAAGGTGGTAGAGCACTCACCTGCTAAAAGAGTGCAGGGACAGCACTCCAGCCCTGAGTTCAAATCCCATGACTGACAAAAAGAGATAAAACCATTGGTAAAGTGTAGCATTTTTTTGTAGCATAGTGGTGCCACAAATAGCAGCTTTAGTCCACCGTTTAGAATGTCTGCGCCCAAACTACTCTTGAACAGTATCCTCGTTATTAAAGGACATTTATATTTTTTTCCCTCGGGCATTTTTTTGCACTTATTGGTTAAAATCATAATTCATATGTGAACATAGTACTTTGTGTCCTTTTTGTTGCACAGGTTTCTCTGCTTATACAATTTCTGATAGAAAATGCCTGTAGGATATTTGGAGAAGAAATCACTTCCCTCTTAGGAGAGGTTTCTGTGAGCTGTGACTCGAGAGAGACCGCGTCAGGTATGGTGAAGAAGTTCTCCAGGAAACAGGCCTGTGTCTATGAGTTATTTGTCCAAGGGCCCATGGGGGGTAGGGGAGAAGAAAGCCTCGTCTGACCTGGGTCTGTGGGGCTGCTTCTGTTCCCTTCTACAAGGCAGGCTATGCAGATGGAACGTGTTCTCAGCATGGCAGGGTGGGTAAAAAGTATGCAAAAAGAGGTCCCAGAAGTTGGCACTGTTACTATATTATGGTATGATGATAGTTTGACTCTGTTAAAGACACTTGATGAGGAACTGTAGCATATATTAATATGTATAATAGCACTACAGTGGTTCAAACTAGAGTGAGGCAATAGGGAAGTCAAGGGCCTCTCTTCCTCTTCCTCCTCCTCCTCCTCCTCTTTCTCTTTCCCCTCCCTTCCCCTCCTCCTCCCTAGCATGCTCTTAAACAGCCAGAACACAGCTGGCATCATTAGGAGCTATGGAATGGATTATGGATTCAAAGGCATACAACCTATATAGAATATGAATTCCTGAGCCACTGGTTATTTTCTCTTTTGCCAAGTATTCTACGCCACTGACTGAACATCGGTATCCCCATCTATAAAATGTAGATTATAATGATGTCTTTGTTTTTCCATGCTGAGGCTCTAAGTTGGGGCCTTGTGCTCCTGCTTGGCTATTTTTGCTCAAGGCTGGTATTCTGCCCTTTGAGCCACAATTCCACTTCTGGTTGTTTTCTGGTTATTTGGAGTTAGGAGTCTCTCAGATTTGTCTACCTGGGCTACCTGAAATCCTCAGATCTCAGCCTCCCAAGTAGCTCAGATTACAGGCATGAGGCACTGGCGCCAGACTATTTGCTCTGGTTGTAAAGATTAACAATGAACTTAACTTCGAAGAACTGGTGTATGAGAAATGGATAGGATTCGCAAATGGTTGCACCAAGACTACAGTTAATTCTGTATGACCAGCAGTGCTGTCCACATTCGCAGGCAGAGTTTTAAAAATAGAGCTCTACTTAACATTCATTCCTTCATAAGTGGTTCAACCACCCTCTTAGATTCAGGGTGAATAGTCATTGCTTTTAGAAAAATCTTATCTCAAGAGGAACTGAGATATATCTAATATATCCTAACAGGATTTTTTTTGGGGGGTCTGCTTTTTGGCTTTATCTTCTACACTTAGGAAAGCATTCTTCCCCCTTCTTGTGAATAGAATGGAAGGTTGGTTTTGAAAGTATCGTGGGCTGTATTCGTGGCAGCCACAGTGTGAATAGCAGGTTTGGTTTTTCTTGACAGATACATCCTGCTTCCAAATGAATGACTCCTCCTACGACAGCTTGGAAAACGAGTTGAACGAGGACATTGATGCCCCGGGCCGCGACCTCATCAAGAAACTTGGCCAAGGGAGCAGAAGTATGGACTCGGTCTTAACCCTCAGCGACTACGACCTCGACCAGCCCGAGGTCGAAGGCCTGTTGAACCTCAACGATTTTGATCTGGAGCATCCCAAAGAGGAAGACATTCAGCTGCCACCGTCCCTCGAGTCCAAGCTGGTGAACGTTCTTGTAACGTACGGGGAGGTATCCCTGGGTGAGCATGCTGGGGACCCCCCTGACACGTGCATACCCACTTCCCAGTCCGTGGGGACACCCCATGCCCCCAAAGCCCCCCGGCGACACCGGCGCTGCTCCGAGCCGACCATCCACTACCTGGATTCAAAACTTTCCTATCTCAGGGAGTTTTACCAGAAGAAGATGCGCAAGTCCAGCTGCGATGTGGTGCTGTCTCAGAAGGACGAAGACTCCCTGAAGCAGAATCACCAGCCCCTGCACGACGCGGGGCAGACACGTTGGAAACACAGCTCGGTCACGGGCACGGATGATGGCAAGAAAAACACCCCTCAGCAAAACCCCAGAAAGAAACACACCCCCGCGCCCCAGGGACATCATGCGGGGAAATTCCCCAAGTCCAAACCAGTGGCGATTTCTGTGGCCTCCCTTAGTCACATGACCTTCCAGGACCCTGGTGGCCATCAACCCTTCGGGACGGAGGCAGAAGGCTACCGTCCAGCAGGTGCCCGCCAGAGTTCCCTGATGCGCAGGCGCAGCTCAGAACCCAACATCGATGACCAGAGCTGCCAGCTGACCTATCTCAGGGGGATTTACTCCAAGCAACTCCATGAAAGCAGCTGCCAGGGGGGTCTCTTGCACGGAGAGGAGGATTATCTCCAGCGGCATAAGTCTTTACAGATGGAGGGGCAAAAGCTGATTAACCAGAGTTTGGTCTTGGGGATTGAGGTGGGCAAGACCAGCGCCACCAGTCAGGGCACTGAGAAGGTGTTACCTCCCAGACTCAACCTCTGCCCCAGGACTAGCTACTCCAGCTTATCTTCCCCGGGCACCTCCCCCTCGGGGTCCTCGGTGAGCTCCCAGGACAGTGCTTTTTCACAGATTTCCGAACACTCCGTGTTCACACCCACAGACACTTCCTCTCCCATCGATTGCACTTTCCAGGCTCCAGGCAAACAGGATGAGCTTTCTTCTGAAGACTTTCTGGGCTCCGGCCTCCTTTCGGGAATGCCCGGTCCTTCTACAGAGCCGGCCAGCAGCCATCTGGCCTCCACAAGAAAAGACATCTTCGAGTGGCACTCACAGAGGCATTGTGTGACGCTGCACCCCAGCATGTGGCTGAGAAGTGGCTTAGCCAGTTTGAAAAACTGGTCCCTCAAAAAGAAAGTCAAGACCGCCAGGCCCGAGGAAAAGAAAATCGGTTCTCTCAAAGAACTGTCAGAGTCCCTGCCCCAGGCTTCTGATGTCCCCGAAGCCAGCGCTGTCCCACAGAGACCGGAAGACAAACCCCTAAGGGCAGCTGAAGAACTGGCCACGGCCGCCGTGCAACCAAGCCAGTGGTATGCTTCCTATCCCTGTCAGGACTCGGAGAATCACTGCGACTCTCCATTCCTCCTGGGGGAGAGCAGACCCAGTGAGGGAGAAGAGGACCAAGGGCGGTGCCCTTCTGATCCTTGGCCTCAGGAAGGCGCTTCATCCTGCTTGGTGGCTTCAGATCCCATGGCCAGCCCCGATGACCGCCGCCCAGGCTCTACAGTGCTTGGTGGTGATGCAGACAGACATTTAACCAAAGACATTTAACCACAGAATCTTACGTTGTCTACAAGGACAGGAACTGAGCTAATAATAATAATATCACAATCACAGTGATACCCCTCTCCCCACCCCCCATTTATGATGCTAATACTGAGGACAAAATGCTCAATTGAGATTCCTTGGCAAAGTCTTCAGGCTAAAAATAGAAAAAAAATGTGATCACTTGAAAGCGTTGGGAGACTTTTCCTATTAATGCTGGGGATTTGGTCATTTTCTGATATATTCTTTTTAGATAGCCTAACAGATAGCTAGAAAACATCCTTTCTGCCGACTGTGTCAGCGTCTTTGAGATTGGTGTCCTGATTATGACCCATGGAGTGAGGGAACAACACAGTGAAACCATCAGCACACCTAGGATGCTCTTAAGAGACAGGCCAAGAAAATGGCCACTAATCAAAGCATTAGGAAGAAAACTACATATGGTCATAAAGGACATCACACACAACCTTTCCCCCAAATCTAAGCCATTTCTCTAGCACTTTCTTACTCCTATGTCCTTACAACTTATCATTTTAGGATCCAGCTAGAGTGGAAAGAATAGTTAATTCAAGAGCCATGAATGAGTACTATGATATCATGGTTTTGGTTTGTTTTTTGTAATCATTTGTGTTGATGGATTTGTTTTCTCATGAGTGTTGAACTGGTTGGCAAAAGCTCCAGGAAACATATTCTGGGAAAGGAGCAAAGGGAAGTGGGGGAAGAGGAAAATATTTTCTCATTTCAGGGCCTTCTCAAAAAGGTATCTCTGCAAAGAGCATACTCCAAAAATTGCAACTCTTTATGTAGAAAGTGACCATCTGACAGCCATTACTCATAGTACACAGGAAAAGACTGCTCTGGAAGTAAAATTTCCCTGGTCTACTAATTAATGCATGGAAGCTGCAGAGACATGTTTCAACAGAGCTGCTCAAGACTGTTATTGCATTGGTATCAGCAAGAAAAAAACAAACTATTAAATATTCATTAAAAATTCATTACAATATTTAAAAGTTTCTGTCGGGGTGAGTACTGCTAGCAAGGGCTAAAGAAAAGGATGAAGGCAGAGGCAGGCTACTGCCCAAATAGATGATTTACAACTATATAAATAGAGCCATGAAGCCAGGTGCCAGTCACTCACAAATCCTAGCTATTCAAGAGGCTGAGATATGAGGACTGTGGTTCAGAGCCAGCCGAGACTGGAAAATCCAGAGACCCTTATCTTCCACTAACCACCAAAAAGCTGGAAATAGCACTGTGGTTCAAAAGTGGTAGAGTGCTAGCTTTGCACATAAAAGCTCAAGGTCAGCACCCAGGCTCCCGAGTTCAAGCCTTAGAACAGTTATTATTAAATAATTTAAAAAGTGAAAGATCACAATGACCTCAGGATTAATCCAAGAACCAGCCCTTTGTTTAGATCCACCCAGCTACTCTCCATTATACCCCCCGCACTGACCTGCACTGCGTGCAAACTTTCTCATGATTTTCTTCGGGTTTGCACTCAGTACAATAACACCCCTTTATCCATTGCACAAATGTCATCCGCACGCGGCATGGCTCAGTGGCAGCCCTGGCTCTTCGATTGCTGTTAGCCAGGAACCACAAACACCACTTCTAAATCATGCCTTCTCTAATTGTCACAGCTTTGCAATGGAGATACCAGTTCAGAGTGTGGCTGGCTAGAGTCACAAACTGCAATACTGAATTAAGGAGCTAAAAGGGTTTTCTCAAATGGTCACTGGCTTTCAGTGTCCCTCTGGAATTCTTTTTTTTTTTTTCTCATATTCATGTCCCAAATGATGTGTGGTTTCTAAATAGTTTGGGGAAAAGAAAAAAAAAAGATTGGTTTTAGATATATTATCCTTCTTCTGTCTTGAAGATTCACTCCAGGACATGAGATTCTTGGGCCTTGCCAACCAGAGTAGGAGGATAGTCTCAGAGCTAGCTATGAACTCCGCCTCCTCTATTTTAACTACTGTCCTCCAAGAGTCCGCCTCAACTTCAACCACAGGACTTGGTCCCTGCCACAATTGTGCATATTCCAAACTATTTTCTTACGTCATTCGGCAACTGTTGTATCCAATGTTTTACTCTTCTCCTAAACATTGGATTTTTCAGTTATAGGATAAGAACAATGTTGTCTTCTCTAAGGAGTTATTTTAGTATTAGCTAAGGATTCATCCTACTTCTCCAGAACCTGGCCTTGTACGCTCTGGATCATTATAATTAATGTTTAGAAGTTTCTGCCCAAAGAGCCTCCAGCCCCTCCCCCCATGACACTGGCCCTCTCAGTCGGATAGAAGGCAGATTCCACCACATACCTAGCCATATTGCTCATGCATCTTTTGTGGTCTATAATACGGAAGTCAGCAGGGACTCCCCTTACCTTAGGGCATACTACTGACAGAACTGCAAGATGTGAATGAAGATCTTCTGGCCTGGAGTGTCTTACTGGAAGAAATTAGTTCTACACTTAAAAATCGTCATCGTCTTTCATCATAGCAGGTAGGAAAAAGGAAAAAAAAAACCCACCCACCCCATTGGACACATAAAAGAAAATAGTCACTAAGTGTTTTTTAGCAACCATCTCTACACTCAGTGTTCCCTAGATACTCCTGTGATACTTAATGTGAATAATCTGTTAATATTGCTGTAAATTATTGTATGATTGGAAGACAGACTATGTGTCACTTTATTATATTCCCATCAATCTATAATATATTGGACTGATCCTTTAAAAAATGCTTTGAGTTTGTATAATATATCTTGAAGAATTTTATTACGATACGTTATGTAACAAATGTGTATTTTTGTACTTGCAGAAAACTGCTGCTAACTTTTAAAGTTGTTTGGTTTTCAAAGGCACTGATAATGGATATGTATGAAGTCCATGCTGTCTGTCAAATAAAATATCCTTCTGCAGAGTTCACAGTCCCGTGGCGCATTAATTGACTGGGAGAGGTGGTTTGACAACCAAACCTCACTTTGCAATGAACACTTCATAGAGGATAATCCATGTTGATTGGAAGCTCTGGGGTCAGAAGTCACAATTTCTCAAGAAAGAGTGGGTTTTTCTTCACTGTTTTTTTTTTAAATCTTGTTTACCAAACAAGTGAGGTTTTAGACAACTATTTATATCAGGAATTACACCTCCATCGTGTTCCTCAAATGATACATGGCCTGTGAGCTTATATCAAAGGAACAGTAAGCCCAGTTGTACTGATTGCCAGAGATTTTCCTAAGACCGAACCCATTGGCTGAAGTACCCAGTTGACTTTAGACATACACCAGGACATCAGTGCTCTGGGAGTCATGAATTTGTGAACACCACTGGTTTTTCATCCCTGCTCCGTCTTCCCCTTCTTGAGGTCCCTTCAGGTTTCCTCTAAGGATGACCCCATTTTGAAGGGATTCCAAAAAATATACTGTCTTAATCCAGAAAAAAAGAATTGTTTTCCTCTAAGGAGCAAGGACTACAAATCCACTTGCACAAAGGCTTTTTTCTTTTGGGGGGGGCGGGGAGCAGCGTAGACCTACATATGCGGTTTATCTCTAAGTTGTACAGAAACATAGAATTTTACCTGTAGCAATCTAATGTTTTGCATAAATAAAGACATTATTTCCAAGGTATTTTCCAACTTTTCAAGGCATAACATTGAATGACAATGATCTGCTGTATCCTTGGCCCAACCGCATACTTTCTTGGTTGAAAATTTCAAAGACTATGATGTATCTTGATCCAAATTCTGCTAGCCAGTGTTTATTTTCCCTACCAGATCATGTTTGATGACTGGAGAGAATTTTTTTTTTCAAACTGCCTATTTTGGTACAGAGAAAACTCATTACCAACATATCCTTGGTATGTAAATTTTGTCTAATAAAATCTGGGGAAAATGCTTTATTGTATTTCTTTAGCTCTGGTTGTGAGTACTTCTCAGTTTCCTGCTAAAAGGAAAAATACCTGGGAGTTTTAAGTCCTCCTCTGCTTTTGAATGAGTTGCATGCCGTGGCTCATGTCTGTAATCCTAGCTCCTTGGGAGCTGAGAGCTAAGGATCACGGTTCAAAGCCAGCTTGGGCAGGAAAATCCATGAAACTCATCTCCAGTTAACCACCAGAAAACCAGAAGCAGCTCTGTAGCTCAAAGTCATAGGGCACTATCCTTGAGCACCAAAGCCCCAAGTACAAGCCACAGCACTGGCACCCAAAAAAGGATTAGATGAATATGGGGGGAGGGGGGTTGCGTGTCCTGAGGCCTGATCTCAAAGGGTAGTTGTTTTCATCTAACTTTGATTTTAGATTACGTGAACTTGGAATTAAATTTAGAATTCTCTTTGCTGCCTCTAGATCTTCTGTTTGAAGGGGGTAAAACTTTTCCCTCAGCACTGAGCAAATTAACTGTGTGCTCTAAATAGCTGCCTATCTGTGATTCTTGATGTATATGAATGGGGGCTAGAGGGGAGAGGCCATACTGTGGTTTGAACTCAAGGCCTCACACAGTCTAGGCTGGTGCTCTAAGCCATGCCTCTGGCCATGTTTTATGCAGGTTACTTTTAGGATAAGTTCTCACTTCCCACCCAGGAGCATGCCTGAACTGTGTGATCTGCCATCTTTATGTTTCCTATAGCTGCTGGGCTGATAGGCGTATGCTACTGCATCCAGCTTCCCTCTAGAGACTTTTCTGTCCAGACTAACTAGCCACAGTCCTCCCAGTCTCACCCTCCTACATAGTTTGGGACAACAGGTGCATGCCATAGCACCCAACTATGGTTTTAGACCCTTTTCATAAACTTTCCTGCCAGGGCTAGCCTCCAGCCTCAGTCCTCCTGGTTTTAGCCTCTCAAGTAGCTAGCAAAACAGGCATGAGCCACTGGCACCCAACCTCTACATATACTTTTCAAGGAAAAAAAAAAAGAAATTTATGTTATACCTTTGCCCAATACTGGAATGATTGAGTCACAGGCCAATGGATATAGAAGCGTACTGCTCCATGACACTGCCATGAATAGAGTTTATTGTTCCTCTAACAGAGCTCAAAACGAAAACTGAACCACAGGGATCTCGGAAAGTTTAGAAAGAGCATGGCAAGGAGAAATGGGAAGTATTAAAAGGTCAAAATGCTATTCAAGACATTTAGTTTTTATTAAAAACTATTCTAGACCTTAATGGTACTCATGGAGAAAAAAAAAATGGTTTCTGTCTTCGAGACCTTTAACCAACTAAGGGAAAATGTGGAAAAAGAACATCATTAACATTTATTGGGCACTTACTGTTGCCTTCACGTACTGGTAATAAATACATTGCATGTACTATTTAATACTCAAAATAGTTCTTATTTGGTGGGCCTTCAGCTTGAACTGCATTCTTACCTTGACATCTCCCCAAGTCACATGCGGTCACTTAAAATGGAGATGGTAATTCTCCTTCCACAATAAAGCATACAGGATTATATGCAAGAGAATCATTCCCAACTTTACTAAATTACTATGTCTAGATTGGGCGTCTATATTCCAAGAAAGTCACTCTGTCTTAGCAATAATTTCAAAACTTGTGATCTAGACAACTTGGAAGAGGCTTGAATCTCCTTTCCCAACAAGGAAAATTCCAGAACAGACAGATTTCCTGCTAAATCCTATAAGGACTTGAAAAGAACTTTAAATAAGAACATTTCAAACTCATTCCATGAAACCAGTATGAACCAGATACCAAAACAAGTCAGTAGACAGAAAGCTATTCAACAATATCCTTGATGATGAAAATAGACTCCAAAGTTCTCAATAAATTTCCAAACCCAATTTAGCAATATTAAAAAGAAACAACCAGCATACAATGCAACCAAGTTGGTTTCATTCCAGAGATGGAAGGGTGTTCAACACATGGAAATCAATAAATGTCATTCAGACATCAATATAATCGAGAATTCTTTTGTAATCATATAGTTAGAGTAGTGGATACAGAGACGGGCCTGTGACAAGATTCAACATCCTTTCCTGATTAATGCGCTGAGGAAACTAGATATAAAATTATCACGCCTTGGCACCACCCCACCCCCTCAACACCCCACTGAATGGGAGAATGCACTTCCTCTAAAACTAAGAATGGATCACACAGGTTGCTTGCACCTGTAATCCTAGTTGCTCAGGAGGCCAAGATCCAAGGATTGTGGTTCAAAGCCAGCCTGAGCAGCAAAGTCTGTGAGACTCTGATCTCCAATTTACCACACACACACACACACACACACACAAAACCAGAAGTGGAGCTGCATAGAGTGCCAGCCTTGAGAATAATAAATTCAGGGACAACATGGAGGCCCAAGTTCAAACCTAAGGATAAGCACAGGCACGCGTGTATGCATGCGCAAGCACGCACACGCACGTGCGCGTGCACACACACACACACACATGCACACACACACAAGGAATGAGACCAGACTATCCACTCTTACTCAGAGTAGCACTTGAGATTTTACCCCGATCATTAAGGCAAGGGAGAATAAGAAAGGAGACAAATATGAGAAGTCAAATTATATCTATAGAAAGTAAGATGATCCTATAATTAAAACACCTTCAGACTCCATTAGAAGATTTGTAGAACAAATTGAGCAAAGTTCAGGACACAAAATCAGCACAGAAGCCAGGCACTGGTAGCTCACGCCTGTAATCCTAGCTACTCAAGAGGCTGAGATCTGAGGATCACCATTCAAAGCCAGCCTGGGCAGGAGAGTCTGTGAGACTCTTATCTCCAATAAACCAGAAAACTGGCATTGTGGCTCAAGTGGTAGTGCACTAGCCTTGAGCTGAAGAGCTGAGAGAGAGCACCCAGGTCCAGAGTTCAAGCCCCAAGACTGACAAAAAAGAAAAAAATCAACATAGAAAATTAGGTTTCCAGCCGGGCGAAGGTGGCTCACGCCTGTAATCCTAGCTACTCAGGAGGCTGAGATCTGAGGATCGCGGTTCAAAGCCAGCCCAGGCAGAAAAGTCCGTGAAACTCTTATCTCCAATAAACCACCAGAAAAACGGGAAGTGGTGCTGGAGCTCAAGTGGTAGAGCACTAGCCTTGAGCTAAAGAGCTGAGGGACAGCATTCAGGCCCAGAGTTCAAGCCCCACGACTGACCAAAAAAAAAAAAAAAAACATGCTAAGAGAGAAACCAAGAAGAAAATCCCATTCATAATAGCTTTAAAAAAAAATACTAGCAAATACTTCAAAAATAACCAGCAAAAACCAGAGCTGGAGATGTGGCTTGAATGGTAGTGTCAACCAAGCAAGTTCAACAAGTACAAAGCCCTGAGTTCAAATCCCAGTACCACCAAAAAAAAATGTGGTATATATGCACAATAGCATATTATTCAGCCTTAAGGAAATCATGTCCTTGCCCATGTAATTGTAACCACTCTGTACGGTATTTTCACAATTTAAAAAAAAAAAAAAAAGAAATCATGTTCTGTTCAAGAAAATGGGCAGAACTAGAGAACTTCATGTTAAAAGAAATAACCCAGATTCGGAAAGACAACTATCACGTGTTCTCTCATTGTGGAATCTAAGACAGATTAAAAAAAAAAAGATACTAGGGAGACAATTTGAGAGGCAGAAGTGAATCAAGAGAAGGGGAATTAAGTAGGTAAAAGTGAATGATATAATAAAAGTATTTTATATTGAACCTAAGTATAGTGCTATATACCTGTAATTCCAGCCTATTCTGGAGAGAGGCAGGAAGATCAAGAGTTTCATACAGGGCCTAGCAAAGGTCTTGGTAAGACTTGGTCTCAGAAACAAAAGAGGGTCTAGCAGCATAATCCACGTGGAAGAGCTTGCGTTAGCATGCAAAGACCCGAAATTCAATCTTGCCTTTCTACTGCCCCACTAAAAAAAAAAAAAACAGTAAAGTTCACAAGCTAATAAGCTAAGTTTCTGGTACAAGGAACTAGAAAGACAAAATAAATGCAAAGCTCAGGATAAAGAGAAAAAGGAAATAATAAAGATCAGAACAGAAGCAAAAGAAACTGAATATAGAAGAAAAAAATTCAACACTTGTCCATTGAAGAAAATCAATAAAGTCACTAAGCCTTTTAGCAAGACTGATAAGAGAGCATATCTGCACATACACAAATCACCACACGATAAAGCAGAACATTACAGATCTATAACCATTAAAAGATCACAAATCACCGGGCGTTGGTGGCTCACGCCTGTAATCCTAGCTACTCAGGAGGCTGAGATCTGAGGATCGCGGTTCAAAGCCAGCCCGGGCAGGAGAGACCGTGAGACTCCTATCTCCAATAAACCACCAGAAAACCGGAAGTGGCGCTGTAGCTCAAGTGGTAGAGCGCTCGCCTTGAGCTGAAGAGCTGAGGGACAGGGCCCAGGCCCAGAGTTCAAGCCCCACGACCGACAAAAAAAAAAAAAAAGATCACAAATCATTTTTACACATATAAATTTGATAAAAATGAATTCCTCAGATACCACTACCAATATTCTACACAAGATGAAAACAGATTACGAAGTATCTCAATATATCAAATATTATATTTGATATATATTTTAATATATTAACAATATATATTAAATATATCAAAACCTGAAAATCTCCCAGAACCTAACAATTTCACCAGAATACCAGTTTAATACAATTGCCCATAGAACACATTATCTCCTCTTTAAAAAAGTAGGAACCGAACACTTCTAAATCATTTTCATGAAACCAGTATTCCCCTATTACAAATGGTAAACAAAGACAGTACAAAAACAAAATTTACAAGGTGGATGCTGGTGGCTCACACCTGTAATCCTAGCTACTCATTAGGTTGAGATCTAAGGACCATGGTTCAAAGCCAACCCAGGGCAGGAAGTCTTTAAGACTCATCTCCAATTATTCACAGAAAAAGCTGAAGTGGCACTGTGGCTCAAGTGTAAAGTGCTAGCTTTTAGAAACAGGAACTCAGGGACAGCACCCAGACCCTGAGTTCAAGCCCCAGGACCAGCAGAAAAAAAATTACAAATCAAGTCTCATGAAATTACATACCAAAATCAAAACTCAGAATAATAGAAACCTGAATCTAGTAATCAATGAAAATATTACACTATGGCCAAGAAGAATTTCTCCAGGTGTATAGCATAGCTACTTAAGAGAAATGAGGACCCCTTCTCTGAAGAGGAAAGAAGGATGGCCAATAGACACATGAAGAAACGCTCAACTTCTCTAGCTATAAAAGAAATGCAACTCAAAACAACATTGAGATACCACCTCACCCCGGATGGAATGGCTATAATCAAGAACTCTAATAACAACAGATGCTGGAGGGGATGTGGACAGAAGGGAACCTTGCTGCATTGTTGGTGGGAGTGTAAACTTGTTCAACTACTTTGGAAAGTAGTATGGAGGTTCCTCAAAAGACTCCACATAGAGCTCCCCTATGCCCAGCAATCCCACTTTTGGGCATTTACCCAAATAATCACAAACAAGACCACACTAAAGCTACCAGCACAACTATGTTTACCACAGCATTATTTACCATAGCTAAGATATAGAACCAGCCCAGATGTCCCTCAGTAGATGAATGGATCAAGAAAATGTGGTGTATGTATGTATGTATGTATATACACACACACACACACACACACACACACACACACACACACACACACACACACAATGGAATTCTATGCCTCCATTAGAAAGAATGATACCACCCATTTGTTAGGAAATGGAAAGACTTGGAAAAAATTATATTAAGACAGGCCCAAAGAAACATAGTTCCCATGGTATCCCTTATTTGCACTAACTAGTATATGTCTAGGATAATCTTACCAGACAAGCAGAAAAGTCAAAAGCTACATACCTATGACCGTATAAGATGATGCTAAGCGAAATGAACCCCAAGATATGGACACAAGAGGCTTTTTCTTTGTTACTGTTGTTTTAATGTACTATATGATTTTTTTTTGTTTCTTTGTACAGTCTTCCCCCATGGTATAACCACTGTTTTCACTGTATTTGATTCAGGTGCTGTGCATCTTGTATATACATTTTTCTAATTTGGGGAAGGGAAGGGAAACAACAAAATGCTGAAACAAGGCTACAGGTGACCCATAGTAACAATGAGATGTACAAGACAGTATGTTAAAAACAAATTTTACAGCTTGGGGGGAGGGAGGGAGGAGCTATGGAAGTGGGAGGGCAGGGATGGTAGGAGAAAAAACAAAGGAGGGGGTAACAATGCTCGATAGGAAATGGACTCATTACCTTACTCATGTAACTGTCACCCCTCTGTATAGCATCTTTACAATAAAAAATATATATAAAAAGAAATGAGAACCTTTCTCAACAGAAAAAGCCCAACTCCCTAGCGACCCCAAGTCTAATCACTGGAAACAGTTTTTTTTTTAAATGGGGTGGGGAAGTGGGTGGGGTTTCAACTCCAGGTCACTTTTGTTTGGCAGGTGCTCTGCCACTTGAGCCATGCCCCTACCTCCTTTTTTGCTCTAGTTACTTTGCAGACAGAGTCTCACATTTTGTGGCCCAGGGCCAGTCTTGACTTCAACCTTCCTATCTATGCCTTCCATGTAGTTGGGACCATACATCCATCCGCCATGCTCAATATATTTGTTGACATGGGAATCTCACTACATTTTTGCCTGGATGAGCCTTCACCCGTGATCCTCCTGTTCACCAACTCCCAAGAAGCTGGGGATTACAAGCAAGCACCACCATGCCATGCCCACGTGCTGAAAACAGGTTTTCTCAAAACTCTGAGAACCAAGAGCATACATGCATACACACACTCTGCCTCCACTCCCTTGTTTGTAAAATGAAGGTTATCTACTCCAAGGACAGAAAACCATCATCCATTCACTCAACAAACCTGTATGGGTATCTCTGACGATGGGTCAGGTTCTGTGCTTTGCTAGGTATAGTAGTAAGCTCCCTGTCCTGAGGAAGGGAGACCACAGAGCAAACATGAAGGAGAAAAGCAATGCTGGGAAGGAAGATGGACTGTCAGGAAACAAGGCATGGTGGGAACTTTGGGACAGGCATCTGAGAGCATTGGCCAGAGCAGGCCATGTGCTCTAAGGATATCTAAGGCAAATGTATAACTGGCAAGACAAAAAGGAAACGTGTCCACAAGTTTAAAATCCTCTGTGTGTGGATGAGAATTAACCTGATCTGTGTTGCCTCCAGATCTGGTCAAAAGATTTAAA
Organism: Dipodomys merriami; assembly: GCF_024711535.1. NCBI lineage: Eukaryota > Metazoa > Chordata > Mammalia > Rodentia > Heteromyidae > Dipodomys > Dipodomys merriami. The sequence continues at coordinate 5,102,370 of NW_027206524.1, read as the reverse complement.
ATAATTCTGGGGCCCAGTGGCTCATGCCTGTAAATCGTAGATGTTCAGGAGGCTGAAATCTGAGGATCATGGTTCGAAACCAGCCTGGGCAGAAAAGTCTGTGATACTCTATCTTCAATAAACTCATAATTGAGCTGTGGCTCAAGTGGTAGAACACTAGCCTTGAACAAAAGCAGTTCTGACACAGTGCCCAAAACCTGAATCTGAGTGAAGGGGGGAAATTTAAAATATTATGTAGGGGCTGCGAAGGTGGCTCAGTGGTAGAGTGCTTGTCTTGCATGCATGAGGCCCTAGGTTCAATTCCTCAGCACCACATAAGCAGAAAGAAAAAAGCCAGAAGTGGTGCTGTGGCTCAAGTGGTAGAGCGCTAGCCTTGAGCGGAAGAGCTGAGGGACAGCGCCCAGGCCCCACGACCGGACCTAAAAAAAAAAAAAAAAAGAAAAGAAAAAGAAAAAGAAGAAAAGAAAATATTATGTAGCCAGAACTATTTGATGTGACCTGAGATATCAACAGACCAGCCTCAAATGACCTGAGAGGCCACATCTGGGAAGAGTTCTACAGTCAGGAAGTGGCAGGACATTCCTCTTGTTTTCTCCATGGCCCACATTCATCCCTGGCATTTGCTGAGCTGAGCAGCTGTCATTCAGTGCTTCTTTAGAACCCAGCCCTGGTTATACCAAGACCACACTGTGGTCTAAAGACTGCCTCTGAGAAGACATTTCCCAAATGCACTTAACTGACAACTGGTGTCTGCCAGCTTTTGCTTCTGAGTTCCTTCTAGCTATTAATGAAAGGCATTTATACTCAGCACCATGGTGGTGATCACGTAGCTAGATTACAGGTGTGAGCCATCAAGGCCCGGCTAACCTGAGCTAGATCTACATAAGAGGCTGAGATCGGAGGATGGCGATTTGAAGCCAGCCTAGGCAGGAAAGTCCCTGAGACTCTTATCTCCAATTAACCATCTAAAGACTGGAAGTGGCGCTGTGGCTCAAAGTGATAGAATGCTAGCCTTGAGCAAAACAAAAACAAAAAAGCTCCAGGGACAGCACCCAGGCCGAAATTCAAGCCCCACAACTGAAAGTTGTAAAAAGTGGGCAGTCCACTTTCTCACTGGCCTACTTGAGCAGGACACCTGCTTGAAAGGACACAAGCCATAGCAAGGGTGACTTGGGAGAAGATGCTATGTAGGATGAGGGCTGAGCCCCTAAACTGGAGAAGCCTTCCGTGTCCCAGGACCTTCACCCTCTGTCCAGAGCCATCTGACAAGGCGCATGCTCACACTCACCCCAGCCCAGGCCTGTGTGAGACTGAGCGGCCTACAGCAAAAAGTTTCTAGGAATCGGAGGGTAAGAAAAGATGAAGACCCTGTGCCGTCTGTCTGTCTGCCTGTGATGGGTATAACGCATGATAGCTCGCTCTGAGCTTTCTTGAGCCAGTCCTTAAGTTTTCTCTGTGACTTCCACTCAGCTTTGCAATATAACACCAGCCCATTGGCTCCTTATCTCTCCTCCTCCCCCCCCCACTCCCACTTTTCACCTCTCTCACACAGACAGACCGACACACAGACACACACAAAGGACCACTCCTTCTTTGAAGCCTTTAACATTGCCCTTAACACCCTTATCTGCTGCCTGCTGCAGCCATGAAAGGATTGAAGCTACCCAATCTCCTTCCACTACCTTCTGCCCACCTTCTCCACAGTCCTTCCTTCCCTTTCTCAGTGACTAAGTGTCTTCTGCAAGCAGGCCCATGCGCCATAGACCCTGGAGCCCCCGTCCTACGGTGGAGACAACCTGGATTTGAACATATCACCTGGAGTTTGTTCAGCTCAAACTCAAAGAGCTATGAAGAAGCTAGTCTGCTGACTTCCTTAGCTTGCAATCATCTTCCCAGGGGGGAAAATGAGAAGCACAGGGCAATCAGGCCCGACCTAGAAGAGATAGAATTGTCCCTGTGTAAGCCAGGCGCCAGTGGCTCACGCCTGTAATCCTAGCTACTGAAGAGGCTGAGATCTGAGGATCACGGTTCAAAGCCAGACTAGGTAGAAAAGTCCGTGAGACTCTTATCTCCAATAAACCACTAGAAAACCAGAAGTGGTGCTGTGGCTCAGGTGGTAGAGCGCTCGCCTTGAGCTGAAGAGCTGAGGGACAGCGCCCAGGCCCAGAGTTCAAGTCCCACGACCGACCGACCGAAAAAACAAACAAAAAAGAATTGTCCCTGCATGATGAAGCTTTTGGGATCATCACCATCTGCGGGGCCCCAGGTTTGGCTGGCAGAGGGCAGCAGGATGAGCTGTGGTGTGGTGTGTCCCCACTTGACACTTTGGGGAAACTAAGGGCTCCCCCAGTTACCAGCTCAGCAGAGAGTTTGCCAAGTGTGCCCAGGGAGAGAAACAGATTGTCCCATCACGCACTGACAATTTGCTTCATAAAAATAGTCTCTGCCTTCCTGATTCCTTCATGCCTTCCAAGAAGGAAGGCTGGATTCGAAGGGGGAAAAAAAGTGAATTGTGTTCCAGGTAGCTCTTCTCAGACATTACTAAAGAGGGCAGGGACTGGCCTTCCCAGGTCCCAGCCAGCTTACAACATAGGGGAACCTGTTAGAAATAGTACGAGTTGGGTTGTAGGTGTGGTAAGCATCTGAGAGCAAGTTTAAGTCCTAGTCTTGGAGAAGGAAAGGAAAGGAAAGGAAAGGGAAGGGAAGGGAAGGGAAGCAAAGGAAAGGAAAGGAAAGGAAAGGAAAGGAAAGGAAAGGAAAGGAAAGGAAAGGAAAGGAAAGGAAAGGAAAGGAAAGGAAAGGAAAGGAAAGGAAAGGAAAGGAAAGGAAAGGAAAGGAGGAGGGGAGGGGAAAGAGAGAGAAAAGAGGGAGCAAGAGAGAAAGACAGAAAGAAAGAAAAAGAAAGAAAGGAAGAAAGAAAGGAAGGAAGGGAGGGGGAGGGAGGGGAGGAAGAAGAGAAAAAGGAAAAGAGAGGAAGAGAGAAAGAAAAAGAGAAAAAGGAGGGAAAAGAGGAGGAGAGAAAGAGAAGAAAGAGAACAAGAATGGAAGAGAGAGAAATCAGGAGAGAGAAAAAGAGAAAGAAAAAAGAGAAAAAGAAAAGAGAAGAAAGAAAAAACCGCAAAGGCAGTTGCACAGTGACTGGCAATGCGGGTGCCTTAGCTTTGGGCTGGGCCTCACTCGTGGTCAATAGATAACTTGTAGGAAAATAAGATAGTCTGACAAAAGCAGCTACTTCAATCAGATAAGTGAGCGTTTTGGTGGAAGAGAATGTTAATGCAAAATGGGATTTGGAGAGGAAAAGAGGGTGTAAGGCGGGACGCCCTCGGTGACTTGCCCGGGAGTTTATTCTGCGTCCCCAACAGTTGTCAACCTGCCAGGCACTGGGCGGGCATGATGGGAGGTGCTCATAGGAGCGGGCCTTCTCTCTTCTGTCCCTGCCGCCCCCCCCACTCCCCCCCCCGCCACACGCGCACACACACACACACACACACACACACACACACACACACACAGTGCTTTTGAGCGGGCATGATGGGAGGTGCTCATAGGAGCGGGCCTTCTCTCTTCTGTCCCTGCCGCCCCCCCCACTCCCCCCCCCCCCCCGCCACACACACACACACACACACACAGTGCTTTTGAGCACTAGATGCTCAGAGCTGAGGTTTGGAGCATTAGACAACACAAGCAGGGTAAAGGGTAAGGTGAATGATTAATATGTATGAGCACCTACTGAGCACCTGGTAGCTGTTAAGCGTTTATTCCCATCCACTTTTCAAGGCTCATCAGGACAGGAGCTGAGGCAGTCTGATTAACCTCCATCATACAGAGGAACACATTGGCCACCCAGAGTTCAGAGGGGCCCAGGCCTTCTGATTTACTCGCTAACTTGGGCCTGGACCAACAACCAAGCTGCAGCGCAGATGCACTTGAAATGTAGAAGTTCTCCCTCAGTTATTCCAGGTTCTTTTGTGGGAAGGGGCTCTCAGAGCTACCGTGTCTCTTAGCTGAAATCAGCCTCTGCTGTGAACATTAGACCACCAGCACCCACTCAGAAGAAGAAGAAAAAAGAGTTCATCTGCAATAAATGTATAATTTTTTTAAGTAAAAACAGCAAAAAAAAAAACTGTGGCTCCTCATTTTTTTGGGGGGGTCCAGTCGTGGGGCCTGAACTCTGGGCCTGGATGCTGTCCCTCAGCTCTTCAGCTCAAGGCTAGCACTCTACCACTTGAGCCACAGCCACTTCCGGCTTTTTTCTTTTTGCTTATGTGGTGCTGAGGAATCGAACCCAGGGCCTCAGGCATGCAAGGCAAGCGCTCTACCACTGAGCCACCTTCCCAGCCCTCCTCATTTTTACAGGGAAAAAAAAATACAAACACATTTGCTCAGCACTCAGGGCCCTTGACACAGAGGCTTATTTTGTCTCGTTGTCTTGTTCATACTTACTAGACCTTTCCTTCATTCCTTCATTCGATAACCAGAGAGCTCACAATGAACTGAGTGGAGGTGACACATTAGTAACTGAGATTAGATGAAGTCACTGCCCTCAGAAACAGAGCCTTAAGGGAAAAACAGTCAATTAAACAAGGAACAGGGAACGCCGGCTCACTATTCTTTTCATTCCTTTACTTATTCTCTTCCCTTTGCCCCAAATGCTCTTCCCATCACTACTATCCTGTCCACACGCATTCAACAATCATATTCTGAGTTGTGGTCCTATAGAAGGGCCTGTGTCTTTGCAGATCTCACATTAATAGGAGAGAAAGATGATCCACATCCAAGCAGGAAAAATACCAAGGGCAAGAGTAGATGGCTAGGTGGGTCAAGCAGGCGATATTTAAATGAATGCCTAGTAAAGAAGAGCCTTAGCCAGAACACAGGTTCCAAGACTTAAGAAGGAAATCTTTTGGCCTCTTGGAGTAGAAAGGTCAGTACAGCATAGGGAAGGGAGAGCAGGAAATTCTGGAGTGGAGCACTCAGCAGGGTGGGCCGGTTCCAGGGCTATGAGTCGGGATGGTGAGCATGATTGCTGCCCATATTTTAAGGAACGGGCTCTTCAGGGGCTTGAGCATGGAGAAAGACCACATCCATTCATCAGCGCTCTGCTGCCCACAGTGATCGTAAGATGGGAAGAAAGGTCATCAAGAGACAAGCCAAGAGGGCAGAAGAGCTGGTGACATCTCACTTGTCTCCAAGGTTAAAGATCTGTGATGCACCTGCCTTTCTCTCCTCCCTCGGACCTACCAAGTGCAGTAATTGGTTATGTCCTTTAGCTGGACATAATTATTAAGGACATACCCAATTATAAGAAAGGAGGAAGGAACTTAGATCCCAGAAGGTTCTAGAAAGCAACTGGCACTTGAAGTAGACTATAATGGAAGGGAAAAGTGGACCTGTGGGAACCAGAAATCCAAGAAAGGCACCACAAATGGGCAACGGCGAGTGAAATGGGCTCAGCCAGCAGCCAGGAGGAATGGTGGAAACGGGAACGGAAGGTAAATAAAGTGAAAAAAGATCAGGAAAACGGACTGGGTAACATGATGACAAGTCCTTCTAGATGACACCCAGAAAGGGGCCCTTCAGTTTGAGGACAAAAAAGAAAAAGGGCGCTTTTGAGGTTGAGTAGGTTAGAAGGCTTTCAAGGTGAAGAACAGGACTTCAGGCCCTTACAAAAGGTCTTGGGTAGGCATTTGCTTTTGAGTAGAGGGATGATTCTGTTTGAACAAATGAGAAGCAGAAAAATAAAATAAAGCAAGCCAGAAGGGGGTGAGGGGCGGGGGGAGACAGGAAGAGGGGAAGCGTGGACTGCAGCCCTGAAGGTTAAAGGTGAGAAGTCACCCAGGCCAGCCTTTTACCTCATTGTCTGAAGCTAGAAGAGTAAACCTTCGTCCTCCTTCACGCCAGTCCAGGACTTGTATCTGATGAAGGACTTAGAAAATTACACCTAACGCCTTCTGGGCATCTTAGTCTCTCTAAGGCTGTAACAAGGTAACTGATAAAGAACAGAAATGCATTTGCTCACATTTCTGGAGTCTGGAGAGTCCGGCTCAGGGTGCTGTCTTCCAACTCCTTCTGGCTGTGTCCTCCATCAGAACCAAGGGAAAACAAACCCCTCCCTCAAGGCTTTTATAAAGACCCTATTCCTGTGCTTCTCAGAGGTCTCCTGACCTAATCTCTCTCCCTCATTTTCCACACCTGGCCGCGATCATTCTTACCCAAGTCACCAGGTGGGGTGGGTAAAGACGCCAGGCCATCCCATTGTTCTGGCTCCCAGCCTGCAAAAGGTAGGGCCTGGGGCCAACAAGACCCAGTTCCCATCACACTCACAGGGAATTTCTGTTGCAACTGCATTTTCTTCTAGGGTCAAATGTGTTTTCTGCCCTCGGTCTCCAGGTGCCCTGACTCGCTGCGCAGCTCGTGGGACTGGATTGGCTGATGGGCTGGGCGGGGTCATCATTGCAGAAATGCGTCCAGCTGTGTCCCTGCTCCCGGCCTACCATCGTCTACCTCCAACCTGCTCCTCCTGTAGGCTTCAATAGCCTCAGAAAGAGAGAGCTGAAGCCTGGGGAGCCAGGGCTCACTCCTGTAACTCAGGAAGTGACTCAGGAAGCTGAGATCTGAGGATCACGGTTTGAAGCCAGCCTGGGCAGGAAAGTCCCTGAGATTCTTATCTCCAATAAACCATCAGAAAACCGGATGTGGCGCTGTGGCTCAAGTGGTAGCACACTAGCCTTGAGGAAAAAAGCTCAGGAACAGCACTCACTACTGACAAGAGAGACAGAGACAGAGAGAGCAGAACTAATATTTAATAATCATTCAGCACTTACCAGGTACTGCACCAAACCATTTTCATACCTAACATAATTCAGTCCTCAAGAAATACATGGAGTTATTGTTCCTATTAAGCGGATGAGAAATCCAATGGTCAGAACCTCACATACATTCTTGTGGCTGTTCAATTCAAAGCCTGGCCTTGACTGAGATCAATATGACCCCAGAAAAAGGATGTGACTGAGGTCAATATGGCCCCAGAAAAAAGTTATCTGCAGCATCAAGAAGTTTAACAATCATGATAAACACCTAGGAAAGTGTTTATTTGCAATTATTTCCATATAGCCTGGCACTAATGGCTCATGTCTGTAATCCTAGCTACTCAGGACGGTGAGATCTGAAGATCCTGGTTCAAAGCTATCCTGAGCAGGAAAGTCTGTGAGACTCTGGTGGAGCTGTGGCTCAAGAGGTAGAGCACTAGCCTTGAGAGAAAAAAAAGAAAAAAAGCTCAGGGACAGTGCCCAGCCCCTGAGTTCAAGTCCCAGGACTGACACATATGCATATGCACGCGCACACACACACACACACACACACACACACATGAAATTATTTTATAAACCATGATAGAATCAGCTGTAATTCATCTCATGTCATCTCTTTCTTTTCTTTCTTTTTTTTTTTTTGTTCCCTCCTCTGGGCTCACTAGAGACCTGAATAATTTTTTATGTCTCAGTGAGCATCTCTTTTGTGTCTACTAGTCTGAAGCAAGTATGGATCCTTCCAGACACGTTTAAACTTTTAGCATGCCAAATTATATAGTGTTTTTAAAGTCATGTGAAAAGTTTCAAACAAAATATATATTCATTTTAACTTCCTTTTTTTCACATTCAACATATGTGAGACTTATCCATGCTGATAAAATTTGATCTAGTTAACTTATTTAAGAACAATTGTTCATTTTGTGAAAATACTGCACTGGTGGTGTTTAGATGATTTCTAATTTAAAACATGTATCCTAGTACTTTGCTCTACATGCCACAAGAAAGAGTTTATATAGGGTATATTTCTAGAAGTGACATTTCTCAGGTGTAGATGATGGGCATCTCCATCTGTAATGAGAATGGAGAAACCAGCTTTCTACCCATCATCAGTCATAAAGGTACATTAAAAGCCTTCGTCAGTTACCAGGCACTGGTGGCTCATACCTGTAATTATGGCTACCCAGAAGGCTGAGATCAGAGGATCAGGGTTCAAAGCCAGCCTGTGCAGATAAGTCTGAGAGACTCTTCAATTAATCAGCAAAAATCTGTGAGTGGAGGTGTGGCTCAAATGATAGAGTGCTATCTAAGAGTGAAAAAGATGAATAAAAGTGCAAGGCCCTGATTTCAAGCCCCACTATTGGCACACAAGAGAAATAGAGAGAGACTGAGAGAGTGAGAGAGAAAGAGATTCTCAAAATCTAAGAAGCTTCCTGTATGTTTTTCTTCTATTTCTGGCCCTCCTAAATGTCATTCTTCTTTCCCACTACGGGTCAACACCACTGATCAAAATTAAAAAAAAAAAAAAAGGAAAAACGAAACATGCTAGGCCAAGAGAATGATGACATCATCCGGAGGCAATATAAAACAAATAGCATAGTCGGGGCTGGGAAGGTGGCTCAGTGGTAGAGTGCTTGCCTAGTATGCATGAAGCCCTGGGTTTCATTCCTCAGGACTACATACACAGAAAAATCCAGAAGTGGTGCTGTGGCTGAAGTGGTAGAGTGCTGGCCTTGGGCAAAAGAAACTCAGGGACAGTGCCCAGGTCCTGAGTTCAAGGCTCAGGGCTGACAAAAATTAATTAATTAATAGATAAAAATAAAATGACCAGTGTTAATGTTGTTCTCTGAGAGGGCAGAATACTAATTCACACAGGTAAATGGTGTCTATTTTCTTTGTCTTATTCACTAATAAAAGTCTGTTGCCTTCTTTGTATGGTGTTGATTATGGAAACATCTAAGGCTGGAACCCATCTCCAGCCACCCGGCCCTTTGGCAGTCTCCCCAGCCAAGTATCTTGCTCCAGCTCTCTTCCTCTGCAATACACCTGACCCTGCCAAGAAGATGCAGTCTTCTTGGAGAACACTATGAACATGCTTTAGAGAACACTGCTGGAAGGTCACACAAGGGTGCCAGCCACGCTTAAAAGCTCAATACTGTACACAATTACTGAGGGCTACTGATATAAAAGTCACCTCTCTCATCATTAACAGCAACTAGCACAGAGTCTGGCCAAGGTTTTATTAAACAAATGCTTGTTAAATCAACCTCACCATCAACTGCAGGATTCACAACCCCTTCCCTTCTCTCTTTCCAAGAGAGTACTAAGAGATCAGACTCCAAAATGGTTGAGGGGGAAAGGGGAATTTTGAGTTGTATCAAAGGCGCTCCAAGGAAGTAATACAGCCCATTTCAACTCTGGGTAACAAAATCAAGTACAGTTGCCATGGGAATTAGCCATTTTCCTTTATCTTTGTCTCTCCAAGTTCATCGATTGAGACAAAGGAAAGTTAACTTCATCTCACTTATGCAGAAAATTTTATTAAATGCTCCTAGTTACTGAGCCATGAAAAGTGCTGAGGAGAGGAGAAAGCATTCTGATGGCAAATGAGCCATGGGGTGGGTCACAGGTTAATGGAAAACCAATTCTAGCCAGTTCACACTATATTAGGATGGGATGCCACATGAACATGGCTTCAGCTAAGTGAGTGTTTTGAATAGCAAAAATCACTAAGTATGATCCTATGTCAGCATATGTGTAAATATCTTAGTAAATGTTTGTTAAATGAATTAAATAGACAGGAGATAGATAGATAGATAGATAGATAGATAGATAGATAGATAGATAGATAGATAGATAGATAGATAGATAGATAGATAGATCTGCCTTGTGAAAGCCTGTCCTTGTTTAGTTCTTGCCGAATATCTTTTCAGGCAATGTGGGCTAGGTGCTGGTTGGCTCACACCTGTAATCCTGCAACTCAGGAGGATGAGATCTGAGAATTGTAGTTTCAAGCCAGACTTGGCAGGGAATTCCATGAGACTCTTATTTCCAATTAACTACTAGAAAGCCAGAAGTGGAGCTGTGGCTCAGTGGTAAAGCGCTAGCCTTGAGCAAAAAATGCTCAAGAGACAGCACCCAGGCCCTAAATTCAAGCCCGGGGAGCAGCACTAAAAATAAATTAATTAATTTGTTCATTAATTAAAGGTGACTGTGGTTCCTTGATTATCTATTCCTAGATAGAGAGCACTTGGGTCATTTTTGTTTCTGTGATGAGGGAGACATTATCAGGCTGAGTCCATTGTACCTATTCCTCCTTACCAATCTGCTGGTGCCCAGACCAGCCTGAATAGCCTGCCAGGGATTCCCGGGGCTTCCTTCCACTTTTCTATCCCTGACGCCCCCAGGCTTGGCCCAGGCTGGGTCCCTAAACCACACCCCTCTCCCTGGTCTCTGGTGTGTCTCCCCACAGCCTTCTCCCCATTTCCCCTCTGGAAAGAGAGGTGCTGCCTTCTTCAGACAGCAGGATCCCACAGAGCCAACAGGAATTGGCTGCCTGCTCCCAGAGCACTGAACATCTTGAAGACATTTGTAATTCTATCGAAAGTGGAGGATATAATTCATTGCTGGCGGAATCTAAGTCTACCAGCTGCCAGGGGATTCCAGAGATCATTCGTGTGATGCTTAAAAGTCAAAACCAAACAGAATGATTCCATTCTCACCCTATTCTCCCTCACACACACACACACAAATCTATCACTCACAACCAACTCGGGGATTCCGGCCCTCAGAACAAACCACACCACTTCCTGTTGGTCCCCAGACTTACAGCACTTGATCTTCAGTGAGAGATGGTCCAGCATGCAGGCTTGGTGGCCATGAGCCATACCTGGGCAGACAGCAAGGTTAGGAGTGAAATACTGTCAGCCATAAGGGCTGAGGGATCTCAGCCAACTGGAGGGAATACGTACTCGCTTTCCTATGCCATTAATCATCCCCTGTGCAAAAGAATATAGGTGAGACTCTGCAGCTCGCTTAAGCTCTGATTCCAGCTGGGGCCATGTGGGCAGAGTACCCTGAGCAAGCCCTCCCTCTGCCCCTAGACCTTGTGGGGCAGGGAAAAGCAGACTCCTAATCACCAGGAGAGATGGCAGGGGTTGGGATTAAGAGCTAGCTGCTCACAACTACTCTGACATTGACTCTTCCTGTGGTTTCTACATGCAGAAAAAGAATGAGTAGACACGCCCCACTGTATCCCAGAGATTTCTTTCCAAGCCTGCTTATGCCGGGTGCCAATATCTCATGCCCGTAATTCTAGCTACTCAGGAGGCTGTAATCTGAGGATCGAGGTTCAAAGCTAGTGATGCAAACAATTCCAAGAGACTCTTCTCTTCTATTCACCAGTAACAAGCCAAATGTGGAGGTGTGGCTCAAGCAGTAGAGTTACCAGCCTTGAGTGGAACTATCAAATAAGAGCACCAGGCCCTGAGGTCAAGCCCCATGGCCAGAACATACACATTCACACAATGAAACTGCTTAGGTTCGATAATATAACAAGTGAAACAGGCATAGTAGTGCATGCCTATCATTCTAGCACTCCCAACTGGGATTCAAGGGCACTTGACTGACAGCTCAAGATGGGGGAGGGGGAAGGAAGGCCACTAGTCACTGGATTTGTGGCTTTGCCCGTCATTGCACTGCAGTGAGTCTGCTTGTCTACAAGTGGGAAGAGTAATTCTGATATGAGAAGACTATTGCTCAATGAAGGGGAGCAGCTGGGCCCTGCCATTTCTGCATCGAGGCCTCCTTAGGAAGCATGATCTAATCAGGTGATTCAGGCAGGCTTCCCAGATGCATTCCAGATCATTGTTGGGAAATGTTAAAGGCAGTACGACTCCACACAGCTCTAAAGCTTACTCCGGGGGCTCCTGAGTGCACCATGACGATACCGCTGTGGGCTTAGGGCCACTTGGCCGGGGCCCTAGGTCTGCTTCAGGCTTTCTCCATTCAGACTTGGTTTGACCACAATCATATTAAATATAGCCATCCAGCAGCCATGGCAAAGAAGAAAATGATGTCAGGGGTTAGCTATTCTGTCTTCTGTTCCTATGCCTCGGCATTCAGCAGGCTCCGGTGTCCAGCTCAGAAAGAAAATCATATCAAGCTGAAAGAGATTTTCTTTTTTCTCCTAATTTCACTACCGGTTAAAACTAGGTCTCCAGACACTAAAATTGTGCTCCTGGCCAGCAAAAGGCTGTAGGAACAGTACAGGCTTGGCGGGGGAAGGGGGGAGATGTGTGCGGGGGGGGGGGGGGGAAATAGCTGTCAGTGATGGGATTTGGTCCCTTTATCACCTGCATCATTTGCTGCACTCACCCCTGGCCTCTCCCAGGGCCTCACCTGTCCTCTCCTGTATCACCACACTGCCTTTGCCTCATGCACAGCAGCACTTAAGCCAGAGAGCCAAATTTAGCATCTCTTGCAGAAGAACAAACTGACATCACATTCTTTCTCCCTCAGACCAAAAACAAAAACAAAAACCAGACAACCACTACTCACCTATGCTGTAACCCCGCACAAGATTTCACTGTGATTTAATCATGGTGATACAATCAGATGAATTTTCCCTATAGACATTCTGAAAGACAAATGGCCCGAATTCTGCAAGTAAGTTGATGTGGTATTTATAAAAAGGCAGGAGCAAAAGGAGACTAAAGAGAAAACTAAATGCCATGGGTAGGTCAGCCTCTATTAGATTCTAGTCCCCCAAAAATATATAGTCAACCTTCATTAGTCACAAATTGTATATGTGCAGATTTTCCTGCTTGCTTAAATTTATTTATAAAATTTGTATCCCTTAAATCAACATACTTGGGGATTTGGCAGTGTCTCCTGGTGCTGGTGGCTCACATCTGTTATCCTGTCTAGGTAGAAGGCTAAGATCTGAGGATCACAGTTCAAAGCCAGCCTGAGCAGAGAAATCAAAGAGACTCTTATCTCCAATTAACCAACAAAAAGCTGGAAGAGGAGATGGGGCTCAAGCGGTAGAGTACCTGCAATTGAACACAAAAAGCCAAGCAAGAGCACAAGGCCCTGAGATCAAGTGCCAGTATCAGCACAAAGAAAAAAAGACAAAGAATTGTCCACAATCTCAAGGAAGTTGACTTAACATTCTGCCTTCTTGTTTCCTACTGTAAGTCCTTTCTGTGATCCACTTTGAGCTATGGTTTTGAGATTGTTGGGTTTTTTAAGACATACTTAGCATTTTGTGTTGGTGGTCGTGATTTTCCATTGGGAATAGCCCTAAGCACAATGCCCAGGTGCAGGGCTTCATGTGCAGGAAGGGAGAAAATAGTTATATAAGACAAGATTAGTTCAAATATAAATTGTAGTGTTATTGGCTATGAGCCCAATACTCATGAATCAATGATATATATTAAGATGTCCTTAAACCAAAACACACGTGACATGGAGTTAATACATGAGCAGAGGGTTGCAGAAATCTAACCTTATATTGCCCTTGGGAATAATGGTTACTTGTTCTCTTACTTCACTGTGACTTTATAGAATGTACAGAATGCAACTACTGCAAGTAGCAGGAATTACTATGTATACATGTGTATACATGCACATACACACACATACTGTGTTAATTGGCTTTCTGTTACTATGACAAAATGCCCAAGGTAGACAACATAAGAGAGATAAGGTTTATTTTGGTTCACAGTGTCAGAGTTTTCAGTCCCTGGTCATTTAGCTCAGTTGCTTCTGAGCTATGACTAGAAGTGTGTGGTGGAGCACTCGTTTACTTCATGGTGGCCAAGAAGCCATGGGCGAAGAGACAGGGGAAAGGACAGAGGGAGGCTGTGGCCAGGAACAAAAAATGAACCATCCACCTCAAACGACTGCTGCAAAGGGGACCAAGACTTCAGACGACTGCTGCAAAGGGGACCAAGACTTCAATATATGAGCCTTTGGGGAGATTTCAGGTCTGAGCCATGGGTGTGTGTGTGTGTGTGTGTGTGTGTGTGTGTGTGTGTGTGTGTGTGTGTGTGTGTGTGTGTGTGTGTGTGTGTGTGTGTGTGTGTGTGTGTGTGTGTGTGTGTGTGTGTGTGTGTGTGTGTGTGTGTGTGTGTGTGTGTGTGTGTGTTTCCTCAATGTGCAAAAATTCTAATATTGTGAATAGTCATGAAATCTAGGGAAAGAGTAGAGAGACAGACAGATGGATAGATAGATAGATAACAGGTAGATTAAAAAAAATAAATTATCTAATTTATTATGTTTTTGTGCCAACACTAGGCTTGAACTCAGGGCCTAGCCACTGACCCTGAGCTTTTTCGTTCAAGGCAACTGCTCTATTACTTGAGCCATATCTCTACTTCCACCTTTTTTGGTGGTTAACTGGGGATAAGAGTGTCATAGACTTTCCTGCCAGGGATGGTTTCAATCCATGATCCTCAGGTCTCAGCCCCCTGAGTGGTTAGGATGACAGGTGTAAGCACTGGTGACTGGCTTAACATGAGATATGATTTTAAAATCTTACATTAGGTGTTACAAACTCCACCATGTGCTCATTATATACTGCAGCACAACAAACTACTCAGAATCAAGTGTTTTACATACAACCAATCATCCTGCTCATGCAGGTCAGAATTTGGACAGAAAGCATGAGGAGCAAATTTCTTCTCCTTTAAGCAGAGGACCTCAGCAGAGAAGACTGTAATGGCAGTGGGTAGGAGGGGGCTGGAAGAGCTAATGGGGGGTATTTATCAGACTAAGCCTCTTACCCAAACTTCTAGGATTCATCTACATCTGATCTCATCTGAGTGCTCATGTATTAAGCATGGGTGAGTTCAAAGCAGACAAGATGGAACTTAGTCACTTTAAGAGAAGGCACAAAATGGTATTTCATAGATGATGAGGCTGTAGAATGACACAGGACCTCCATGCTGGTGAAGTGTGGGGCAGGCATCTGTCCCTGGACTCGAAGCTCCTTGCTCACACATAAGGAAAACAACATCCAGGCATTCTGAGAAAATTTCACACCTCCTCCAGGCCAGGTTTTCTATCTCCTCCACTCTTTCCCCACTTCCCCCCACTTACTTCCATTCAGTGGTTAATCTTATTTTGGGAGTAGAGGATAATGTTCTGGGTCCATCGATCTTTTATAACAGATATTAATGAACATCACAAAAGAGGAGGGGGAAAAAAACCCAAGTCTGGTGGTTGTTCAATGTTCTATTCTTCTCCTCAAGTATCACGCCTGAAGCTGTCTCCTTCATCATAGCTGTTGCTGTAATGAATATTTCACATTCCTCTTTGAATATGTCATAATCTAACAAGTTTGTTGTTCTACTACACGTTTCATCCAACAAGACTTCAGAGCTATAAATCTGGGGTTGTATAATTACCAGGGGACTCTTGAGACATTTGTTTGCTTAAATGCAGGATGCTTGTCATACTTACAGTGAGTTGAAGCTGGGTGCCCCACACAATCACAGATCCAACAGACCCCTCACCAATCCTTTGCCTCTGCCTGATGTCCAATTTCCTTTCCTAAAACACACTCAAGTGGTCAGTGGGGTTGAAGATGTTGAGATGTTTTTATCCATGCAAGGACCAGAAAAGAGGGTCTTTGGCCAAGGTTTCCATTTGAAGGTGATGGAGTTATTCACAAATCTGTGTGGTTGTGTGGTTGTCATCATCAGACTGTCATGCCGGCTAAAAAATACTTTTTGGGGGGGGGCCAGTTATGGGGCTTGAACTCTGGGCTTGGGTGCCGTTCCTGTGCTCTTCAGCTCAAGGAGAGCACTCTACTTAAGCCATAGCACCAATTCTGGTTTTCTAGTGGTTTATTGGAGATAAGAGTCTCACAGACTTTCCTACCCAGGTAGGCTTAGAACCTTGATCCTCAGATCTCAGCCTCCTGTGTAGCTAGGATTACAGGCGTGAGCTACTGGCGCCCAGCAGAAATACTATTTTGAGTGATGCTGTGGCTCAAGTAGTAGAGTGCTCATCTTGAGCTGAAGAGCTGAAGGACAGAGCCCAGGCCCAGAGTTCAAGCCCCATGACGGACCCAAAAAAAAACACAATTTTGAACTCTTTCTATAAGATGCCCTTATGCACACCCTGACCTGATGTAAGCCTCGCCAACACCACACTATCTACCTCAGCTGGAGGCTTGGCTGGGAGATGGGATCCAGGTTCAAATCCCTGCTGGGGAAATCCTCATCCTTGGGAAATGAGTCTTAGTTCCTAGAATAGCAAAAAAAGAGGCTCACAGCACTTAAACCTCATCAAGCCGACAAGAGAACTGAATCTCTCATGGCTGTCTCCTGTGCCCTGTTCATCTGTCGGGTCAGAAAGACCTAGCTCCAACCTCATCCCAAGACTCACTAGTCCGGTGACCTTGGGACACTTAACTCAGCCTTAACTTCTTCACCTCTAAATTGGGACTTGTCATAGTGCTGCATTGGAGGGTGGTTTTAGAACCTCAGTGATGTACTAGAATCTTTGTGCAATGTCAGGAGGCAGATAGCATGTGCGTGCGTGCAAGTACACATACACATCCAGTTCATATTCTGGATCTTGTTGTCTCTTTATCTCAATAGGTCAATTATATCCTATTCTTGCTTTGCCAGGGTCTGGGTTTTTATATTTTCCAAGGCCTGGGTTTTTAAGCAAGGTAAGTGTGGTACCAAGAGCCTGATTCAAATGGGGCCCTTGGTGGGGTCCCATGGCTCCAGAGGTCCCGACTTTTATCTGCTATATGGGCAAGAGTCAAGGGCTCTGCAGAAGCAAGCAGGCTCCAACTGGCAGCAGCCTTGGGCTCTGAGAGGGGGAAAGGGAGACTGGAAGGTCTCTTTCCCGTCATCCACATGTTCGCTGTGACCAAAGAGGGTGGGGAATCAAAGAGCCAAAAGGTAGCATTCTCTCATTCTTTCCCACAGTTCACTATCTTTTCTTTGTTTTGTCAGTTGTGAGGCTTGAACTCGGGACCTGGGTGCTGTCCCTGAGCTCTTTTTGCTCAAGGCTAACACTCTACTGCTTTGAGCCACAGCATGTCTCAGGGGGTCTTTTCGTCCCCAGCTGGCTTCAAACCACGATCCTCAGATCTCAGCCTCCTGAGTAGCAAGGATTAGAGGCGTGAGCCACCAACACCCAGCTCT
This sequence comes from Dipodomys merriami, assembly GCF_024711535.1. Lineage (NCBI taxonomy): Eukaryota > Metazoa > Chordata > Mammalia > Rodentia > Heteromyidae > Dipodomys > Dipodomys merriami. The sequence goes on along the minus strand of NW_027206524.1, from coordinate 5,085,395 downwards.
CTTTCTGTTTTTAATTGTGCATGTTTATGGGGTACAGTGTGATCTTTCCTTCCATATGTTTTAGGTAATTGTTAGAGGCAGCACTTGAAACACTTATTATTTGTCTGTATTGAGAATATTCAAAACCCTCTTTCCTAGTCACTTTGAAATATCTCATTAATTTTATCACCCATAATTATTGTACTGTGGAGTAGTAAGATAGTACTGTGTTGTTCCTCCATCTAACAGCCCTTCCCTGTGCCCATCCTGTCTATATCCCTCCTACCCTTCCAGCCTCTAGTGACCACCACTGTCTACTTCTGTTAAGACCAACTTTCTTGACTTCCCCATGTCAGTACAGATAGGAAGTATTTCTGTTGTGTGCCTGACTTATTTACTTAATATAAGGTCCTCCTCTACCACCACGTATTGCTGCAAAGGATAGAATGACACTCTTTTCAAGGGTGAATAGTATTTCATTGCATCACATTCATCCATCAATAGATACCAAAGAGGATTTCATGTTTTTGGCGATTGTGAATAGCGTCACAGTAAGCAGGAGGAGAGCATAACATGCTGAGTCCTTTTGCTTTGGATGTATACTTAACAGTGGAATTGCTGGATCCTATGGTCAATAGTTCTATTTCTTGTCTGTCTTTTATTATTATTATGTTCAGTATTATACAAAGGAGTTGCCATTGAACAAGGCAGTCTATGAATACAATGCAACTTGATCCATGTCACCCCTTTCAATGATGTTTGGAGAACCCTCTACACTGTTTTCCTTATTGGTTCTACAGGAGTCTTTCTTCTGGCTCCCTCGGTCCCCAGCACAGGGTTCCCTTTGTCTTGGCTTATGGCAAGTGACTGCTTTAGGCTCAGACTGCATGGAAGTGCCCAGAGAACAGAAACGGGGGTGGCTTAACTAGAGTCACTCAGTTTATGAGAAGCTAGGGAAACAAGAACATGGCTCAGTATGTGCTAGAGTTCTGTGAGCCAGGGATAACGCTGAATGTCAGAGGAGAGGTGGAACAATACAGGTGTTTGTATATACATGCACATAATTACAGATACCAAAAGGCATATCATTTTTTAACTCCTACTCATTGAACATTTCCCGATACTAGATCCTAATTAATTCTTATAATATCACTGTCAGGTATTTGTTGTCCTAATTTTACAGTTGAAGGAACAAAAGTAACTTGTCCAAAGTGATAAAGCTGGTTAGTAACCAAACCAGAATTTGAACTCAAACTTCAATATACTAAAACCTATCTCTTCACCACTAAAAAAAAAGGAGCGGGGTGGGGGGAGGAGGAGTTGCCTGTCTAATTCAGAAATGAAGTCATGTTGGGAAAGGCTGGCTGCTACTAGAGGATTTTGCACTTCAATAGAAATTGAGTCACTGCAATGATTCCTGGAAATATCTTGCAAATCCAGAAGGGAGGAGGCAGAAACATTCAGTGACTAAAGATACCCAGAGTGATTTGGAAGAGAGAGCAATCTGGTTCAGGTCAGAGGACAGCATTGGGGAGGTGGGAGGAGAGGCCCAGTCAGAGATCTGAGGCTGAGGTCAGGGGCCTGGAAGAACACAGTCAAGCAAGGCATCATGGGACTCCCCCACAGAGCATGGAAGGCCACTGGGAGCACATGACCAGCGGGAGCCACAGAGGTTATTGAACAAGAGAGCCCTGAAACCCTGACTGTGGAGCCTGGTGGCAAAGGCCTCTTCCTGCATTAAGTGGCCAATGCAATTTCCATGATAGGAGGAAGTCAGATCAAAACCAAATTTCTTGTTAGGTCATCCTTAAAGTGCTAGAGACTACACGAGGCGTACACTGTAAGTGATGTTTGTCTTTTGTAAGAATTTCCTAAACCACAATGATAGCTCTAGCTATCAGGAGACAAACCTCCCAACCCTAAGAAATATGTTACTAAATGGCACAGAGAACCTACCCTTCCAGCCCCCACCACATACCGTGTCCACATTCATCACCTCCATACCTGAGCATAAGATTAAATCATTTGTGAGCTGCTGACAGATCACCCGAGGTACCTTTCTCCTGGGAGAATAAAGTGTGCTGTACATTTAGACGGAACAATTTCGTTTCTTCTGGTCCTCCCTGCTTCTCCTGTTTTTTCAAAACTCCTTTCTGTTCAGATCTATACAACACTCAGACAGCTAGCTACATACCCACAGATGGGGGCCTGTGCAATATTCCATCTCCTGTCCAAATGCACAGGCTTCAGCAGACCAGCCTCTGTTGGTCTCACAACCTTGATAGATTGGCCTTTTCACTGGAGTTGTACCAAGAATTTCTCCATCTGTCCTTGCCAGCATGCGTGTTTTCAATTATGCAAAAACTCTTCGGGAGAAGTTAACTCCTTTTTGGATTGGTTAAAAAGCACAATGCAGGATTTGGGAGCGCATCCCTGCAGACAGTGCAGGGGCATGTGCAGGGGTGAGCGAGCTGGGCATCTTGACCCTGGCCAGCACTGGATTCCCTCCCAGTCAGCACCACAGGTGCCCGGCGCCATGGGCTTCACATCTGGGCTCAATTACACACTGTTTTCAGGTGAAATGGGAGGTGCCTGAGGTGGGAAAATGTGTCTCTGTGATCAACTATGTTGACTACATGGCTAAAGGCAGGAAGAGATGGGTGTACCCACACTTCCATCCTTACCCCCACTTCCTTGCTTTCCTAGACAATCTGGAAGCAGGATTCTAGATTGGTAGTTCAGGGGAAAGCAAGGCTAATGACAAGTAGGGTAGTAGAGGTTTTTTTAATGGATGATATTCTCTTTTCTCTTCAATCCAGAGTCCTGGACCTCCCTCTCCTTCCTTCCCTCCAGCCTCTGGCCATCTATGCTAAAGAATCTTTCTCGCTACTGCCTCCCCTCCCCAACACATACTCAAAATTTCCTCAAGATTGTCACTAAAGCAAGAGGCAGGGAAGGTTGGGAGGAGGTTCTAGAAGCGCTATCCCTCAGACTAATTTCTTCTAGTCAGAAGCCTTGTTCAGCTTCTTATTAGTTCTATGTAGATTAAGGATCCAAGTGTTGGTACCAGATTTAAAGTAGAGCAAATCTGGAATTAGCTTCCCTGTGGCCGATGGTTTCCGCTGAGCAGTTTAGTGGGCGAAAGACTTAAAGAGAAACTTCTCTGAAGAAGAAAGAAGGATGGCCAATAGACACATGAAGAAATGTTCAACATCCCTAGCCATAAAAGAAATGCAAATCAAAACAACATTGAGATATCACCTCACTCCAGTTAGAACAGCAAAAATCAAGAACTCTAACAACAACAGATGCTGGAGGGGATGTGGACAGAAAGGAACCTTACTTCATTGTTGGTGGGAATGTAAACTTGTTCAACCACTTTGGAAAGCAGTATGGAGGTTCCTCAAAAGACTTCACATAGATCTCCCCTATGATCCAGCAATCCCACTTTTGGGCATTTACCCAAATGTTTACAAACAAGACCACACTAAAGCTACCAGCACAACTATGTTTATTGCAGCATTATTTACCATAGCTAAGATATGGAACCAACCCAGATGCCCCTCAGTAGATGAATGGATCAAGAAAATGTGGTATATATACACAATGGAATTCTATGCCTCCATCAGAAAGAATGACATTTCCCCATTTGTTAGGAAATGGAAAGGTTTGGAAAAAATTATATTAAGTGAAGTAAGCCAGGCCCAAAGAAGCATAGGTCCCATGGTTTCCCTTATTTGCAATATCTAGTTAGGTATGAGTCAAGCGGAAAAGGTCAGATAATGTGATGTTAGGAAAATGAACCCTTAAATATGTATTTTAATGTTTTCGTTTCTTTCATGCATGTGTTTCTAACGCATTTATAAGATTATTTCTTTGTTGCTTTGTATGTCCCTCCCCCACAGTGTAACCCCCGCTTTCACTATATTTGATGTCAGTATAACATGTGGAGGAGCTGGGGACAAACAAGTCGTTTAAGGATTCAGGTGGACCTGTTGCAACAATGAGAAGTACAAAATGTCATGTCAAAACCAGCTTTACAATGTCGGGGGGGGGGGGAAGGGGGGTATAATTGGGTGGGGGGAGGGGGGTATAATTGGGTGGGGGGAGGGGGGAGGCGGGGAAGGGAGGTGAAGGGTAAACAAAGGAGGAGGCTGCAATGCTTGGTAAGAAATGTATGCATTATCCTGCCCATGTAATTGTAGCCCCTCTGTACAGTATGTTCTCAAATAAAATAAAATTAAAAAAAAAAAAGAAAATATATAAATTTCTTATTTAACTCTAAAGTCAGGATCTATAAGTTGTCAATTTTACATATTCTCCTATTACCCTGGGTAATAGGATAGGATTATGTTTTCTGAGTGACCAAAGATACTCTATTCAGTATGCTGTTAACATATTGTTTTATATTGATGCTTAATATAATTATCATATAACTTGCATCTAGACTATTGTAATTCCTTGGAAATGATAAAGCATACATGGCCATTCCTACTTAGTCAGAACAGAGGCTTCAGACTGTCTTTTGACCATCAATGAAGAACACAGAGCTACAACAGTGTCAGCAGATGGTCTTCCTGTGGTCCTGGGAAGGTTGACAGCTAGAGAGGGAGAGGACCTAGTCCATGTTCTATGATTCTCCTGCTGGGCAGATTTTTTCATAGCACTTCCTAACTCCTAAGCCCCATAACCCACTCCTACCCCAGTCAGCCAATAGTGGCTGAAATGTGGAACATCCACCATGGAGACACTCACCCCAGGGAGAGAGGATTGGTAGTGGTCAGGGAAGGTTTCTGCAGGCCTCTGTGTTTGAACTGAGTCTTTCTTTAAGAGGTATCTGATGAGAGGTGCTTGTGGCCTAACCTATTGGGTGCAAGTCCTTCAAGGCTAGCTATTACTGTGGCCCCTCTCCATATTCCTTTTCCTTGCTTCCTGGCTACTTTGATGTGAGCTACTCTGCTTTTCCACACTCTCCCCATGATGATGGCCTAAGCAGGCCAAAATAAATCATTGTGCTCTTTAAGTTGTTTATGGAAGGTATTTTGTTAAAGCAATACAAAGTTGGACTAATACAAGTAGGAAGGGTCCTAAAGAACCAAGTTATCACTATCTCCTGAGACATCCACCTGCCCTTAACCCATAAGATGAGATCCACAAGACTTGAATAAGAAGCAGGGTGTCCTATGGACCCAAAGGATGCTCATAAATAAGTAGACTGGCTCCATTTGGCTGTAGGATTATTAGTCTGCAAGGTCCTCAGAGGAGATACGACAAACCAGATCTTTGATGGGCAACCTATTATTGCTTATATTTCGAGACTAGAATACTCATAGGAGACAACAGAAAGACTAGGAACTTCCCATCTAGTTGATTAAAAAAAAAGAGGCATAAATAGTGAACATGAAAGGTATAAGGAAGTTTTAAGAGGGTGGAAACTCAAAAGAACAGTCAGAATAAAGAGATACTAATCCACAAGCAACTATTGATCATTGAACATGAACTATATGTCTGGCAGTCTCTCCTTTCCAATTTCTTACACTAGCCTTATGAAGAAGGTAATGAAGTGGCTCAGTTTACAGAGGAGGAAACCAAGACCCACAGGGAAAAACACTCAGGTGCATTAATTGCCTGTTGCCCAATAACCAGTCTCCACAAACCACATGGCTTAATTTGACAGCAAGCATTTATTAATTCCTGTGGACTCAAAAGTGTTCTGTGCTCAAAAATGTTTAGGAAACACTAGATTTGAAGTATTACATATCTTGATGCTGGGAGTTGTGGCTCAAGCCTATAATCTAGCTCTTCAAGAGGCAGAGATCAGAGCTCAGAAATCTGAGGCCAGCTTAGGAACAAAAACCCTCAAGACTTCAGCTCAATCAATGGCTGCGTACAGTGGCCTGTGCCAGTCAACCCCCAAGCTATGGGGGCAGTTTCATGTTTCAGCCTAGTGGTATCCAGTAGACCTTCCAGCAACAAAGGGAAGCACAAATAGGAGGATCACAGTCCAGGTCATCCTGGGCAAACAGTGACACCCTATCCCAAAAGTCATCAATGCAAGCAGGGGTTAGTAGAGTGGCGACAGTATCTGCCCAGCAAGTATGAGGCCCTGAGTTCAAATACCAATACCACAAAAAGATTTTTAAAAAGTCACATACTTTGTCCCCTTGTATACACACACATACATATACATGCACGCATATGTACATTATGATTCCCCTGGCATAATATGACTTGAGACCAATTTAGTTAAGTAGTGTTCTCTCTAAGCTGCTGAGAGCTCTGGGCTTTGTTTTGAAGTAGAAAGGAAGAAGTAATGATCACTTTACAGAGAAAAACAGGGATGTATACATTTATGGTAAGACACAAAGCCATAAATGTATCCAAACTCTCAGGGGAACTAGTTCTGAACTGCTTGTTTTAGTAGATGGTCCATTTCATGCAGACAGTAAAGGGATTTTTCCAGATAACCACAGCAGGCCTGTTTTATTGTTCAGCATATTCTCTGAAAGCAAAATAATAGTTATAATACGATGCCTAAACTAAGTGTAGGCCTATGCTTTTGCCTCTCAATGAATTCTGGGCAACTGTTTTAGATTCTAACAACCTTAGGGTTCACCCGGCCACACCGCAGCAGAATCTCCCAGAGAGCTCAGTCATCCTTGGGCTCCACTCCAGGTCAACTATACCAGAATCTAGAATCTCAGGGACCAATTGTTTTTTAAAGCTCTCCTAGGTGATTTTAACATGTGGCTAGCAGACTATTCTATTGCTCTCTCTATTGTTCTAGCATATTCTTTCTCTCCCTCCTTTTTTCAACATCATGCAAGCCAAAGCATTCTGGTTTAGAACTGCCTTAAAAGCATTTTATTTTTCCCTGCTCGGGATCTGGCACTGACTTGGTACGTAGTTGTTGATCTGAGTTAAAACCAATTCCAGAAGAGCACCGCTAGCCCCTGCTGTTTCTTTAGTTTGATCTAGAAGAACACAGTCATCTGGCAGTTTGATAGGAGTAGCCGGAATGGCTTCTTGTGGCTTTTAACATCTGATTGCGATTGGATCTTTTTTTTTTTTCATGATATTTATCATTGCTTACATGATCCTTGAGATGCACAATGAAACTCAGCGAATTATTTTTGGGATTCTGAGGTTCATCTGAGGGACAGTGGAAACACTAAAGACACAAATTTGGGAAATGGCAGCATAGCGTCTGTGATATATCGCATGCCTTTTCTTAATTTTAAAGCAGTGATCAATGAAACTAATGTGAGAAAATACAAAATTAAGTTTAAAATAAACCTACAGGAGGCAAAAATATTGGTTTAAAAGATTTCATCATTGGGATGGGAAGGTGGCTCAGTGGTAGAGCGCTTGCCTTGCATGCATGAGGCCCTGGGTTCGATTCCTCAGCACCACATAAGCAGGGAAAAAAAGCCGGAGGTGGCGCTGGGGCTCAAGTGGTAGAGTGCTAGCCTTGAGCTGAAGAGCTGAGGGACAGCACCCAGGCCCAGAGTTTAGGCCCACAACTGGACCCCCCCCAAAAAAAAGATTTTATCATTAAAGTACTGAAATTGTGATTGTTTACAGGGCAGGATAGATGAGAAACACAGGGATTTTGTTTCTGTGTTTTGTGAGTTTGGATTTTTTTTTTTTTTGACAGTACTAAGGCTGGTGCTCAGAGCCTTACATGCCCTAGACAGGAGTTCTACCATTTGATCCACCCTGCAAACCTTTTTTGTGCTGATAATTTGAAATAGAATCTTGCTTTATGTCCAGGCTGGTCTAGACTGTGATCCTCCTACTTGTGCTTTCCCAAATCTCCGGGATGACAGGCATGTGCCATGGTACCAAGTCATTGGTTGAGATGGAGTCTCAAAGATTGTTTTGCTCAGACTGAGCTCGAGCCAAGATCACATAATCTCCACATCCCAAGTAACTAGCACAACAGGCTTGAACAATTATGATATATTAACTGTTTTGTGAACCATGTGCATCTATCATCTTTTCAAAAATTAAACTGGGCACTGGTGGCTCATGTCTGTAATCCTAGCAACTCAGGAGGATCTGAGGATCTTGGTTCGAAGCCAATCCAGGAAGGAAAGTATATGAGATTGTTATCACCAATTAACCACAAAAAGCCAGAAGTGAAGTTATGGCTCAAGAGGAAGGGCACTAGCCTTGAGGAAAAAGGGTCAGGGACATTATCTAGGCCCTGAGTTCAAGCCCCAGGACTGGCACAAAAATTATAATAAGGAAAATAAATAGAATGTAATTAATTATACCCTGTACAAAGTGACAAGAAAGAGCACAAGATTAATGAATTCAGTCTATTAGTGTTTATTTTGCTTTTCAAGTTTAAAGTAATTGGAAACTAATCTCTTCCATATTGCTGAAATGAGTTCACAGAATCACACATGCTTTACCTTTTTTCTCTCCTAAGTAGGTTTTGTTGTTGTTGTTATTGTTGTTTAAAGCTGTATCTTCTATCTTGGGCCTCTTTTCAATGGCGCTGAATAGAGGTCTCCAGAAGGGCTGACGGAAGAGAGGAGCCAAGAAACCATGTAATAAGCCAGGAAAAATAGGAAAAAATTCACATCAAATGGTTGAATCTCAGGTTGGGCAAGAAAAATACTGACCAGATTGGAAAATGATCAGGCTGGCATTTTCCTGACCAAATTGACTTGTTTATACAGAAGATCTAATGGGGAGGGGGGGGGGGAGATAAACGTTGAGGGATTAAGAAAGCCAATAAGAGAAGGCTACCATAAATAAAGTACAGGCCACCTGTCCTCTCTCGTGCAGGTCAGGCTACTGCCCCAGCCACTATCTCTCACCTGCTTCCCAAAACTTTATGCTCTTCTCTTGGAAACTAGGCCTCTCCTTCCTGGCAGAATGGCAGAAGAGGAAGCTACTAACCAAGGATAGAATCACGTCACAGCTAATCAGGCTGGTAGTAGGCTCTTCTAGGAGGAGGAAGGAGGGAGCAACACAGGGGATATAGGGAAGACAGATCCAAGACATGGACTCTTCCCTTATAGCATCTATTGAAGAGAAGCAGTAGTTTTCATTACTCAACTTAGTGACCCCACCCCACCCTGCTCTCCCAAAGTCCCAGTACATGCTTCAATATGTGCAAACTGTGTAAGGACCACTGTTCCTTGTTATGGCCTCACAGGATTGGGAAGGTAAGCTGTGGAGTCAGGCTGCCTGGATTCAAGTCCCAGAGCCTCTGCTTGCCACCCTTCAATGGTTAGTTAGGGCTCAATGGTCACAAGAGACAGAAATCAGTCCTGGTTGACCTACCCCAATGGAAATGTATTAGGTGGGTGCTAGATAGTGGTGAAGGAACTAGGAAAGTCATAAGCTTGAATGGTACATGATGGCTGGGGCTGGAGCTCCCACACGAGGTAGTCCTGCAGCTGCTGCTCTTGAGTTCACGGCTACCAATTCCCCTCTTCAGTGTCTCTCTCCTTAAAGTCCCAGGAAGGAGAATTTGCTTCTCTTGACTTTGGTAGCTTACTTTGCATCCTAGACTTGGGAAATTCAGCCACCAAAATGGGCATGGTAGTACATGCCTGTAATCTGAGCTATTCAAGAGATGGAAGCAGGAGGGATTGTGAGTTCCAGGCCAGCCTGGCTAAGTTAGTGATGAGACCCTGTCTCAAAACTAACAATACAAAGTACAAACAGAAGGGTTATGAAGATGTGAATATGGTAGAATGCTTGATATGCACAAGGCTATGGGTTCAATCTCTAGCTCTGGGAAGGGGGCAAAAAAATCTGTGAAAGCAGGTAAGAGCACTCCTCCCAAGGAAAAAATACAACTGCTGTGAGGAAGAGGAGATCAGGTTGAGCATTACAAAATCCCCAAATGGAGTTCCTTTAGTGACCTAGTTTCCTTGTTTATAAAAATGGAGGTATGACTAGCATGTACCACAAGATGCGGGCACAAGGAATGAATTCAGTAATGTAGGGCAGTTGCTTAGTGCTTGGCAGATGGTTAGTGCTTGGGTTTCTGGTTGACTCAAAGTTGGGTGCAGAAGCCCTTTGTGTGCCTGTGGCTGCTCTTTCTCAGCAGGCTGTGGAGCGCCCAGATTGCATCACGGCTGACCACTTAGCACCACATGATTCCATTCCAGCAACAACGGGGGACACGGATGACATGAATCTCTCCATCCCCGCCCTTGCTCCTGGGAGGCCCCACAAATTCCTAGCAACACCTTCTCCTTGGCAGGAACGTGCCATTCTCCACAATCGCAGTCTCACTTCATGCATCTCCTCCTGTTGGCAAAACGGAGCACACCGTTTACATCCATCGTCACCAGAATCCATGTCTTCATCCAGGGCACTGGTGAACATCCTGGGCTTCTGCCCTGCCCGGCCACCTCTGCTTTCTGTTGTTCCCAGGCAGAGTGAGCTGTTTCTGAGGTGTCATTTCTTCACTTGGTAATTCACTTAGCAGTGTGGGAAGTCACATGTCTATACCCATTGACTTCTCAGCCCCAGCACAGACCCACACAGACCCACATGTCCCCCCCCTCACCCCCCCCCGGACTGTGCCTGTCAAGTCTGTCACCCTCATCTTGCAGATACTTGGCTCTTACTTAGAAAGCTCTGGTGTCCAGGTCTCCTTTCTTGGCTTGACTGAACCACACTCTCTCTACACCTCCAACTCCTGCCCGCCTCTCTCCAGATCCTAACCAGCAGATTCCACTCACTCCACAAAGACATTTCTACTTCTGCACATAAGCAGACATCTCACTTCCTACACAAACGCACTCGCAAAACACAGATTCCGGCATCTCCCTCACTCATCACGTTGTGAAACACATCCCGCCAGATTGTTTGTCTTTGGAGAACTGACAAATACAATTTATCTAAACAACTTGTGGATGGCATCAGCCTACACAATCCATTATAATTCTATCTGGCCACAGAAACAAAAGAGGATGCTGGCTTTTCAGTCTTTTGCGTAAGCAAACCCAGCCCACCAAAATCTGACCTTAGAATTTTTTTCTATGTCCAGTCCATCAAGACTGCATTTTAAATCTCAACTCGTCCTCACATACCGATTTCCACTTACACACACACACACACACACACACACACACACACACACACACACACACACACACACACACACACACACACACACACACACACACACACAGGCCTTCCCACTAACCTAGACTAAAATTCCAACTCCTTTATCATGACTCACAATGGCCTGTTTTCTGGATGCTGCCCTCCTCCACCTTACCCCTCATCTCTTCCAAGTTCATCCAGGGGTCCATGTGCTCAGCTAGGCCATTCTTTCTCTAGGCCTTTCCCCAACCTCTCAAGATTGGGTTTCAGTCACTCTGATGTGCTCACATCAGCCAAACCACAACCTGCAAACAGGGACTGGGTCCTTCTCAACCATAGCTCCACCTATGAATTTAGCTTCTGATCCTTGTTGGTTGAATTCAAGTGTGGGAATGAATACATAGGGAAGGAATGGGGACATTGAACTCAATGAGGTCCTGCTTTACCAGAATACTACCACTACTGACAGAAGATGGATTTGTAGGTTTGCCATAACACAGCCTTTATTATATTGAGCCATGTATTCCTAGCTTCTCTAGAGACTTTTTTCATCATAAAGGGGTTATTGGATCTTGTCATATGCTTTTTCTACATCTATTGAGATGATCATGTGGTTCTTGACCTTACTTTGGTTGACATGCTGTATTACATTTATTGATTTAGGTAGGTGAAACCAGTTTTGCATCCCTGGCATGAACCTTGTTTGATCTCAAACAGTGTAATTCCTTAGAAAGCCAAAACCAAAGTTCAGCAGAATAAAATACCAGGAAACAAATATTCGAAAGGGGTGGGGCAGAGCCAAGGGGAAAGAGGTATAGGAATGAAAAGGAGGAAAATGAGACAATAATCCAAGGTATATCCTATAAAATTAAGATGAGTGAGGGAAGGGGGGAAGGGGAAGGATGGGTAAGAATATTCAAAGGGGTGACATTGATCAAGATATATTGTTTTCATCAACTGCTTTGTTCAATGGCAACTCCATTGTCCAACCACTTACAGATAGTAACTTGTTGAAAAAAAGAAGATGGATCTGACAGTAAAGGACAAGGGTACCAAGTGAAATGGATTCCTATATTAGGAGTCCCTGTAACCAACTACCTGATCAGTTCAGCCAGCATTCACAGTGTCTGCAGTACACATAGCACAAGGCTGGGTCCCAGGAAGGAAAGCAAATAAGAAAAGTCCCAGTTCCCAAAGAACTTTAGAAAGAGTTCGATGCAATGGGAATAAATAACCACCACCACCACAGTGAAGCACATCAGTACTAATGATGTCCCAGCCATCTCCTACCATCTGTCCCAGGATGATTTCATTTGAATCTTCCCATCTCTGAGCTGGGTGAGTGGCAAAGGGATGGCAGGTCATCAAGAAGAGCAGGTGCTGGGTGCTGGGCAGGGCGGGCTGCCTCTCAGGCTTCAGTTATACCCACCCCTCCCACCTCCCACTCCCAGGCAGCCATGGGCCAGCCAGTGCCGCTAGCTTTCCACAGAGCCTGGGGCATGAGCCAATCAATCTTGTAATCCCAGGCAGCCCACAATGGGGCCTCAGCAGAGCCTGTAATTAATCTGGCTGGAAATAGAACTTATTTTTACACCTCTTCACATTAGTCCCCACAGACCAGGCCTGAATGCAAAGTGAGAAAATGTGAATTGATCACAGCTGTGAAACCACGGTCATTAGCGCAGTGTGCTGAGACTCTCCTCTCCTGGGCTGGGATCATGGGCGTTGTGACAGAGTGAGCTCAAACACCTCTGCCCCGGGCTTCCACTTGAATGCCTACTTCCCGCCCTACTGCCATCCTTCAGCTGTTGAGTTGTTCAATGCAAAGGCTCTACCAAAAGCTACTAGGGCCACAGGCCAAAAAAAGCCTGTGGATGGGGTGAGGTACAACATCTTAGGGGCCATGGCATGGTCCCAGTCACCAGAACCTGAAGTCAGGTCATCTGAGTCCAAAATCCCAGCACCTACGTGTTAATTGTGTCACCTAGGACAGGTTACCCATCGTTCTACGCTTCCCTCTAGTCATCTGCAATCTAGAATATCATTGACTAGCATTTCTCAAGCTCCCTGAACTAAAAGACCTATTTATTGATTTAGCATATATTAATCGTACAAAATAATAGGTTTCATTGTGACAGTTTCATACACACATCTTTACAAGTATTCGTAATTGTTATTCATGCATCTGTTTTTTATCCTCCATTATACTCTCTTCTCCTCCCTCCAACTAGTCCTCTTCCTTTTCCCAAATAATACCTCTTTTACTTTCGTGGCTTCAGTCATGGTTTCTTTCATGTTTTGTCTTGGGTGGTATGAAGGTTTTAAGCTCAGGCCTGCTTTACCACTGAGCCATGCCTCCAGTCCTCATGGCATGTTTTTTCTTTAATCTAGATTCTGTATCTGTGGCATTTTCCTTTCTGAATCTGGCATCTAGCCTAGCATGATCTCCAGTTCCATCCATTTTCCTACAAATACGATTTCATTCTTCTTTATGTGAGGGCATTAGCTAAAGTAAGTTTGTCCTTTGAATATGTAGAACGGAAGCGTTGGCTACTTATAAAATCCCATCAAATAAAAGCACTAGGAGAGAGAGAGAGAGAGAGAGAGAGAGAGAGAGAGAGAGAGAGAGAGAGAGAGAGAGAGAGAGAGAGAGAGAGAGAGAGAGAGAGAGAGAATCTCCTGAGCAAAGTTATTACTAGTTTACCTATTTACTTTTCATTGGCAGGGCCCTGACCAAAAGCTATTACTTAAGTTTCTTGGCAAGTCTATTCAGAACAGTCTAATTTCTACCTTTTTAGTGGTCTCTGAAGGAGATGTATTTCCTTTCCCAAGGACCCCTGAAAACAATGCTGATATAGCTATGGATAGATTTCTGTATCCTGTTATGTTGGCCCATTCTCTCTTAGAGATTAAATATTCCCTGAGGATACTACAAATGAGCCAAAGATGGCTTCTGCATATTGGCCTCTGAGCTATTTCCTTCTTCCCAGCAGACTAATGCTGGTTAACGCATGTGTGGCTGGCATCAAACGCAAAGTTTTATATGTCCAATTGTGTTAAACAAACCCAAATAAGCAGGCCTTAGCCACCTAAGCCTGTCTGCTTCACATACATCAGGAAGCTCCATCCAATCTCGCTAGCAATTGATAAAATAGAACCTGTGGCCATGGAGACCCAAGCTGCCAGAGACCAGTGGCTCACACCTGTAATCCTAGCTGCTCAGGAGGCTGAGACCTGAGGAGTCTGGTTTGAAGCCAGCCTGAGCAGATAAATGCATGAGACTCTTGTCTCCCCTAAAGCAGGAAAAAGCGGGAATTGATGGTGTGGTTCTAGTGGAAGAGCACCAGCCTTGAACAAAAAAGCCAAACAAGAGCATACATGATGCTGAGTTCAAGCCCCAGTGCCAGAACCAAGCAAACAAACAAAAAAAGACCCCAAGCCACCGCTACCTGCTCAGCTCTGCAGTGCAGATACCCAGCTGGCAGCTGAGGCCATCACCTACACAGGTCAGCCTGGCTGGTGGACCCTACACAGTAAACTCTCCCAAAGGGACACTGCCCTATGGGACCTGTCACACAAAGAAAGCCAGTGTGGTATGTGTCATACTGCCACCTAGTGGTCATAGCTTTTCCACTGAGCAGCTCTCTTCCCCAACCACCCCCTCCCCCATGCTGCCCTCCCCCCCTCAATTCCAGGAGTCTCCCACACAGAAGACGGCCAGGCCAGGTATTCTGTGCTTTGAACTTCAGAAAAGAATGCCTAAGATAGAGATGTACAAGGCTGGCCCTAGCCCAGCTGACAGGAGGAGGACTCTGTTAGCTGTACTTCCTTGTATGAGAAGCTGGAATTTCAAGTAGGAAAGTTGGTCTTCAAGTCTCTGTTTTGTCTTGCTGGCTATGAAGCTGTGCACAAGCTACTCTATACTGTGTCTAAGCCTCTGTTTTCTCAGTGGGGATATGAGAGCTATCCTCTATCTCACGAGGTGCTCAGGAGGATTTCAGGAAGTGAGGCACGGGACCTGTGATGCATCATGGCATGTGATGCATATGACATGCACGGTGCTGTTCTAGACAAATGACCTTGGGAGTGGTCAATGCAGTCACCATGTTTACTGCAATTTTGCCTTTTATACATGGTACCTTAACCTCCAGCTCTAACCCTCTAAAAAAAGCAGTAAAATCGGTCACAGATGACTCACACCTGTAATCCTAGCTACTCAGGAAGCCAAGATCTGAGGGTCACGGTTCAAAGCCAGCCCAGGCAGGAAAATCCAAAAGATTTTTATTTCCAGTTAAATGACAAAAATCTAGAATTGCCACTGTGGCTTGAGTGATAGAGTACTAGCCTTGAGCCAAAGGAGTACAGAGACAGTGCCCATGCCCAGAGTTCAAGCCTAAGAACCAGAAAAAAAGAAAAAAAGCCGTAAAACTAACAGACTAAGGAAAAAAAATAAAGACCCAAATTACTAAATCAGTAATGAAAGGGAACACATTTCTGTTTCTATAGAACGAAAGGATTGATTGTAAGAGAATGCTCTGAAAAATTATACACTAACAAATGGATACCCTAGGTCTATAGGTATTAAAAAGACTGAACTAGGAATAAAAAATCTCCCAACAATGAAAAACTTTGGGCCATATGACTTCCCTACTGATCTCCAAAAACCATTTCAAGAATAATTAGCACCAAACATTTTCAGATTTCCCCAAAACATTAAAGAAGAGAAAACACTTCTCAATTCATTCTATGAGACCCTAAAGCCAGTAAAAGGTATACACCAATATTCCTTGTGAAGATTATTGCAATAGTCCAACACATTTTGGAAAAGCAAAATTCACGTGAAATTAAAAAGATGATTCATCATGACCAAGTGGTATTTATTCCTGACATGTAAGAATGGTTCTAGTGCACAAGAAACAAGCAAAACAAAGGGAAAAAATGATAAATGATCTCTTCAATTGACACAATCCAACATTTGGCACAATTCAACATTCTGACATGGTTAAAAAACAAAAAATTCAATAAGCTAGGAGTAAGCTGACACTAGTGGTTCACACCAGTAATCCTAGCTACTCAGAAGGGTAAGATCTAAGAATCATGGTTCAAAAGCCAGCCTAGGTAGGAAAATCCATGAGACTTATCTCCAATTAACCACCCAAAAGCCAGAAGTGGAGTTGTGCTCAAATGGTAAAACACTAGCCTTGAGCACAAAGCTCAGGCACAGTGCCCAGACCCTGAGTTCAAGCCCATGGACTGACATCAACAATGATAACAATGATAATAATAATAAGTAAGCTAGGAAAAGGAGATTCCCTCAATGTAATGTGGAGTTTGTATGACTATCACGCAGTTAACTTATCATACTCAACTGTGAAAGACCAAAAGCTCTTCCTCTCACTTCAAGAATGAGACAGGATGCCTGTTTCACTGCTCCTACAACACACTTCATTCAAAGTTCTAAGTAGATCAATTAGGCAATAAAAGGGAATGGATGGGCCTAAGGACCCAGTAGTAAGGTCTTTGTCTAGTATGAGCCATTGAATTTTAATCCCAGAGCTGAAAAGGAAAAAGGGGGGGGAGGGAAAGGGAAGGGAGAGAGAGAAAAAGAGGTGGGGGGGAGGAAGGAGGATGGAGAGGGAGGTGGCTAGGACACTGGAAAGTGGGGGAGGAGTTGCATGGTTAGGTGGGCCTGAAGTCCCGAGGCATCCTGAGCCTCCTTCTTAAGAAGCTTAGATTTTATTCTGATAAAGATGAAGGGGAGAAAAATGCTGAAGGAAATTAAGCGGGGGCGTGACATGACAGGATTATGGTTTTAAAAAGATCACTCTGACTAAGCTGTGAAGAGCCTGGCTTGCAGGAGCTTAAGAATGGAAGCAGGGAGGGCAGTTAGGAGTGGGTCGCTGATATCTCAGAATTTCCAGAAAGCCGGCTTTCCAACTCCCTTTCTCTGGATGGCGAAGCATCATTCGTTAAGGGAATAGCTCCGTCCTTGGATAAAACCAGCAACGTCCTGTGTGCAGAACTGTCTGCCAGATGTGATAAAGTACATTTACCTAAAGGGCAGGAGAGTGGCCACGCAGGACGGGAAGATTCAGCCTCCTCCCCTGCCCCTCAAGCTCACTCCGGCAGCTTTAAGTGGTTGAAGCCACAGATGATGGATTCCACTGGTTGCCTGGGCAATCGCTCGTTCCAGCTTTTCTAAAATTGAGGAAATCCTCTTCCAAGTTGGAAAAGCAATCCTGCAAGTGTTTGGCTAAGATGCAAATAATTACAAAAGCACTAGGAAAGCTTTGAATGTGTGTTGGGGTGTATGTGGGGTGGGGGGTACTTGCCTCTTTTAAGGTTTGGGCTTCTGTTTTACCTACTCCACAGGCAGACCCAGAGAGCTACTTTCAGGAGCCTCAGGCAGATGCTGAGTGGGTGGCAGGAAGGAGGGACTGGGGAGACAGGGGGAAGAGACTGAGGTGGTCTGTGGGCCCCAAAGATTGAGAAAAGTAATCATGCAGAGACCATCCTGCAGTTCCCCAAATAAAGACCCCTCTTATTTGAATACAACAAATGACAACTACACACACACACACAGTGCAGAGGATGTTAGTTAACACCCACCACCAATGACTAACTGTTCCAGAACTTACTAATAAGCACCGGTCACCGTGGTGATGTCTGCCCTCACGTCTCAGGAAGCTCCCTTGCCAGTCACGGGGCCAGCCAGGCCCTTCTCCAATCTGGGTACACACTTGAATCACCTGGGGGAATATTTAAGCGTGGATGAGTCCAGACTACCTGAGACTTAACTCTGAACCGCTGGGGTAGGAGCCAGTACCTTTCCATTTTTCTAAAGTTGCCCCCAAGAGGACCAGACATTGCCCTGGGAGCTGGCTCTGGGGATTCAACATGCAAAGACTATCAGATTGTAGAGAAAGAAGGTGCAGATTCCAGCTGAGTAAAGCGTGAGGGCTGCCAGAAATGCTGGGTGGAGACGAACCTTGGATTACCAGAGGTGGGCAAAGGCTGGTGGCCAGCCAGGAAACAGCCCGCCAAATAAACCAGAGGCTGATTTCCTTAAAGGAAACACATGGTTGCTTCATTCTGCTACTGATTTCTTTTTGGCCGTTCTGTAGACACTGGAGTCTGGGGCATCATGGGGTTTTTCTCCCCTTTTAAAATCTTGGCAGGCAAGCAGAGGTGTTGTCTTCTGTCATCTGAGTTAGTGGAGTAGGAAGTTCTAGAAGGTACAAAGCAAAAATGGACCCTCCCTTGTCCCCACCACCACACCACTCAATCTGCCATCACCAATCAGAGGTGCTACCTGGAGAGCAACAGGGTCCACCCTTGTGTCGCGTGCCTTTGCTTCCACTGGGATTATGGAAAGGAAATGGCTTCAGCTGTCCCGTACTTCAGGCATGCTCACCTTGGCTGTGCACTAAAACTTAAAAGACCAGAAGTTCCCAATCCAGATTAATCAGAACAAAACTCTCAAGGGGAGCCTGAGCAACTCTGCTTGTTACAGAGTGTCCTAGGGGATTCTAAAGAGAGAAGGGTTAAAAAACACTTTTGTCCGAGCCTCTCATTTTGTAGATAAAATCAGAGCCCAGTGGGTCACGACATACGAGCATTAGGCCACTAGACCAGCCAGGGTAGAAGAAATTCCATCAGCTAGATCCAGGCCAAAATAAACTCCAGAAACCTAAATGTAAAAACCTCAATCACTAATAATAATAATAATAATAATAATAATAATAATAAAATAATAAAGGAAGAAACATGGAGGGAGCCCATATATTTGGTTAAAAACACACCACATAGGGAAATGCTCAGTTTCTTTAGTTACAGAAAGAAAACCCCAAACGACATGCAAATGTCCTTCTCTGTATATTGTATGGCTCAGAATCTCAAAAGCTGGATCTTGGGAGTAACAGACCTGTGTGGAGCCAGCGCAGAGGGCTCACGGGGAGGCCAGTCTCCATGAAGAACCCCACAAGCAGAAAAACTGCAGGTTCGGGAAAGGTAGTTAACTTGGCTTCAGGGTCCAAAAGGGCTTCTGGTAACATCTAGGTCATGGATGATCGTCCCTTCTCAGAAAACAGGAACCTCTCCAACAACACACTGCACATCTGGCCAGTTCCTCCAAAGTGGTAAGAAGAGGTCCAGCCATTGTCCCCCAGAAAATCTGCTCACCCCTGCTCCATTGATAACATTGTCCTTGACCACCCTCTGATTACCCACAGATTTGGAAGGTTGATTGCTAGCTACATGAGAGATTTATCAGCGTGTGTGTGTGTGTGTGTGTGTGTGTGTGTGTGTTTGATTGCTAGCTACGTGAGAGATTTATCAGTGTGTGTGTGTGTGTGTGTGTGTATGTGTGTGTGTGTGTGTGTGTGTGTGTGTGTGTGTGTGTGTGTGTGTGTGTACCAGTCCTGGGGCTTGAATCCAGGTCCTAGGCACTATCCCTGAGCTTTTGCTCAGGGCTAACACACTACCACTTGAGCCACAGTTCCAATTCTGGCTTTTTGGTGATTAATTGGAGATTAGAGATTTACACGATCCTGCCCAGGCTGGTTTTGAAATGATCCTCAGATCTCAGCCTCCTGAGTAGCTAGGATTACAGGTGTGAGCCACCAGTACCTGGCTCTTCTGTCATCATTCTTTACCCCTTCCATTTTTCTTCGTAACTTTTTTATTTTTTTCCCTGAGATGAGTCTCGTTATATAGTCCAGGCTGGCCTCAAACTCAACCTTCTTGCCCTCAGCCTCCCAACAGCTGGGATTTATGTATACCACCATGCTTAACTGTTTTCTTTTTTCTTCCTTTCCTTCTTCCTCTCTCCCTCCTCCCTAATCTTCTCTCTTTATTTCCTTCTTTTTAAGTTTAAATCCTCTTTTGGTTAGTGTAGTTATAGTGAAAAGAACATATTCCTCTGTAGAAGACATCCCTTTGGAATTAGGGTATACATTCTTTGTCAGTCATCTTGCCAGGATCCGAAGTCTTCTCTCTGAACCAAAACACATTTGTAAAGATACTGCATGGCATAGTCTGCCTTTCCTGCCTTTAACCTATACAAAATTTTTTATCAGTAACTTGCTAGAAAACACAGAAAATCATGGAATTGTAATTGTAATCATTAACATGGCAGAGAAAAATCAATATCCACCAAATATTTCATATTTGTCAACCAATATTTTGGAGTCTCCACTGAAGCTTAGGGTAGAGTCATGTGACTGATTCTGGCCAATGGTCTCTAAGTCAGGGTCTCCTCCATCTTGTTTTACCTTTTTTTTTGGTCAGTTGAGGGGCTTGAACTCTGAGCCTGGGCCCTGTCCCTCAGTTCTTCAGCTCAAGGCTAGTGCTCTACCACTTGAGCCACACTGCCACTTCTGGTTTTCTGAGTGGTTTATTGGAGATAGAGTCTCCCAGACTTTTCTTCCTGGGCTGCCTTTGAACCAGGATCCTCAGATCTCAGCATCCTAAGTAGCTAGGATTACGGGTGTGAGCCACCAGCACCCGGCTCTTGTTTTTCCTTTTGGGCAGACCTTAAGGACCTGTATCAGGCAGGGACTTTGCTGTAAGTCTGAGGCAGATGGGATCCACTCTGGACCTTGTGTAACTAAGAAGTAAACCTTTCTGTATGAAGTTGCTAGGGCTGCAGGTTTTATCTGGCTGGGAAGTTACTGTGTATGACATCAATGCACATATCAAGCTTCTTACTGAAGTTGAGAAGTAGTCTTGTGTACAATGCAAGTAAGAATGAGTGGTGTTTTCATCAAGTTCTGTAGCTAAAACACAGATAGCTCAAGGGCTAGCTAGCTTCTTGCCTTTGACCTTTTTGTCCAAGCAGTAAAACTGAGCTCATAGACACCATGCAGAAAACCATAACTAAAGACAGTAGAAGAAGTCTGCATAATAGAAAACCTTGCAGCAAGAATTTCAGCACCCTGGTTTAAAAAAAAAAAAAAAAAAAAGAGCTGTATCACCGGCTTGTTTGCTGGGCTTTGGGTTGCAGATGAGACATGTAGACACCCCTGCCTACCCTTAAGCAGGACCCAGGTTGCAGGCTTTCCTTCCAGCAAGCTACTAGAGTCCCATCCATGCCAGCGCTGACCATCAAAACAGGAAAAACTGGGAGGTGCTTGCTTTCCTGCTCAGGGCTCCTAGTCTACACTTGTTACCAGAGAAGCCCGCCTTCCACAGAGAGACAGGTGGTTTTCATCTGATGCACCAGTTACATAATATCCAGAAACCTCAGAAACCACACTATAATAGGAATACTGGCAGTACCCACAAAATAAACACAGACTGCGCTCTGCTCTCCCCTTCTCTCCTTTCCCCTCCCTTTCCCTACCCTCCCTTTCCTTTTTCTCACCTCCCTCATGCCTTTCCCTTCTTTCCTCTCCCTTTCCCTCCTTCTCTCCCTCCCACCCCAAGCTTCCCTATATTTACTTAGAGCTTAGAGCTATCACAAAAAAATTGACAAGACACTGCAACTGGTGGCTCACATCTGTAATCCTAGCTACTCAGGAGGCTGAGAGCTGAGGATTGTAGTTCAAAGCCAACCTGGTTAGGAATGTCCATGAGATTCTTATATCCAATTAACAACCAAAAAACTGGAAGTGGAGCTGTGGCTCAAGTGGTAGAGCACACTTGAAGAAAAAAAGCTCAAGGACAAAGCAGGTCCTGAGTTCAAACCTCAGGACTGCACACACACACACACACACACACACACACACACACACACACACACACACACACACACACACACACACACACACACACACACACACACACACACACACACACACACACACACACACACACACGATTTCAACAGATAAGTGTGTTGGGACTGGTGGTTCCTCCAAGGGAAGCCAATAGGGTCTGCAGAGAGAATTAGGAAGTTGTATTAACAGTATTGTCTCTCACACAAAGATTGCTCTTATTAGAAAGTAATGCTGAACACATTTCTTCAGAACTAACTGCTCAAGGAGCAAAGTGAGCTGTGTGAGAAAGTTGCCACAAAAAGCATCTCCACAAACATCCTATTCCTGCAGAACAGCAGCCATGGGAGAAATGCAACATTCTGTTTGTCCTCTATTTTCTTTTCACTAGGTGATAAAGGCTTGCGTTTGCAACAAGTACTAGCTGTGATCAGCACAGTGGTAAAATGGGCGGAAGAGAGAGAACAGAGCGGGGAAGACAGATTAGAGTGGTGGATAGAAATGTTTATGGGTCAGAAAAATCATGCTTGTAGCCAGCCACTTGGCAGTCCATATTAGAACACACCTCAATGAAGAGACCAATGGAATCTTCTAAACATTCCTAAGAGAAAAACTGCCCTGGAGTGGTGAGTGATTTGACAACTAGGATTCTGTACATGCTGCGTGAATGGACCAGGGATTAGGGTTCATAATACCAAGCCAGGCTTGCTAAAGCTTCCCAGGATGGAAAAATGCTCTCCAGGTTGGCTATCTTGGCTTCAGACAGTTCAGAAAGGATTAGTAAAAAATTCAATTGCAATTCATGGTTGATATATAAAAAATAATAATAAAATAAAAGAGAAGGGAAGGAAAGGGGAGAGAGAGGATAGAGACAATGCCAAAAAAAATGAAAACTCATTTTAGCTTTTCTATTAAAGCCAGATGTATTTTAGGCCCTGTTTCTAGGCAACTGCATAATGGTAATATTCTAGAATCCTTTTTTTAAAGACTCACAACTGTCAGAGTCAGTAAAGGTCAGAAGGTAATTTTATAATTACTCCTTCTGACATAGGGGAGGCGCAATCACTCCAGTGCAGCTTGGAAAGCAGTGACATTTGCTATTTTGTATTCATTTGCAAAAATTCTAAGACTTGCCCCTTTGGCAAGCCCCCTGTCTCAACCGAATTTGAACAGGGCGTTGGCACTGAACTTGTCATTCTATCATCTCACCACTCAAATCATTCATCAAGACCTGATAAAGTTTCCCCTTCCCCTGTGTACAAAATCTGCACAACCAACAGTTAAAAGCCCTGCAGAATCATTACGGAAGTTTACACCAGGAAGTGGCATGGTGAGGAAGCCAACAGGCTCAGAATACAGAGAAGGAAACTGAAGCCAGAGAAAGGAGAGGCGGGATGGAAAAGGAAAGTCCATAAGATACATTAAAGTGCCTCCATTGGGCAACCCAAAGATAGAGCTGATCTAGAGTTGCCTTTGTTATTGCATGTCAGTGACCTTGAAACAAAACAAGCAAAGTAACTTCCCTTGAGTCCCTAAAGCCCTTTGCTAGGACTTGTAGTTGAAATGACTGGATCTTTACAATTGTTAGGAGTTATTCTGTCAGAGGTACTGAAAAGCTCCTTTTGCTGGACCCACAAATGAACTTAAAGCAGGAGGAAAGCTTTGCACCTCAGCTTCCACTTTGTGTCTCTGCTGTAAGCCATTTTTCTCTGCAGTCACTTTGCAAAATCATGTGGGGACTCCAAGAAGGGCAGGACTGATGGATAACATCTTTATGATGAGGGGCTGACACTACTTCTAAGGATCAATACAACTTCCTCGTAACTGACCTCCCACCAGGCAAGGGTGACCTGTTTATCCTAAACCATGTTCCGGACCAGAGGGTGTAAGTGGGCAGCCCACCAGATCTGCTCATGGCTGGTTTTTCTGCAGGGATCCATCAAAAACAAATTAAACACTAGACTTAAAATCATGCATCCAGCCGGGTGTCAGTGACTCTCGCCTGTATTCCTAGCTACTCAGGAGGCTGAGATCTGAGGATCACAGTTCAAAGCCAGCCCGGGTAGGAAAGATGGTGAGACTCTTCTCCAATAAACCACTTAGAAAACCAGAAGTGGCGCTGTGGCTCAAGTGGTAGAGCGCTAGCCTTGAGCTGAAGAGCTGAGAGACAGCGCCCAGGCCCTGAGTTCAAGCCCCATGATGGACAAAACAAAACAAAACAAAAAAATCATGCATCCATATGTGTAAGAACCTGGAGATTCCAGATCAAAATGTAGACTCCTACTTGTCTTAGAATAAAGTCAAGTGGTCTGCCTTCAGATCTGGCAGAGCAGGCTGGGAAGAAATTCTTCCATCTGTCTCTTGTTTCCTCCCAGGTAAGGCAGGATCTCAGTCAGGGCATTTCCAGTGGCTGCTAAAAGTTTTCAGAAACTGACCCAAAATGTTGTTAGGTGCTCTTCTCCCCACAATTTCCCAGTCTGGTTATATCAGGTGATTAAACTGAAATTTTCTTTCAAGACTAAGAAATATTGCCAGAATGTTCCCCCTGCTATTAACTCTGGGTGTGGGTATTTAGCGGGGTATGGAGGAACCCTTGGGAGAGAGTAGAGAAACAGTAGGGCCAGGTGAGGAATAGGGCTAGGCAGGGTAACCCAGAGAATCTGACCTGAAGCAGCTGAGCTTTCAGAAAAGAACAACATGATAGGGGTGGAGGGGAGGCTGGGGGCTGGAGGAGGAGCTAGGAGACTCATATCTTGGCAAGAAATAGGGTTATGACAAATGATTTCTCTCCTTTTCAAGCTTTATGGACAAATATTTAAAAGAAAAACATGAATAGCTATGCACATCTAAGTTTTATTACTAATTAGACATAACATTCTTGGGAATTTTGAATGAGGTGTTAAGTGCAAAGTATGTTAACTTGGGCATGGGTGAGCTTTTTCCAGCTCAAAATTAATGCCCCAATGAAAGAAATAAGGGTGATGGAATGTTTTGCCCAGATGGTTTGGCTCTTTGATATCGACAAACATTTTGAAAACACTTAAAATATTTTTCAACTTTCTCTATGCATTGGCATTAGGTGATGACTGCTGGCTTATTATTTCCTGTTTCGTTTTTCCTTTGCTTTCTCTCCAAATATAGTTTGGCTTGGAAAGCTGAAGTCAGTCCACAGAAGTGGACTTGTGGCATCTAAAGTTAAGGAACGGAAGAGACCTGATCATGCCAACAGGTGCTTTCATCATCTAATATCTTGTGGTTTTTCCTGTTGTCCTGCTGCTCCCTATGAATCCTAAGGCTTGAGGGTAGATATTTTAAGGCCCATTATTTACATCAAGATTTGCTAAAGATCAACATTTCACTGAGGCTACAGAAAGCGTTCCAAGATTGCCTGATTACTGCACAAAAGTAACTTGCCAATTGGCCCAGAACAGGGACAGCAGTTGGACAAAGCTTTTTTAGTCCCTGGGGAATGAAGAGAATGCTGGGAAGGTCTGCTTCCTCTCGAGCAACCTTCTCTTTGTCCTCTACAATAAAAGAAGCCTCTGTATCCTCAAGGTATAGCCACTTTGGCAATGCACACACAGGGCAACAGCTAGACTAGGTGGGTGCCAGGTCACAGCATGTTCCTACTACTCTGCTGTGCATTTTTTAGTTTTGTCAATTGTGGCAGTGTTCTTAAAAGTAATCCATGTGCTCTTCCAAGCTCAGCTACCCAGCAACAGCAATAAAGATTTAAGACCACATGGACATTTGTCTCATTATCCTCATAAAAGCAACAACCAAAAGCTATTGATGGTGTAACATTTTTGGTTGTCTTTTTGTTGGTGTTTAGCTGGTGCATGTAACATAATCACACTTGTAATTTATTGTGCACAATAATAGGTTTCTTTATGACATTTCTGCACATGCATAAAATATACTTTTATCTTAATCATCCCCTTTCACTCTCTCTTGCCCTCCTTCCTGTCTCCCTACTTCCTTCCCCCACAGATAATCTTTAGTTTAAGTTCATGTCTTTTTGTTTAGATTTAGAGATCTAGAGGGGAAACCTGTAGTTATTATCTTTGAGTTTGGCTCATTTTACTCAGCATGATAATCTAGTTCTATCCATTTTCCTGCAAGTAACATGTCATACTTATGTATGACATTCACATATATATATAGATATATATGTGATATGTCATAATTACAGTTTCTTTATCCATTCAGCTGTTGATGGTTACCTAGGCTGACTCCAAAACTTGGCTACTGTGAAGTGTGGTGATAAACATGGGTGTGTATGAATATCTTTGTGTCCTGACTTACATTGTCAGATCTCCATACTGATTTCCATAGTGGCTGCCCTTAATTTACATAAACCAACACTGGGTTTTTTTTCCCTCCAACCCCACTATCCTCATCAAACAATATTTGTTGTTTCGTTTGATAACCATTCTGACTGGAGATGGAATCTCAATGTAGTTTTGATTTGCATTTCCTTTATGGCTGAGGATGTTGAACGTTTTTTCAGGTATTTGCTACTTCTTTGGAAAACTGTGTAATTAATTTTTCCATTTATTAACTAGGCTATTTCTTCATCTGGTGTTTAATTTTCTGATCTCTTCATATATTCTGCATATTAATCCCTTTCCTTATTTTTCTTTAACCAAAAGGCCATGAATTATTTCCTGGCCACTTTCAAACAATATAAAGCTATATTCTGTTATTTGCTCCCTTTTCTAATTATAGACTAGAAAATTTCATACCATAACTAGTCCTTGAGGATTATTATAAGTGGTTATCTAGCATAAAATCCTTATTATAAAGCATATCCACTGTCAATAGCATTTATCTAATGAATGTAAGATAATCCTTTACAAATTTGCCTTGTAAAAATAACTATTCTGGCCAGGCACTACTCAGGAGGCTGCGATCTGAGGATCCAAGTTTGAAGTCAGCCTGGCCAGGAAGTCCATAAGACTCTTTCTTATCTCCAATTAGCCACCCAAAAGCCGGAAGTGGAGTGGTGGCTCATGTGGTAGAGTGCTAGCCTTGAGCAGAACAAAGCTCAGGGCTATCACTCAGACCCTGAATTCAAGCTCAGGTGTGCGTACGCGCGCACACACACACACACACACACACACACACACACACACACACACACACACACACATACACACACACACACACACCAAACCTACTGAATACAGATGTCTAAGTATTGAGCCTTCGTTTGAAATTCACACAAGATTATACACATGATTTAACACGTAAGTTTTAGGTCAAGTTTTGTCAAGAAGTAATATCCAACAGTTCATATTGTGCTCTGCAGTGAGAAAAGTACTTGCACATAACAAATTTTAAATGACTACAAATCTGTGTCATGTAGATAATATTACATGGGTGAAAAAGCAATTTGGCTGAAATACTGAGGCTCATAGGGCTAAGCAGCACAATCCTAAGGAAACCTGGCAGGCCTCAGTCATTGCATAATTTTCTACAAGAAAAATAAAAGCCTCACAAATATACAGTGAGCATGTGCCAAAGGTTTGTTTAACTTGCTAATAAGAGAATGAGCAGAATGACAAGGCTGGTTCAAAGGGCATGAAGAAGCCTGGGGATGTGCCTATGGTGAGTGCCAGCCCTCTCTTCCCCTCCACAAAAGACAGAGAGAAACTGATACACAAAATCAGCAGAAGAAAAGAATGCCCTATGAGGCAAGACAATGCTAATTCTTGCAGTTACCTTTTCTACCAAACAAAATATGTGGAACTTGTTGATCTTTCCTAAGTTAACATCTGACTTCAGAGGATTTGAGTACAAATCAATAGTTCATAGCAAGTCAAAGTTACTTTCGCCTACAGCAGAGACCAACAAACATTTTCTACAGAGGGCCAGATAGCAAATATTTGAAGCTTTCTGAGCCATATGATTTTGATCAGATCCATCTAACTTTATAGTATGAAAGCAGCTATGGTAATATGTGATAAATGAACAAGCCTGTATTTCCATAAGATAAATAAATGAATAAAAACAAAACAGTAACTAGATTGGACCCACAGGACCCAATCTGCCGACCTACATTCTAGAGTATCTGAGGTGATGCAGTTGACAAGTCTCTATGCACAACTCTGAATATGAGAAGTAATGATTTGCTTAGTTTCCAAGTTTCAGATAACTTTTAAACAGTATACAAGTCTTCAAATGATCCATTTCATACTTCCTTCACCACTAAGGAAATCTGTAAGGCTTACTCAGTCTTTAGAGTTCAGATAAAAATTACATGTGTTCTGTTAAACAAAGGCAAATGAGCTATAATCCATCAGTACCTTCCCCAATTGCTTTGAGATGCTCATCAGAACCAACAGGAAGCCTAACGCTGATGAGAAATCACTGAGGACTAGCAGAAGTCCGTGGAGTCAGACATGTCTAAGTGATGAAAGAGTACCTATCTGACAGACAAGATCATGCAGATTATCACATGACTACAGAGGGCAGAGCCCACGAAACACTGAAAGGACATTTGAAACTGATACTTCAGAACCTAAAAAATCAAAACCAGAGGGATCTGCATTAATCTCATTCAAAACCTGACTCACACATAAATATTTTTGAGTTAAGAAGTTGATTCATTTTAATACAGTGGAGATTCTGTGACCTCCCTGGAAAACATAGCACCCTGACTACAAGACCCTCCTGCAGGCTACAGACTCACTATATTGAGCTCAAATTGCCCATCCATAATAGGTGACCATTACTGAGCCAAAGCTTAATACAATATTCCTTGTAGACTCAGATTATGACAAATATTTATTGTAGATGTACTATGAGCACCTACTATAACAGTCATTGCAGTTACAAAACTCAGCACAGCACAGTGCTTATTCTAAGAGACCCAAAGTTAACCTTTCCTTAGGGGCCCACTTCCAGGATAAAGGCATTCATCCCTTCGTAAGACATAGCTGTCATAACCTAATTGCCTCATAAAGGCCATCTCAACACTGTTGTGCCGGGGACTGAACTTTGGGAGACACATTCAACTCTCAGCAAGCACTGAGACAAACAAGCTGAGTGCTGATGCTTTCAGAAATGGCCAGTAGAGCAAAGAAAGGCACAACCCGCCTGCTTATTGTATAGTATCAAATCAAGTCGAAAAATCACATAGCAAATAATACTTAGATAAGCAATTGAATGAAAGGGAAAGGAATGATAGCAGTGTGTTAGTTACAAGCAAAAATGGTATCTCTCCCCCATCGACTCCTCTGGGAAATTGTTTCTGATAGATTATCTTCTATCTCACCAATTCTGTTACAGCCACATTTGTGTCTGCTAGGAACCATACCTTCTTCCTGCCAGCTGGTCTTCTAACTTTTCAGTTTCTAGAAACTTATAAACAGAAGAAAATCTGATAAAAATAACTTGATATGTGATGTGCTGACACATTAAAGAATTCCTATTGCTGCTTTACCAAGATCATGTTTCTATTCTTTAATATTTCTTGAATAGGAAACAAAGTTTATATGTAAAGTTCCAATGTTTCACTGTGCTCTACATTTAGTTTTATATACTATTTTTAGGAAAATAGCATGCAACACAAATTGTTTTTATAGAGAAGCAATCAAGAGTTATAAAAGGAAATACAAGATGGGGAAACAGAGTCTAAATCTCCCTTAGAAGGCAACTTTTCAAGTGAAATATAACTGTTCTCATAAATGCTGAATGATCATTAGAGAGATGGCCCATGTAATACTTAAATAGCTATCACAAAAAAAAATAGCAAAGTTGTCCGGGAGATAATATTTTCACAATGACAGTTGTCAAAAAAACTTTAGAAATTCCTAGAATGGTCCACTTTAAAAGGTAACTTAGGAGGCAGGGAGAGTGACAGAGGGGTGAGATTGATTGGAATACACTGTAAACATGTGTGGGAAGGTCTCCCCCCATAACTAATATTAGCTAATAAAAATAAACAAAAACCCCCACAAATTACAGGTTGTGGTTTTATCTGTGAAAGCCAAATATAATATTAGGTATTAGCACATAACTGACAATTACAGAGTACTGCTCAAAGGAAGATGCCTTTCTGGATGCAGAATGACTAAGAAAGGGAAACTAACACTGCACATTGAAAAGTAGCCCACTGTTTTTTCCCTTTGACTCAAAAATGTTGGGAGTTACAGAATAAAACAAACTACTGTACCACAATACAGAAAGCAAAGACAGAATATAACATGAAAAACTAAGCTCTTAAAAAGCTTAGAAAGCTGAAGAATACTGTCACTGCTTGTGGCTTTAAATTTTATGTGCAACGGGGTGCTAGTGGCTCACACCTGTAATCCCTAGCTACTCAGAAGGCTCAGACTTGAGGATCAAAGTTTGAAGCCAGCTCAGGCCAAAAAGCCCATGAGACTCTAATCACCAAAAAAAAAAAAAGATGCAAGTGGAGCTGTGGCTCAAGTGATAGAGTTGACCATGAGCAAAAAAAAGCTCACAGACAGTGCCCAGGACTTGAGTTCAAGACTCAGGACACGAAAAGAAAAAAAAAAAAAAAAAAAAAGGTCAGGTAGAAATGACACTATGTACCTTACATAAAACAGGAACAGCTTTTGCTCCCTTTCAGGTACCTGCCCTTACAAGTTAGTCAAGACACAGAGGTTGAGGCTGTGCCTGGGTGTTCAGCCAATAACCCCTTCCCAACCGCAGCAGTCATCCGCCCGTCACAGGAGGGCTAAGCATGGAGTCACCATCTCAGTGCCTGTGCTCTCAGTCTAGTTATCCTGCCCTGCGCTCTGAATTTCTGCCCATAAGAACTGTTTGAAATAACAAAACTGTTGTTGAAGACACACAAGTTTTAGAATAATTTGTTTGACAGCAACAGATAAATCAATAGTTACCTAGAATACACAAATACAAAAGGATCTTTTTTTACGAGCTTTACAACATCGGTTGGGGGGGGGGAGGAGAAGGATTGGGATTGGGGGGGAGGGGGAGGCTGGGAAGGGATGTGAAGGGTAAACAAAGGAGGAGGCTGCAATGCTTGGTAAGAAATGTACGCATTATCCTGCCCATGTAATTGTAACCCCTCTGTACAGTATGTTCACAAATAAAATTAAATTAAATTTTTTTAAAAAAAGGATCTTTTTTTTATCAAACTGGAAAAATAACCCTTAGCTAAACCAACTGTACACTGTATCTTCCACTTAATAAGTTCAGACTCCACTAATTTGAACTATTCTTAATTCGAAATAATTTAGACTGAAAACTTTGGAGTGTTTTGGCTGAGTACCATCATTCAAGGTGCTCTGGGAAGGAATTTGGGTGATCCATACAAAGAGACAAGAATATGAAAGTCGGGGGCTGGGAAGTTGGCTCAATGGTAGAGTGCTTGCCTCATATGCATGAGGCCCTGGGTTCGATTTCTCAGCACCACATAAGCAGAAAAAAGCCGGAAGTGGCACTGTGGCTCAAGTGGTAAAGCATTAGCCTTGAGCTGAAGAGCTGAGGGACATCGCTCAGGCCAAGAGTTCAGCCCCCACGACCGGATCAAAAAAATAGAATATGAAAGTCGGGAACTGATGGATCCTGTCTGAGGATCAAGACTGGAAGCCAGCTAGGACAGATAAATCCCAGAGACTCTTATCTACAATTAACTAGCAAAACCTCTCCAGAAGTGGAGGTGTGGCTCAAGTGGTAGAGCCTCAGCTGTGAGCAAAAAAGCAGAGCAAGAGCTGAGTTCAAGGCCCTGAGTTTAAGCCTCAGTACCAGTACAAAAAGAGAGAACATGGAAGCTAATGAAATGAATAAATTGCTTTAAGACCTTTAAAAGCACAGCCTTCTCCATATAGGAGTATTCACTACTCCCTTCAAGTTCTTCCTAACCCCTATCTACATACTGTTTAATTTAAAATCCTACTTGGCAAATAAATCAGTTTGATTCATGTAAGTTCTTTATGCATCTACCTATTTCATCTACCTATTTTTTATTTATTTTTTTTTTTTTTTTTGTCAGTCATGGGGCTTGAACTCTAGGCCTAGACGCTGTCCCTCAGCAATTCAGCTCATGGCTAGCGCTCTACCACTTGTGCCATAGTGCTATTTCTGGCTTTTTCTGTTTATGTAGTTCTGAGGAATAGAATCCAGGGCCGCATGCATGCGAGGCAAGAACTCTACCACTGAGCCACCTTCCCAGCCCTATCCACGTTTTTTTACCTAATTTTTTTCTGCTCTTCCGCACAATTAGTCCGGATTAATTTTTTAAACAATTATATTCCCAAAGAACACACCGTGTAGCCCCCTGTTATGTTTTACAAATTTATTTATAGTACCGATAAGGATTCAAGTGTCTTCCATACAAAAATGTTGACGTGTGGCACAGAGTTCCCTCCCTCCTCTGGGACTGAGACATCATGATGAGGCCGCACAGGTCACAAGGAAGAAGGGCACGCAGCCCTGGCCATGGGGAGGGAGGGAGGGTGTCCAGCCCAGGCCATGTAGCATGGCAGCTAACCATCTCCTCTGGCTCAGGACATAGAGACCCAAATCATTAACATTTCCATTCTGTATAGCCAGTAATTTACAAATCAGCATTACTTTCAAAAGATTACAAGGGTAAAACTATGTACCTCTTAGATAAGAATAAAGACATCTAATTTTAATTTTTCCCTTGATTTAGTCAGAACAGACATCAACTTTGATAGTGTTACAATGCCTGTGTTCAGACTTATTACTGAATCAAAGTTTTGAAATACATATTTGAAAGTTAGTAAACGCCTTAAAAGCCAATTAAATCTTTTCCATACAGATTTATGTTTAACCACTGCTATACCTTTAAGATCATAAGTTCTCCAGTTTCAGCATGAACATAAAACTCACAAGTACAAGATTCGGGTTCCAGTGGATTGTTTTAATTAGTTAAATGTCCTACTTAAACCATTTAGGTATCTTCCTTCACCCACACCAAACAGAAGTAATAATACCTTTTCCTAACTTCTCCTTCTAGGGAAGCAGACAGGTGTGGTCACATTGTGCTAAAATCACTAAACACACATAAAGTCGGATACAGGAGGTTCTTGACACATAGCTCTCTTTTACTATTTAGCTGACACTTTATAATTTACTACATACTATCAGTACTACCAAAATTCAGTAGTTATACAAGGCAAATTACAACTGTAAAGCTAGTCTGAATAATAAATGCATCCACATTGGTTCTCATTTAATTATACTGAAAATAATTATAAAAATAGGAAATTTTCATGAAAAAATTTTTTTACTGTAGGTTAGGAGTTCTTGCCCATGTCAACAGATTGCCGGGCATCGGCCACTGCATCAGGCACTCGAACAGTCATATTGTCCATAGCTTTGGTCAAACAGACTTGGCAGCCCAGCCGTGACCTGTGAGAAGAGGGTGGAGGTTCGCTTTAGTATTCACATTCATCAGTCACAAGGCGGTGCACAGTAGTTCAGGACATTCTTATGTTTCCTTACCCACAGCAGTTAGGGAATTTATTAACCTTTTAGATTTTCATGAGATCAAAACAGATATAACCAGACTGTTTTTATCTAGCTATAAACTAGAGGGTAACAGACCATAAATACGAAACAGTCTGGTACGGCCAGGCTTCATGTTAGCCTTTATTTTCTATCTACAAATTGATTCAACAGAACTATTACCTTCTGGTGAGAAAGCTGCTGAGCAATGAAATAAGCAGAGGACATAAG
Source organism: Dipodomys merriami (assembly GCF_024711535.1). Taxonomy (NCBI): domain Eukaryota; kingdom Metazoa; phylum Chordata; class Mammalia; order Rodentia; family Heteromyidae; genus Dipodomys; species Dipodomys merriami. The sequence continues at coordinate 5,051,919 of NW_027206524.1, read as the reverse complement.
AGAACAGAAAATAATTAATCAACCCCAGATCATCAAAATGACTATAGAAAGTACACTTTTTAAAGCTTTTAGATAAGAAATTTAGAACAAATGCATAGACCTAAACCAGTTATCTCTGAGATCAAGCTGCATCTTTAAGCATCTTACAATCTCTGCTGTAGTCATTTCAGACTTATGAGCCTGGTTTCAATACCATAAAGGTGTCTCTATGGCTAGTCTACATTTACTTAGATCCTTTTTAACTTTTTACATTCCATGACTCTCCTAACACAACTTTTTCCTTTATTTGCTTTTTCTTTTCACTTAGAATATTATCTATTCATACAAATACCTACAAATGTTACCTAAATAAAAGGCAAGCAATTAGCTACAAAGGAACCCTCTTATTAAGAAACACAATTCTCAAAATAATACAGTCATTGGAAGTATTTTCTACATCATTCTTTAGGAGAGAAAAAAGGTGTTGACAGAGAATGTGTCACTGAAGGTGCTTTGGTATTCAGTATGTTCCCAGTCTTCTCCTCTCTATCTGTCTTCACTCTATCAAGTGGAAAATAAGAGCTGGGGACACAGCTCAGTGGCAGAGCACTGGCCTACCACATGCAAAGCATGTGTTGTTCTACCCTGAGCACACAACAAAAGAGGGAAATAAACTATGAGAAGAATGACTTTTTGCAAATGACTGTAGTTTGGTGAGGACTCAATGAAATCTCATCTGTAGCTACATCATACACATGGTATTAATAAAGCTACTGTTAAATTTCATTAGCCTCACAAAGTTACAGTTAAATAAAGCCCACCCTAAGCACCAAGCCCTCCCTGAAAGAAGCAACCAGAAATCTTCCTTGACTGCAACTAAGAATGGATAATTAAAAAATAGTAAGTATCACTCAACATCACCTGCAGTATAAATCTTACCATGTTTAAGAGTAACTCTACCTATTAATAATAAAAAATAAGCTCTGATTAATTTACTGTAATGTACACTAAGAAAAAGAACCAGACATCTTAACATTATCACTATTATATATTAAGTGTCTTTGAAAAGTCTGTTCTCTCAAACAGGTAAAATTTTCCACTGTAATTTTGTTCAATTATTATATCTGTCCTTCAAGAATACTATAAAAAGCATTACATTGAATTCCATCCTGCTGAATTGTGATAAATATTAATTCCTGGAGTAAAAATAGACGAAGAAGATGCATTAAGATGTAGAACTTACAATCCTTCTACTTTTTAAAAGGGAACCTTTGGCAAGGGTTCCACTTGGGACAGTGGAGAAATGCCATGCATGGATGGGTACACCTGCCACTGCTCCCTCACCTGGGAGAGCACCCTCACAGGTGGGAAGGTAAGCAGACACAAAGTAATAAAAGGTGCATCTTTCCAGCTCACCAGTATGACTGACGCTGTCTTTTCTTTTAGTACTTTTGTCTTTTTTTGCTCACTCTATGCCCAGGATCTAAGCCATTGCCTAGCATGTAACAGAGACAGCCTAAATATGTTTTTGAATACAAATATTTTTCATCTCTTCCCTCCAAAGACAAGAGGAAACTCAACTGCAGTACATGCAACTTGGGGCAGATACACACAAACACTTTCTGCTCCAAAGGCCTGGGCCTGAAAAAGACAATCATAATAAGGACCCACTCCTCGTCTTACCTGTCTGTTAGTCCATAAGCTAGATCCAGCATGTCATTCTCCTCATCGGTGATTGGATCTAATTTCTCATAAATGTGATCCTCAAAGATGAGGTGGCAGGTAGAGCAAGCCAAGGTTCCTTCACAGGCCCCTACAAAAGCAACAGACACAACCACACTCTCAGTGTCACACCACTGGAACCTGGACTACTGTGTTATTTACTTTAAAATTTTGGTGTGTGCCAGGACTGGGGCTTGAACTCAGGGCTGGGTGCTGTCCCTGAGCTCTTTTGCTCAAGGCTAGCCTTCTACCTTTGCTCCATAGAGCCACTTCTAGTTTTCTGGTGGTTAATTGGAGATAAAAGTCTTCAGGACTTTCCCACCCAGGATGATTCTGAACCATGATCCTCAGCTCTCAGTCTGATGAGTAGCTAGAATTACAGGCATGAGCCACCGGCATCCAGTGCATATTTATTATTTAAATAAATGTGCCATGTTCCTGATCCCTCTTCATGACCCTTCTTTATGTTCTCCTATAAAAGTCAACAAATTATACTTTCCTTATTTTTCTATACTAGAGGAACCTGAAATACAACACACTGTAAGACTCAGTGTAAAATCTGCATAAGAGGGCTGATCCTAACCCAGAGCAACTGGGGTCAGGCTGTGTTACAAGCATCATTACAGAATTGAGTCTGCAGCAGTCACAAGATGCCAACCAGACAAGCAGTGGCTGCAGGAAATGCAGTCTCCTGACAACTCTATAATAAGACAGCAAGCTAATGGTACTTCGAGAGTTTGTCTTCTGAGATTTTACCTGTATGCTTTGTTTTTTTAATTGAGAATTCTAGAGAATAGTAAAGACATAGATTGGAGGAGGGGGAAACAATAAGAGGAAAACAATTTTTTTAAATAATAAAGATATGGGTGTAAATGAAGCCTGAACTTATAACTTATAAGGAAAAAACATGACACCATTTGTGATCCTTTTCTATCTCCTTTTCAACCTATGTGCCTATGTGCCTTTTCTTTTTTTTTTTTTTTTACTTTCTTTGGCCTTGCTACAGAATCTCAGTGGGAATGTAAGTATGGTGAAGGGACTCATAATTGTCATGTATTCATGTGTATACAGACATAGACACACATGTGAACTTCTAGCGATCACATATTATGGAAGGGGCTTCCTAAAGACTTGTAAAACTAGTTAGAGTCATGGCTCAGGAGAGAGAGTCTGTCTAGCAAGTATGAGGCCCAGTAAAATAGGCTTACGCAGAACAGACATTTAAGTTTCTTATAGCTCTATACCTACCTTTCAAATGATCAAAATTGCTTCAGGCCTCAGAGAACACAATGTTAGTGCCAGAGAATGGGAGAGAAGAGGAGGAAATGCTGCTGTTGAGATGGTAGACTCGGCTGCACGGGAGCACATTTCCAAACCCCTTGCACAGCACAGCATGGTGACTATAGTTAATACAACGTACATTTCAATATGATCTCAATGTCTCCCCACCAAGTAAGTGAGCCATTCCACATTGCATACATACATCAAACATCACATTGTAACCCATAAATACATACATCATGACTGACAATTAATAATATCACATGACTTAGCACAACCTTAGGGACCCATTATAGCCACACAACCACAAGCCCCTCCTTGATGTTAGGCTAGTGTTTCATCTACCATCCAACTTGTTTATACTGTCTTCATATCTTAAAGAAATATGTACTTTAGTAGTGCTCTTATTCTGTTGGCATTCTGACTAATATTTGGAGCTCTCTGTCTTAAATTAATTCTCCTAAATTAATTCAGAGCTTTAGCTTGCTACTTTGTACTCTTTTGAACTCCCAAAGCTTACAATTCACCTGGCCTGACAGCTTAAAATTATAGTACTTTGCTTTTATTTGGTTTTCACTGTACTGAGGCCTGAATTTGGGACCTTAGCTTCATTAGGCAGGTACTCTACCTGTGGAGCCACACCTGCTACCCTTCTTTGCTTTACTTATGTTGCAGATAGATGCATACTTTTTGCTCCTACCAGTCTTGGACCATAATCCTCACATCCAAGTCTCCCAGCTTAGACTGGGATGCCTCATCGATGCTATGCCTTATATGTTTAATGAAATGTGGGTCCCATTAACTCTACTAGAGTTCACCTCAAACCACAATTCTCCTGATCTCTGCATCCTGAATAGCTGGGATTATGGGTGAAAGCCATCATGTTCAGCCAAAATTACAGGACTCTTGACAAGTTTTGTGACAAGACTGTGATTTTGCTAGAGTAATAATCTTGTTAACCTACACAATTTTAAGCCTAGGTAATTTTAAAATTACACTAGAATCTTAAGGTATAGTTGCGTACTACTCTAAAGACTGATGGCTAATAAAATGTCACCTTAGTTTTATTTTTTAAAAAAGGAATAAAAATAATACAAGTTGGACCAACCCTCTGAAATTCCTATCATAAATTATTTCTCAGGGAAAATTAGGTATCTGCAGACTGTGTACTTTTCCTGTCATATAATGTGAGTGCCTGATGACAAGAAGAGGTGGTTTCGTGTGTGCGCATCTTATGTCAAGATCATGATGCTGACAAGACAGGGTGCCCACCCCCACACCTGACCCCTTCCCTAACACAGGCCTAGAACACAGCTGCTTGAGAGTATTGTATGTAGAGTTATGCAAAAACACAACATCTAATTTTCCAAAGTAAAGATTGACCTAGCAGTCAGAAATACATTAATAACCACGATGGAAATCAACACAGCTGTATATAAACATTATCAGGACCTCTCGATTTCAATAGCTTCCCCCAAAGCAGACAGATGAAGGGAAGACGTGATACAGAAGAAAAATCTCAATCTGAGACCCTATCCTAAAGCAAGGTAAATTGAATCACAGATGTGCGGCTGCCCTCTAGTGACAGAGTACTGCAATACACGCTGAAAACCATCACATAAGGCATCTGCAGTAAGAATCCTTACAAATTTGTATAGCTTGCGGCATTCACAACTATCCATCTTCATTTATTTATTCACTCATTACTTCTATGCAATGAGGAGTTCAGTGAGAGTGGCGTTATCCCTCGTTGGTCACAGGGACTGTGGCCGGTCCAGAGAAGACAGACTAAGGCAGATAGGGGGACAGTGGAGAAAGGACAAACACCAGGTAGCCAGTTTAGTGGTGCTGGGCTACTCAAAACAAGTTTACATGGGCCCAGGCTAAGGAGAGAAACCTCCCTCAGGAATGGGTGTTCCTTCGTCACAGTGTCCTGCCCATCTCTTCCACGGCACTGGTCAGTCTAGAAATTTTATCTTTCCCCTGTTCCATTCAAGGAGGTATCATGTAAACTGAGAGTTAATGGATGAAAAGCAGCAAACACATTTGTAGATAGGAAGACAATGAACTATCTGAACAGAGGGTAAAATATGTATAAAATGCACAGAAAGAAAAACAATCTGGTCTGAGTTTAAGCTAAGAAGAGGCCAGTATGGCAAGGTTGGGGAGAATAATACTAAATGGCATGGATTGTGTAAGTCATTTAGGCCAGAATAAGAAACATGTATTTGAGTTTAAATGCTACAGGCAGTCATTTAAAATGAGAGCTCTGACTTCCCTGGTGATGCGCAGCCACTGGGCTCAAAAGCAGCAGCAGGTAGCAGCTTCAGGCCTGTAATGATTGAAAAGTGTCTGGATAGAGCCAATAAAATATACTGGAAACACAATGTCTTGGAGACATGACTGACAGGAGGAGGCTGCTGGTTGCTGGGGGAGAGATTAGAAGATTCAGGCTTCAGTTGCCAAGCAGTGCTCATTACTCAAGCAGAAAATAGAAAGTGAAAGACTTTAAATCAATGCGCTTAAACTAATGTGTGGGGGGGGGGGGCACAGGGTTTAAATTCAGGGCCTGGCACTTGCTTAGACATCTTGTTTACTCAGCTGGCATTCTACCCTTGAACCACACCTCCAACCCTACTTTTTGCTAGTTGTTTTGGAAATAAGAGTCTAGCAAAGTTTTCTGCATAGACCGACCTTGATCTATGATCCTCCATGTCTCAGCCTCTCAGAGCTGAGATTATAGGTGTGAGACGCTAGTGCCTACCAAAACTAGTTTTCATATTTTGATACATATCATGAACATCTACTAACCAATAAAAACAAGAACCCATGAAAAAAAGCCGCAAAAAAAATAACCCTGAGTATTTAATTCATAAAACAAATTTTCCTCAGTAACTCTATCCCCAGGAATTTACTGCAAGAAAATTCTAGAACATGAACTTAGAAAAGTACTCAAGATGCTCTCTTTAATATTCCTTATCATAACTGAAAGCTGGAAGCCACCTAAATATTTAGAGAAAAGGATGCAGTAAGTAAATCATGGCATGTCTAGATAAAAGTATGTAGTTATTTAAAATGATGGTCACAAAAGAGTATTTAATGGCATTGTTTGTTAAGTGGCAAATGTATGGTGGGGGGGGGAGGGGAGGGGAGGTTGCTAATGTCTAAACCCAGTAAGTTTTGTGTGTGTGCCACTGAAGGCAAGCCTAAAACTACATCACTGTCTTCAAGTGTTTATTAAAATAATCAAGACTGTTCCTTTAATGCCTTTGAAAGCATACTTTCTAAGCTCTTTGCCAACTTAGTACCTCCTCCTAAATGAACAGCAGGGTTTCACAGTGATTAAATTTCTTCATCATGTGAGATCATGTGCAGCCTCCTTCCATAACTGCTTTGGGGTGTGCTTCCACATCACACCACCACTAAATGGAGGTTCAATTAACTCTGTTATTAAAATTCAGATTAAAGCTTCTCAAATACAACACAGCAGCACGATTCATGCACTTCTGTCAAAGCTAGGAGATACTTCTGTCAGCCCAAGCAGCTCTGCCATATGTTAATGAGCTCAAAGTTCACAATCCACCACAACAGTGAACTTTAAAACTAGCAAATCTCCCTGACATGTAATAAATGTGAAAAGATTCACAACACTTTAGAAGCTAGTATATTTTGTTTTAATATTTTATATTGTTTTCACTTTATGCAATTCATATTTGCACTAAATGCTACTATGTTTTTTAAAGCACATGGAATTTTTCCAGGAAGATTTGCAGACAGGTCAAATAGTGACAGTGCTTGGTAAGGAATTCTGAGGAATTCAAGCCTGCTTTGCTTCCCCAGTGACCACAAGGCTGCTGAATTTCACAGCCAAGCCACAAATACTACAGCGCTTAACCACAGTTAACACAATGGTGGGTCCTCTGCTAAGTCCTTCACTTCCCAATTTTTTTGTTGTTGTTGTTGGTGGTGGTCATGAGGCTTGAACTCAGGGCCTGGATGCTGTCTTTTGCTCAAGGCTAGCACTCTACCACTTTGGACCATAGTGCCACTTACAGTTTTGTGGTGGTTCATTGGAGATAAGAGTTATACAGACTTTCCTGCCCAGGCTGGCTTTGAACTGGGATCCTCAGATCTCAACCTCTTGAGTAGCTAGGATTATAGGCATGAGCCACCAGCTCCCATCTTTCACTTCCCAATTTTTAAGAACTCTGTGAGACTGGAACTATTACCCAAACCTACAGAAGAGAAAACTGAGATATAAACAAGATAAACATTTCATGGCTAGTGACAATGATGGCTTGTGTACCATAGTCTGTCTGACTTAAAAGTGATACATATTATCTTTCTATATATTATGTACATAATTGTATCTCCTTTAATTGTGAAAAAATAATTCAGTAAACATTTTCAGTTAAAAGTGTAGCCAAGCCAGACATGGTAGCACATGCCTATAATCCCAGCACTTGGGAGGCTAAGCAAGAGGATCTCAAGTTTGAGGCCAGCCTGAGCTACTGAGCGAGAGACCCTGCCCTCAGTCTGCAGGAAACAATTAGGTAACAAATGAAGCCATAGATTTCTGGTCACTTGGTCACTTATAAAGATTACAATAGTATCACTCTCCTATTCCTTACAAATGAAAACTCCAACACATCCTGAATTTCAGTATTTTATTTAGTAATCAACAGGTTAGAATTTCCCAAAAACACCAGCTGAAACCTATTCACTGGCTTCACTTATGAATTTGAAGGAGTGTTCTATACTCACCAAAACCATCAATATCCAGATTATTTTCAATCACAACATCTAACAAAGAGTCACCAATTTTTCCTTTGGTTGTTAATGTTTCACCGTCACGGTTTATAAAGTGGATTGTTATTTTATCTTCGGAGCTGGAAAAGAAAGCAGTTGCTTAGTATTTCTAGGAACTTTAAACGATAAGTGTGTGTGTGTGTGTGTGTGTGTGTGTGTGTGTGTGCACGCACACACACACACACACACACTGGCCATGGGATTTAAATTCAGGGTCCAGGCACTGTTCCCGAGCTTTTTCACTAAAAGCTGACACTGTACCACTTGAGCCACAGTTCCACTTCTGGCTTTTTGCTGGCTAATTTGAGATTTTAAAAAATTCTCACAGATTTTCCTGCCTAGGTTGTCTTAGAACTGTGATCCTCAAATCTCAGCCTCCCAAACTGCTGGGATTACAGGTATGAGCCACCAGGACCTAGCTTGCAAATCGTAATTTAAGAGGACTGTAGGAGCATAGCTCAAGTGGTAGAGTGCCTGCCTAGAGAGCACAAAGCCCAGTACCACTAAAAAAAAAAAAAAAAAAAGAAATTAAGTTTAAATAATCCTTTTAACCCATGAGGTTAAAAATATTGAAGCATGCACATGCATATGAATATGCTTATTTTATGGTACTTTTTTCTCTCCAAAGCTTAAGAAGATCCAATCAAAAGCATATCCTTCTATCCAACTACCCAGGTTACAAGTCTACCACCTTAAAGGAAATATGCCAGACTACCTGTTGATAGTCTGGCTCCCCACTGGTCACAAGCCTGTACCATGTGACTCTCATCTGTTCACTAGTAATGACTGGTGTTGGTAGATTCTGAAGGTTTTCTCCCATCCAAGAAATAGTAAAAGCTTTAAGCTAGTCCCATAAAGAATAAGACTTCACACTAGGAAATAGATAACCTCTGAGTCCTGTACCATCACCAATTAAGCAGCCATCACAACAAACAACTATTTTGTTTTTTTGTTTTGTTTTTGTCAGTCATAAGGCATGAACTCTGGGCCTGGGCGCTGTCCCAGATCAAGGCTGGTGCTCTACCACTTGAGCCACAGAGCCACTTCTGGCTTTTTCTGATTATATGGTGCTGAGGAATTGAACCCAGAGCCTCATGCATGCAAGGGCAAGCATTCTACCACTGAGCCACCTTCTCAGCCCCGACAACTATTTTATTTATCCAGCTGGTACTGGGGTTTGAACTTTGAAATCAGGGCCTTGTACTCACTGGGCTTGCTTTTTGGGCTGGAACTACTTGAGTTTTTTTGTGCCCTAGCTGGTTTTGCACTTAAATCCTCCAGATCTCGGCCTCCTGAGTAGCTAGGATTAAAGTGAGTCCCAGGAGTCAGCTCAAAATAACTATTGTCTATGTTATCCTTCACCCATTGTTTACTTTTACATTTAATTCTGCTGCACACAGAGGAGATTTCAACCAAGCTGAGAGGGGTGTGCTGTCCTACAGGTCTCAGCAGGCTTCTAATGTGGGGAGCGCTGCATCTGCAGACAACCCTGGAGGGGGGAGGGTGGGGAGAGATGAGCTGCTGGACAGACATGGGGTAGGAGTATTTCTCAGTTAGCAGGAGACTCTACTGAGAAGCATGGTAAAACCAGAGCCCACAATCCTAAAGAGGTAGATTGTCAGAAGAGCCCATTCAAGATAACCCAGGCAGAAAGTTAGCAAGACCTCATCTCCACAACCAAGAGGGATGTGGTGGCAAATACCTCTAACCCAGCTACGTGGAGTGGATGAGATAGGCAAAAAGTTTGTGACCCTATCTGAAAAATAACTAAAGCAAAAAAAAGGGGGGGGGGCGCTTAGGGGTGTGGCTCAAGTAGTAAAACACTAATCTAGCAAATCAAGGCCTGGGGTCAAACCACAGCATAGCCTAAATTTTTTTTAAGTAGAAGAAAAACAAGACAAAAGGACTTGCAGACAAGGCTGAAGAAGTGCAACTCCTTGTATTGAACTGAGTGAACTCACCATTACCACCAAATAGATATATATATACACACATATATACATTTATGTGTATATACATGTACATGTATGTGTACATATGCATACCTACGCATATATTTGTGTATGTATATATGGACATGCATACTTAGTGTTATACCGGAATTCGAGGACCCCCAGAAGACCACCAGAGACCACGATCAATGTAAGCAACAAAGAGCCAGTTTATTGCAAGCTTGAGCTTGCTTGGTCCTCCGCGCACATGGTAACCAGTGACGCTAAGAGGCCCTGAGCATAGAATCAGCGCAGCTTTTATAGTACTGAACAAACAACTTTAAGGAACTTTTACATAAGAAATTACATGATTGGTTAACATTTAAAGCAAGCTTAGCTGGGCAAATAATGATTGGTTGACCTTTACAGAAAAATGTCCTTGGTCCATAGCTTGACGGAAAAACGGTTACGAGTCACACCGGGTTACGAGTCACACCCGGACCAACAGAATGCATGGCATATCTCGCCCTGGGCTCTGAAGTACGGGTTGGTCAGAAACTCTTAGTCCTAGGTGGCTGGGGGGGCACCACCACTTGGGGGCTAACACCTGCCTTAAGCAAACACCATCTATAGCTCCAAGAACTGTGCATGGCTTTCTGTCATAAATTCCTAGCATTAGGGCTAAAGTGGATCACGAATCAAGTCGCAGAACTGAGATGGAGTGTTAAACAAAAATGGAGTTGCTTAGGTTTCTTAGAACATTATATTTCTTCCCTAGGGCCTTACTGCCCCAGCCTCCTGGAAGGGCGTTGCAGCTATGGGGATAATTCTGAGGACTCTGCGCCCTTGGTCAAGGCTGTAAACCCTTTGAAGTCTTTTACTAAGCAACTCTAGGCTCCCAGGCTGACATTCCATTACTGAGTAACTAAAACCAGTCACAGTTAAAATCATACCAAAAAACCATAAAATCATCTAGCACAAAGCAATTCGTACAGAAGCAAAAATGAGCAGTTAGTAATCATAACTTCTAATTTCTATCACATTAAGCATTAATGTTACTCCATGCCTTTTAATAAATTCATTCAGGGGGTGCTTGCCTACTTTGATGAGGGGAGTCCAGTTTTTCACTCCACTCCTCAAGGTTTTAGCAGAGTTTTTAGCAAGCAAAGGTACAGAACGAAAATGGCTGTCAGGTGCTGTCTATATATTTTTAGTTCTTCACTTACATGTGTGTATCCCAAATAATATATTCAGAGGAGACACCTCCCACTTACAAAAGCATACATGTTCCCTTACTAGTTAAGGTAGATAATAATCCCCGTTCTTACAAAGCTTACCAAGCAGGAAGTACAGCCCTCAAAGGCTAGTGCCCTTTGGCTCACAGGCCGCAGAAGGTGGGGAAAGCCAGGAAACGGGGGCCAAATAAAATCCTGCTCGCCTTCCCCAGGATCAAACGACACCCGCCGAGCCGGCTCAGTAGGGGGGTAACCAGGCCTAAGTCTTCCCAAGGAGAAAATGGGACAGCAGACAAATCGCAGACTCTCCTTCCAGCGGCACCTACTCGCCGGGGTCAAAGAGCTGGCGGAGGCCTTCGGCGTGTAAACCTCCACCGTGTGACCTCGATCCAAAACGGCGAAAACCCCCGGGCACAGAGCCTCTGACCAAGTTAGGCAACTCGGCCCTCGTGGGCCAAAGGCAAGTTCAGGGTGTCGCCCGGGTCTGTCCAGGCCGGGTCTGTCCCGGGGGTCAAGTGCACGACCCGGCTCCGGTCCCAGCAGGGGGGAATCTGGCAAGGTCACCACAAGGTCAACCGTAGCTCAGACCCACAGAGCGGGGGGGAAGCCGGGGGACCCGGAGGCGCGGGGCCGCGAGCGGGGCACCCCCGGGTCTCCACGGCCCGTCCGCAGGGAATGGCTCCGGAAGGAATTAGCGGCCAGGCGCCGGGGAGGCGACGCCCCCAGCGGCAGGCCGGGGAAGCGCGACGCGGCCGCCGAGCTTGAGGCCCACCCGCCCCGCACGCGCCCCGGCCTCACCTGCTCCACGCCCGCGCCGACACGCTCAGCGGCCGGCTTCCCCCGGGCACGACGCGCGCCCTCGCGCGGGCTCCGGCGACAAACAGCCAGCGGTGGGCCGGGCCGCGCAAGGCCGTGGAGGCGGCGGCGCGCAGGACCCGGGCGCCCCCAGCGGCGGCCATGGCCCCGGGTGTGTGGGAGCTGCCGGAAGCGAGGCGGACCACCGGGCGGCGGTCCCCAGAGGGCGGGGAGACGGGGGTCGCCGCGCTGACGCTAAGGGGCGCCGGACGGGCCGCGCGTGTTGTTGCTCTGAGCGGATGCGCAGCGCGCCGCCGACCTTCGGCGTGACCTATAAACCGGCCCGCTCCGAGGTCGGCCCCGCCCCTCCCGCGGAAGACCCCGCCCCTCTCTTCCAGGCCCCGCCCACTCCCTTTCCTTAGGGGCGGGGCTACGTGCGAACGGCCGGTTTTGCTTTAACCTTCGGGCTTCAAGTACAAAAATTTCATTTATTAAAACAAAATAATGTCACCTTTGTGAAGCAACCATAGACACGTCAAATATTTCAAAACGTGGAATAGTTAAATGACTTAAATAATCTACCTTTTCAGTGATTTTTATTTACTTAATTTTAAACCTAGTCAGTGTGCTTCTGTATTTTATAAAAATATAAAGCACTTGGTAAAATAGCTAGTTTGCACCAGCTAAGAAATAGCACTTACCCTTGTCTAGTTATGATTTTATTTTTTTTATTTATCTACTTTTTTTTTTGCTTATGTGGTGCTGAAGAATGGAACTCAGGGCCTCATGCATGCAAGGACAAGCACTTTACCACTGAGCCACCTTCCCAGCCCTGAGATGTAATGATTTTAAAAAACATAAATTCAATATGTCGTAGGAAAATCTGCAAAGCACATAAGGAATTATAGCCCTTACGAATATAAATGCACCTTCTAGTGATTATATGACTCAAAACTACCCAAATTTGATAAAGTAGCTTCTTTAAAATGTCATAATAGGCCTTGTTTTGAAAATGTTATTAAAAATAAGAAACATCTTGATTAAACCACAACATCAGCATTTCTTAACAAAAAATGTAGTATTTACATGGAAAGGTGGGCATATCTTGTATTCAAGTTTTCAAGTTTGATCACCATTAAAATATTCTCTACAACTGATAAAAACTAAACAAAGTATAATGATGAGGTAATATATACTTTGAAGAAATTATTTGAAACAACACTTAAATATCCTCAATGCCTAAACTGTAGAATGCTTTTAAAGATCCTCCATCATGATTATGACATGTATCTCGGTTTCTTCGTCTTAGTCTTAGTCTTTTAAAACATGCCTAGCAGGAACGATTCATTTCAAAAGATAAAGCCAAATAGAATATCTGGAGGCAAATACCCAGTAAAAACAATCTCTGGTTAATAACTAAATCTCTCTCTCTCACTCCCCACTCCCTAGAAAAACAAAACAGTTTACAGCAACAGCTATTCTGGGCATATCAAATAAGGACGGTAAGAGATTTGGAAAGTTTCCAAATGCCAATAGAAGTTATGCATAATTATTTTACAATTATGACTATAAAATTATAGATTGTTACAATCATGAATTTATTTAGGGCTGCTAGAGAAGGTAGGTCAGACAAATGCTGCGAACACAAAATGAGAATTGGAAGGAAATTTTCTTTTGTTCGAATGAAATTTCTAAAACCAGAAAAATGAATTGTAAAATATACTTCATTGTATTTAGTATGTAATGAAAAGAGAGGCTTTGAGATCAGAAAAAAAAGGCAATGTTCAAACCCAAGGTCTACCACATAAGCAATCCACGACCTTGGATAAATTTTTCTCTCCAAGGATCAGTGTTTCCACAACTCATGGATAAGATATGGCATGTCAGGGCCACTCCCAGGGTTAGACAAACGGACACACAATGTCCAGAGTGTCACAAACCATGCTCAGTACATGTTCCCGAGCCTTTCCCATAAAACAGCTAAAGACACAAGTGTAAATGCTCTAAATACAATATAAGATGCTTTAAAGAATATCCAAGCCTGGCTCCGGTAGCTCATGCTTATAATCTAGCTATATAGGAGGCTGAGATCTAAGAATTGAAGTTCAAAGCCAATGAAGGCAGAAAAGTCCATGAGAATCTTATCTCCAATGAAGTACCAAAAGGCCAGAAGTGGAGCTGTGGCTCAAGTGGTAGAGTGCCAGCCTTAAAAAAAGTTAAGGGACAGTGCCCAGGCCCTGAGTTCAAACCTCAATGCCTGCACATGCGCACACACTCAGATACACAAAATTCATAGGAAAACAGTATAGATTGGGCAAAGTCCAGACAATGTATGGATCATAATTACATTTATTGGTGGAGATGGCTTGAGTAAAGAACAATCATTCAAGTTGGAAAGGATACCACAAAATTCGGACAATCTTGAAAAGGAAGCTGTAAAAGAATAGTTGCTTTTGGTGTTTTGGTTTTGGTTATGGTTTTTCACATGATCAAATCTTCAAGGTCAGGTGGTTTAATGAGAATGAAAGGAACACAGACACACATTCCTTCTCTGCCCAGCCCTCCTCTAGAAAATCCAGATCCAGCTTTGACTTGGGTGAGAAACAGCATTCTGTTTTGAGGACAATGCTCTATATACACAAAATGACTGTATATTTGCCTTAGTAGCCCCAGAGATCTCAGATAAAGAAGCTTGCACATTCCAATATTCCTTAGTAAGCATCAGAATTATTCAGCGTGATCATGGAGATCGAGGATGGAAACATGTTGTCCAGATTTTTTTTTTCATTTTTTTTTATTGTAAAGATACTATACAGAGGGTTACAGTTACATGAGTGAGGTAATGAGTACACTTCCACTTCCTCTTGAACATTGTTACCCCCTCCATTGTTTTCCCCCTACCATCCCCTCCCTCCCTCCCTTCCCCAAGGTTCTTTTTTTTTTTTTTGATTGTGATTAAGTGATTACTTAATTTCCGGAAATTCACAGTATTGTGGAATAATGATGCTCATTTAAAGTCACAAGTTCATTCTAACTTTCCTGGAGCAAATTGTCTATCACAGTCTGTAATATATAACGGTGCTCATATGTTATATACCATATATGTGATCAGCAGCATGGGGATATTTAGTAGTGGTTCAACCAGATGAGTGGGAGTTCTTTGTTTCTTACGTCCTGTTAGTTTTGTCATATCACCTAACATTTTGGATTCATCATCCACTTATCAGGGAGACCATGTACTGTTTGTCTCTTCGTTCTTGGCTTACCTCGCTCAACATGATTCCTTCTAGCTCCATCCATTTCCCTGCAAATGCCATTATTTTGTCATTTCTAATGGCTGCATAATATTCCATTGTGTATTGATACCACAATTTTTGGATCCATTCATCTGTGGTGGGGCATCTAGGTTGTTTCCATATCCTAGCTATTGCAAACAGTGCTGCAATAAACATGGAGGTGCACGTGTCCTTGTATATTGGTTCCTGTTGTTCAGGGTAGATGCCTAGAAGTGGTATGACTGGGTCGTAAGGGAGGTCAATCTTTAGCTTTCTAAGGACCCTCCAGACTGCTTTCCAAAGTGGTTGTATGAGTGTACATTCCCACCAGCAGTGTAATAGCGTTCCTCGTTCTCCACATCCCCTCCAGCATTTGTCGTTGGCTGATTTGTGGATGTGGGACACTCTGACTGGGGTAAGGTGGTATCTCAGGGTTGTCTTTATTTGCATTTCCTTCACCACCAGGGATGATGAACATTTCCTCATGTGTTTCTTTGCCATTTTTATTTCTTCATTTGAGAAGTCCCTCTTTAGTTCCCTTGCCCATTTAGTAATTGGTTTGTTGGGTTTGGGAGGGATTAGTTGTCCAGATTTTTAAAGGTAAGCAACTGTTAACTAAAGATTACAGAATTCCAGAGGGATTAGTGAACATAGAGTTTATAAACACAGACCAGGCAACAGGGCATCCTTGAGTGTGTGCTTTTGTGTATTTGCTTAAAGATTCCTTGTTCATAAAATGCCCACTGCCCCATCTTTCTCGTCTATTAAATCCATATTTCGAAGTTCTTGTTGCTATCACAAAATGACGCAGACTAGGTAAGTGCTTAAATCAACTTAAACATATCTATATCCTCAAACATTATCATTTCCCCTTCCTCCTCTTCTTCCTCTTCTTCCTTTTTTCTTCTTCCTCCTTCTCTTCCTCCTCCTCCTCTTCTTCTTTCTTCTCCTTCTTCATTTTTTGGGTGGTATTGAAGACCCCACCCCTTAATACCGCTAGATTGAGAATTAAAATTCAACTTGGATCTTAGGGGCAAGGCAAACATTCAAACCATTTCCCCTTTCTCCAAATGCCACCTTTCCCATGAAGCCTACTCATCTCAACAGATCATCTCATTGTCAGCTAAAGGCCTGCACCCTGCATGTATTCTCATAAACTGTGCTGTGTCCATAGTTTCACATGGAAGGATGTTTATAGGAAGTGCCTTGTAGTTTATAGAGATCGGCCATAAAGTTCCCATGTTTATTAAGGACCTAGTCTAAGCTTCATGGAACTTTGTTCTATCACACATAATTTGTATATCTCTACTGGAGTTCCAAAGAGTAGGGATGCTATCTTTGTTATCCTCTTCTCAGTACTTGGCATAGTACCCTGCTGTTGGAAACCCCAGAGTCCTGTGGGGATTGTGACTGGCTGCAGAAGATCTGACCTTACAATGGAAGAAAACCACTGTCTGAATAATTGTTTTTACTCTGGTGTCTAAAACACACAGGGTTATGAATGTTTGACCTTTTGTATTAATTCCTGTCAAAAGACATCACCTGGGGCTGGGAAGGTGGCTCAGTGGTAGAGTGCTTACCTTGCATGCACGAGGCCCTGGGTTCAATTTCTCAGTACCACATAAGCAGAAAAAGCTAGAAGTGGTGCTGTGGCTCAAGTGGTAGAGCGCTAACTTTGAGCTGAAGAGCCTGAAGGACAGCGCCCAGGCCCAGAGTTCAGGCCCCACGACTGAGAAAAAAAAATGCTATCACCCTTGCATGTACTTATCTTAGTGGAAGTTCCTGGATCCCTTACCAAAATGTGCTAAAGAACTTCTTGACTTTTTGTCATTCCCCTCGGAATGTGTCCTTTTGCCTGTTTTCCTGTAACTCCTTAAAGTTTTCATTGGGCTAATTTGAACCGATAGTATCAGAGGTTGAAAGAAAATTTGAGTTTAATTGTGAAACACTATGTTTCACAGTTTAACTCCTTTCTTGCCCCATGGTGGTAATTTGAATATTAATAATTTAATAAACAATATTCTGAGATATATCACTGCATGGGCATTTCTTCATCTGTTTCCCCGGAATCTGCTGGTCAAAACCAGGACTCTGCACAGAAGACATTCAGTAGTGGGCTGTGTTAGGAACTATATTAAACTTTCACCATTTCTAGCTCATTGGATTATTAACAACACTGGAAGCTTGGGCTGGAGGTATAGTAGTGCACAAAACAATCTTTGTCCTCTTGTTTTACAGATGAGGAAACCAAGGCTCACTGTGGTTGTGACTTCCTTAGGAATCATACTGTTTGTGAGTAGTAGGTTCACCATTCAAATCTAGCTGTTGTTGGTTTCAAATGCAAGACAGAAGGAAAAGGATTGCTCATTTCTTACATTCAAATTAAAGATGCAACTTACTTATTTAAATAAATTTCCCTATTAGTCTTATTGATCTTCCCTGCCTGCAGGCTTGTCTTCTTTCCAATAGAATATAGTATATATAGTGATATATATACATATATATGTATATATCTATCCATATCAATCCTTGACATGTTCTAATTTTTATTACAAAATATTCAATCATTAGGTTTAAGTTTGTCTTGTGAAAGATCACTACCTTGGCTGTGCTGTTGCTGCTGCTTTAATAACACATTATTTTCCCCTTCTTAGGTCAGAAGTCTGATAGGAGTCAGTGATTTATTATGCTATAGTCCTTAGAGTGGAAATCTGCCACAAGCTCAAGGCTCAAGTCAAGGTGTCCACAGGGTCTCTCTCTCCTTTTCAGAAGCTCTAGGATAGAATATGTTTCCTAGTCTTCTACAGACTCCAGAGATCATTTATACCTGGTGGCTCAATTCTTTGTCTGAAAGCTGGCCACAGCTGGTGAGTCCTCTCCAGGCATCTCTCTGGCCCTTTTCATTGTCCTCCCACCACACAGAAAAGCTTTTCTGCTTCTAAAGACTCCTGTGACTCATTTGGACCCCTACTGACAGCCCAGGGCATTTCCCCATTTTTAGGTTCCTCCTTTTACTACATCTGCAAAAGGCCTTTTGCCAGGTAAAGTCCTGGATGCATGTGCTCCAAGACCCAAAGCTAGATGGATATGAAGAGCTCTTTTCTCCTTGTACATTTGAGTTTAAATATCAAGCAAGCTCAGCATCAACACAAACCATTAGCGATTCATTTTCCACCGTCTTACTTTCTGAGATGCTTTTGGCTATGAACATTAATGAAAGGTTTCCAACTTTCCCTCAATGTGAAGAGATAAGGTGTAATGTGCCTCCCATGTGTTTTACCAGTGCCAAATCTGAAGAGTCTAGAGTCATAAAAAATTTCCAACATTTATCAGAAGCTTGCTCTGTGCCAAGCACACTTTCAGATGCTTCTGATGGTTTGACTTTTAATCTTTAACACTGAAAAGAAACCCAACAACTCTATATGATAGATAATAACATCCTCACCACTTTCCCAATGAATAAACTTCAGCACTGTGTAGACTTAAGTTAAATGAGGTTTCAGGTGTTGCTTAAAAACAATGATATTAGATGGCATTGGGCACAATAGTTTTGGTAACATACGAGCACAAATGAAACCACATATGCATATTTTGTGTAGCACTGTATAAAATAGATTCATTCACTTTCAGAGTTAAGAAACAATAGAGTAGAATCTACACTTCCTATTTCCCTTTCCATTTCTTTGTATTTAAAGAAATACTTCTGTGTGTGTGTGTGTGTGTGTGTGTGTGTGTGTGTGTGTGTGTGTGTGTGTGTGTGTGTGTGTGTGTGTGTGTTGGGGAGACTTTAACCCAGTATTAAAAAGTATGTCCTCTTGTTCAGTTGTCATCTTGTTTCTGACATTTTATTCTAGGATATCTGTTCATGACATTAGGTATATTCTTTGTTCATTAATATGCAGTTATTTGTTTGGTGTTATTAAAATGAAGACCAGATTTAGGAATTCAGCTAAATTAGGTGCACACTTGTAATCCCAGTACTTGGGAGGCAAAGGCTGAAGAATCAAGAGTTCAAAACCAGCCTGGGCTACGTGAAAAGACCCTGTCCCCAAAAATATAAAAAAAAAGGAAAGAAGGAAGGAAGGGAGGAAAGAAAAAAAGAGGAGGGAAAGGAAGGGAGAAGAAGAAAAAAAAATCAAAGGCCAGTCCTCAGGAATGCAACATTGCACTATCTGCTTTAAGACTGAGTTACCAGAGAGCAACTCACTATCAGGTTTCCTTAAAGCTGAGCGTTAAAGAGTTTATTCTCTTTCGATCTCACTTGTAATTTATGAGATTATCCACGGCAAAGCTTTAGATTTAGAAGCTACCTTGAAAAACCCATTTTGCAGGGTGGTTTACTTTCAATGTGATGGGCATTTTAAATTTCCAACTCTTTTTTTTTCAAAGTTATCCTCCCACAAGATAAAATCACTGCATACCATTGTATCTTCCCAGTGATTTATAAGCCCAGCGTTTGACAGCTCATTATGTTGGTGAGGCAATCTTGTATATGTCAGTAGGAGAAATGGTGCAATGTCTATTGAGGGAAATATGATAATATTTTTCTTAATTAAAAATTAATTCACCCTCTAACCCAGGAGTCCCATCCCTATCCCCCCCCCCGAATTTATCTTCTAAATAGCCATATAGAAGTTAAGTAGGACAAAATGATACCTGCATAGACTTAGGCATTTGCAAAATGTTCTGTAATTGCAAAATGTTAGCTTAAACAATTCAGTTGTCCTTGATTAGAAGATTAGCTCAGTAAACTGTGGTTACACTCCACAATTGAGTAATATGAAGCTAAAGGGAAAAAGAGAGGGGGTGGGGAAAGAGGAGGGAAGAAGAGCTTTCTGTGCAGATGGGTGGCTAGCTATGGAACACTAACGCATGTTATGTGAAATAATTATGTTTGCGCATCAAAAAATAACAAGTTAAAACCCTGAAGACTATGCTTTAGCATTATTCTTACCACTTAAAATGATTGAAACCTTTTTTATCCTTTCCCTTAGAAGTTTGTATTTTTCTTAACATTATCATGACATATCATGGTACACTGCTAAGGGAATACATCACCTGTTGAATGTTTTAATAATATTTTAAAGTTGCAATTACTCCTTGAAACATGGAGGGCCAGTTCAGTATAACTAATCTGTATGCACCCCAGGAAGAAAAATGTAATCTGTCCCCAAATCCTTGTGTTCATTTGTTTTATAAATTCAGATGATTACGATTTTAGATTTTTTAAAAAGATACTCCAGGGCTGGGAAGGTGGCTCAGTGGTAGAGTGCTTGCCTTGTATGCATGAGGCCCTGAGTTCAATTCCTCAGCACCACATAAGCAAAAAGAAAAAAGCCGGAAGTGGTGCTGTGGCTCAAGTGGTAGAGCGCTAGCCTTGAGCTGAAGAGCTGAGGGATAGCGCCCAGGCAAGTTCAGGCCCCACAACTCGACTCCCCCTCCCCAAAAAGCAAACAAACAAACAAAAATAAAAGATAGTCCAAATCTAAAGAAAAGAAACTGAAGCCCAAAATGTTATATTGCTTATCACAGTCCCATGACCATAACTAATGATCTCAGTATGTATTTCTCTATTATTATTATTTTTGTCTAGGACTTGAACCTGGGTGCTGTCCCTTAGGTAGTTTTTCACTAATAAGTTAATGCTCTACTACAAAAGCCACAGTTCCACATCTAGCTTTGCTGTGCTTAATTAGAGGTAAGAGTCTCAGATAATTTCCTGCTCAGGTTGGCTTGAGCCTCTAGCACTAACCTTGTGTTTTTATTTTTTGTTTTTATTTATTTTTTATTTTTTTTTCCAGGGCTGAGGACCGAACCCAGGGCCTTGCGCGCACCGGGTGGGCACCCTTCCGCTGGGCTAAACTCCCCGCCCCTAATCTTGTGTTTTTAATGCCTTCATTGTGCCAATTCTATTTCTATCCCTTGTGCTTCTTCTCAACTGGCTATTAAGAAAGAGCGATGCCATTTCTCTGCACTGAAAGCTTTGATCTTGTTCCTATATCGATGATAAATGTGTATCATATTATTTATAAATTCTTCTTTATGCAACATTGAAGAATCATTGCCATGATTCATATTCCAATGTAAAACTTGGTTCTTTGATGAGAAAATCATGCCAGATTTCCAATAGAGGCAGCAAGCCACTCTGGTACAGATGAGATGAGGTAAGAGGGGATTGCTTGGCAAATGCTGTGCTTTCCGTCCCCTAGTTGGAATGCAAAGACAGTTGCTTTGGAATTGATGACACTTCATGATCGCAATATCAAATACAGCTTAGCCTTAACATAAAAAATGTGTACCATGAAAGCATAATCTGGAACTGTGATATCCAGAATCATTTTGATTTCAGGATATAATGACCAGCAGTAGCCTGGGGGGAGGGGGGATGATCTATTACCCTGCCTGTAACTATGAGGTGAGCTAGGAACGGAACTAAGTAGATATCTAAGCAATCAATACTAGCAAAATTCTCCAGCTCCAAGAAGATGGTGGTTGGCAAAGAGCCAGATTATATTGCCTAAGAAGTCAAAGAGTAAGGTTCTCAATCTCAGTGTCGCATGAAGATAAAAGGAGGAAGTTCCAGATGTGAAAAACATCTGAAAAAAAAAAAAGATAGATCATACCTAGATGGTGCTATGGCCCTACCAGGTTCAAAGTTCAGAAAGTAAATCAGAAAAGGAAAGGAGTGATGAGCTCACGGCTTAGGCTATCTATGGTCACTGATCTTAAATCAGAAGATCGTTGCTGTCAGCTCTAAAGATTTTCTTCCTTTCATGTGGTTTGGTGAGATGGCCAAGGTGTACCCTTATAGCCAAAGGTGGCTGACTCTCACAAGCGTTCCATAATCTGGAACAAGAAACCAAGTCCCAGAAGGTAGAGGGCAGTAGCTGGAGCATGAACAGGAAAAACCTCTATTTCCCAAGAGCCTAAAGTTACAAATGGCCAATTGCCCAAACAAGGTATGAAAAGGGGAGGGAGGGGGAAAGGAGATGGGGAAGTCTGGGTTGTTCACAAAATCAACATTTCAATCCCCTTCCATCTTTCACTGTCTACTGAGTCATTTCCATCAATGTACACACATGAAAATGGTCCATTTTCAAGGAGCCAATTCCAGAGTTTTCATTTCTGGCAGTTATAGAGAAAAAGGCATTGGCCTAGTTTGCCCCTTTGCCATCACTACACATCTGGACCCAAAGAAAAGTAATTCTTTCCAGGCATTGAGCAACAACAGATGAAATTGTGGCTCCAGAGAAAAGTTGCATTGATATATTGATATATGTCTTTGGATGTGGGTGACCCTCACATCCTTGTAATAATATCCATTTGATCATGATATACTATCCTCTTATTCTATTCCTGGATTTTACTTGGCTATATTTGAAAAAGAATTTCTCAAATATATTTATATAATGTATACATTACATGTTCTAGTTATATATTTATATTTGATATGTATGTATTTATAGAGAGAAAAGATATTTCATATTTTTGTCAGGTATGGTGTTAGACTTATGACATCATAAACTGCCTTACGCAGTGTTCACTCCTCCGTTTCTTTAAAAGGCTGGTGTAATATTCATGTTATTTCTTCTTTAATGTTTAATTAACCAGTGAAATCATATGGGCCTGGAGTTTTCTTTGTGGAAAGGGTTTTTATAACAATTTATATACATCAATATATATGTATTCATACTTTCAATTGCTTCTTCAATTGAAACTTGTATGTTTTGGGACTTGTATGTTTGTATCCAGGTTATTAAAGTTAACTGGTTCACACCTGTCTATAATATTCCATTATCCTTTGTAGAACCTATAGCAATATTCTCTTATTCCTGACACCGGTAATGCAGCCCATCATAAAATAAGTAAAATACCCACATGATCTCCAGTATCGTTCTCTAATTTAAAAAGAACCAGGGATCCTTGAAGAAATGCCTGCCCTGAGGAGTAGGGAGGGAATACACAAAAGATAAATAACTTGTAGTACCTGAAATTGAGCAAGTTCTAACACACACACACACACACACACACACACACACACACACACACAATGATGTAAATGTGTCACAGGAGCCAACCAAGAAAGTTACCAATGGGGAAATCAACAATTTCCTGTCCTCTCCTCCCCTTTCCTCTATTCTCCTCACTCCTCTCCTCTCCTCCTCCTCTTGTTCTTCTTCACATCTCCTTTTTTCTCCTTTTCTCCTCTCCTCTTTTCTCTTCAATAGAACAATTTCAACAGTAAAATAAACAATGGATTTTAACCTAAAGCATGAAATAGATATCCATACTGGTCAAAATAAGTAATTAAACATAGAGTAGAAACTAGACAAATCTCTCCTGTGGAGAATTCCAAGTCATTTTATAAAGGGTAAACTTCTCTTGAGAAGGCAAACCCTCAAGAGAAGAGGCTCAATTCTCACCTCTCAGTGACATCTGTACATAATGGGTTTGTTCCCAAGAGTACAGGTGAGAAGGGGACACAAAGGACATAGCTTTACAGGAGAGTCCTGAGAAAGACTACCTCAGTCAAGGGACCTACTCCAGCACCAATAGTGAGATCCTGTTGATATGTACACCATGAATATGATGTGAGAGGAATGACACACCAATTCTGTAATCTTCCTCTAAGTCTCCTAACCCCAGACTGACTACATTAGCTCCCTTTCTATTGCTGTAACAACGTACCTGAAGCTGGGTTCTTACAAGGAAGTGTTTATTTAGCTGATACTTTGGGTGGCTGGGAGCTGAAGGTCAGGTAATGGTATCCACCTGGCCTCTAATGAGGGTTTCATGGTGGATGACATAACAATACCAGAGGCAGGTAGTGGAAGAGATCCCAGTCAGACAGGAAGTCAGAGGGCCTCAGGCCCAGACTTAGCCTTCCTCAACGGCTGATTCAGGAGCTAACTCACTGTGAGAGTCCAGCATTGACCCTTTCCTTCAATTGCATTCCCAATAACCTCATCACCTCCCATTTGGTCCCCACTCTTAGAGTTTCCTCTGTCTCACTTCACCACCATGCTGAGACCAGGTGGCCAATGCACAAATCTTTAGGGCGCATACTCAAAACACACCCCCAAGTACAGCACTAATCATGAGAATCACCACAGTGGAACCTCAGTTGAGAAACCTTCTGTAGGTTAGTACTCCTTAAAGCTGTCAAGTTCATCAAACAACAAAGAAACTCTGGGCTGTGTGCTGGTGGCTCATTCCTATATTCCTAGCTTCTGAGGAGGCTGAGATAGGAGAATTCTGATTCAAAGCCAGACAAGGTAGGAAAGTCAGTGAGACTCTTATCTCCAATTAACCAGCAACATGCTGGATGTGGAGATACGGCTCAAGTGGTAGCACAAACTTGGAATAGAAAAGGTAAAGAAGAGTTCAAGGTCCTGAGTAACAGCCCAGTATCCCTCCCCACCACACACACAAAACTGAGTACTTGAAAAGATGATCAATAGTAGTATTCATCAGGGAATTCAAAACTACAATGATATACTACACAACACTGGCTAAAATTAAAGACTGATAAGGCAATATTCCATTTCTCTTAAAACACTTATTTTAAAGATAAATAGTATCAATTTGAATATATTCTTAATATACACATTTATATACCCAATGGAAATGACATACAATCCTCACAGTTTTGTACATGGTTCTTCTTAATGTCCATACAGGAATACCTTTGTCCAAACTATAGAATACAAGTCAGCAATAAAAAAAGGAATGAAAGACTAACAAATATGGCCAGAATGAATATGAAAACCATTATGCCAAGCAAAAGAAGCTAGAGAGTAGAAAAAAATGTGTGCTGCACAATTCCAATATGCTAAGTCTAGAGCTAAAAGAAGCAAAATCTATCTTGTGGTTATCTGGAATTATGAGTGATGAAATAATGACAGAAAAATAGTAAGAGAATACTCTAGAAAAGGAAATGTTCTGTGTAGAGACTAGAGTAGTGGTCACTAGGGTATACATTTGTTAAAACTTATATATGAGGCCAGGCACTGGTGGCTCATGCCTGTAATCCTAGCTACTCCAGAGGCTGAGATCTGAGGATCACAGTTCAAAGCCAGCGCAAGCAGGAGGGTTCCTGAGACTCTTATCTCCAATTAACCCCCAGAAAACCGGAAGTGGCACTATAGCTCAAAGTGATAGAGTGCTAACCTTGAGCAAAAAAGCTTAGGGATAGTGCACAGGCTGTAAGTTCAAGCCCCGCAACTGACAGAAAAAAAAAAAAAACTTGTATGAGTACACTTAAACTGTGAGCATTTATTCTATGTGAATTAAACATCAATGAACTTGGCATTTGCTTATTCATTTTGTGTGGGTTGTAGGGCTTGAACTCAGTACCTCACATTCCCACTTGGCTTTTTTTGCTTATAGCTGGCGCTCAACTACTTGAGTCACAGCTCCACTTCTGGCATTTTTGGTAGTTAATTGGAGATAAGGATCTCATGGTCTTTTCTGCCCAGGCTGGCTTTGAACCAGGAAACTCAGATCTCAGCCTCCTAAGTGATTAGGATTGCAGTCATCAGCTACCAGTACCTGGTAAAGTTGGCTTTAAACACACACACACACACACACACACACACACTTTCTTGATATTACAAAGCCCTCCAACTATTGTTCCATTTTCTGTCCTTCTTTATGGAAAAAGTCAAGGGTTATATTAACTCTGTCTTCCCTTTCTCTCCTCCCATTACACCTTTAAGCCATTCCTTTGAGACTTGCACGTCATTCTTCACTGAAATCAGCCAGTTAAGGTCAGTGATGACTCCCCCCGCAGCTAAATGTCACGGTCAGTTTCCCATCTTTGTCTCACATCAGCAGAGCATTTGTCATGTCACGAACAAACATCACACTCCTTACCTTGTGTTCACAGACTGCACTTCCGGTTCTTCTGCTCCTTTCATCCGCCTGTCTTCCCATCCCCAGCTCTGACCACTGGAATGTCCCTGGAGACCCATCCTAACTTTCTATTTATTCCTTATTCCTATTGAGGAATCTCAGACTGGTTTCTGGCTATAAAACACACCTAAGGATTTGCATGTTGTGAAAGCATAAATTTGTATCGCTAGCTCAGGCTCTGTCTACCGCATCTGATTTTCCCACTACCCATTCAACACCTACACCTGGATACCTAACCAGGCACTTCAAATTAACATATGCAAATGAACAGAAGGACTCATTTCTTCATTATCTTTTACCATAGTTGTTTCTACTTCAATTAATGGCTCTATCTTCTGGGTCTTACTTTGTTTCTTTGATGGTATTGTTATTGTTGTTGTTGTTATTGTTGTTGTTGTCTTGGTGTCAGATATTGAACCCAAGGCCTCACCCATCCATTCCCCTTCTAAGCTTCCCCTCCCCCCACAAAAAAAAAATCTAGCAGTCATGCTTGAGAACTCTTTTCCTATCTAATGAACCCCTCAGCAAGCCCTGTCAGTTTTATTTTGGGGATAGCTCCACCTGATACTCATAGACAGCCTCACTCCCCCACTTTCTTTGGGTACCTTTTCAAATGTCACATCATTCATGAATTGCTTGCAAAGCATAAAAAAAGCAACTAATGACCCCTTCCTGCTTTCCTGTTCTCATAACACCTAACCAGCCTTCTCACATACTGAGGCTTTACTTATCTGTTTTATGTTCTCACAGCAACCTTGCCCTTCCTCCCCGCCCCCCACCCCACCCCCAGATATTTGCTCCAGGAGAGTAGCAGGGTTAATAAACTCACAATTTCTAAATTAGCCCATAGGAGGTAGATGCTCAGCAAATACCAGTTTGCTATGAATAATAAATGAATTGAGGAAAATCATCCCTGGACTTGAGAGTCAAAGCAAAGGGAAACCATTAGAAATAGAATTCATTCCAGGTATTTGGGATTTGTACATTCCCTTGTGGACCACATTTCTCTGAGCATGGAACAGGATTTGGGAAGCTGTGTAACACCCAAGCGCCAGGTCAGTCCAGGTGTGCCTATGAAAGGTAACAATTACCCCATGGGGAAGCATTTTCTTTTGTCGTTGCACATTGAAAACAGCCATTAAGGATCAGTGACATGAACAGAAGGGCACAGCTTCTGAAAGGTCCTACTAGCAGGAGTAAATACTGTTAAGGAACTCTAGAATTGTTCTTCAAGAAAGAAAATGTGGCTGGATGCCGGTGGCTCATGCCTGTCATCCTAGCTACTCAGGAGGCTGAGATCTGAGGGTCACAGTTCAAAGCTAGCCCACGCAAGAAACTCTGTGAGATTCTTATCTCCAATAAACCACTAGAAAACTGGAAGTGTGCTATGGCTCAAGCAGTAGAGTGCTTGCCTTGAGCTGAAGAGTGCATATCTCTGCCCCCTCTCCCCCTCCCTCCCACCCCTGCCCCAAGGCTAGGTGCACAGTAATGCAAAGATATACCAGGGGGAAGACTGCAGCTCATGCTGGCCCAGGGCACAAAGTGACACATGACTAACCCATGTAAAAGTGAGACTGGAGTGATAGAGCACTTGACCAGCAAGTGTAATTGCTCTGAGTTTGAACCTCCTCCTCATACAACCTCCCCCAAAGAAAGAGAGAAAGAGAGAGAGGGAGAGGGAGGGAGAAAGAAGAAAGATCCAAAGTACCTCAGTTGCCTATCCCACCATGTGAGAACAGAACAAGAAGTCATCTATTAAAAAAAAAAAAAAAAGTGACCTTTACCAAATACCAAATTTGTTGATATCTTGATCTTGGACAGGCCAGCCCCTATAGCTGTGGGAAAGAAATAAAACTCTATTGCTTATAAGCCAACTAGTTCATGGTATTCTGTAATATCAGCCTGAACAGATTGAGACAATAATATTAAGGAAAAACGTATTAGACTGCTACCTTATTGGAAATTAGTAAGCCATGAAATTAAGGTAGCACTGCTAGTGTGGTCCACTAGATGGAGCCAAAGTAGAGAGAACAATTGTCACTGGACGATGGCAAATTTACACAACTAGGAATGAATGCTATACAGGATGGGTTCTAAATCCTGAGAGTCCTGTAAGCAGCCTGCCAGAGACCTTCCCAGCTGATTCGAATAAGGGGAGGAGAATTAGCCTGAAATGAACTAATAAAGCAAACAACAGGGTGAAGCAATGTACAGCCAAAAGAACACAAAACTGGATCTTAATCTGAAGTCAAAGGATTTGTTTTTGCTGATGTATAAAACTTTGAACCTTAGAAAATAAATCAGAGGATGGACACTGGTAATCCCAGCTTCTCAAGAGGCCATAAATAGGAGGATAGTGGTCTAAGGCCCTCCCCAGGGACAAGACCTACCTGAAGGAAAAAAAAAAAAAAAGAATGAAAGATAAATAGGGTTTGGGGAGATGGCTCAAGTAAAAGACCACTTGCCTAGCAAGTTTAAGATCATGAGTTCCAGCCCAACTACCACCAAAGAAAAACAAAAAGAAAGGAAGAAAGGAACATGGGTTGAAGATGGATTTGTGATACTCTCCGGATTAGAAATAAAAGACTAATAACTGAAGTTGTAAGGATGTGTGATTTTATGGCAGATATTTGAAGGAGAGAAAAAAAATGTTTAAAAGAATACTGATTGCCAATGGCTCACACCTGCAATCCTAGCTACTCAGGAGGCTGAGATCTGAGGATTGCTGTTTGAGGCCGGTGAGAACAGAGAAATCCTTCAGACTCTTATCTCTAATTAACCTGGGGTGGGGAGGGGAACCAGAACTGAAAGTGTGGCTCAAGCAGTAGAGCACTGGCCTTAAAGAGGGGGGGGGGGGAATGCGGAGAGAATGTCCATTAATGTCACCAGATAACTGTGACTTATTAATAATCAGATACATGGGAGTACTTAAATTCTGTGGGTCATTTAATCATTGTGACACTAATAAAATTTTCCTGAATTAAATCTGTTGGATCACAGGTCCTAGATATATCTTCTGCTCTACTACTTCAAAAGGTCCTCACACACATCTTGATCAGAGCAAATGTCAGACACAGAAATTAATGGTTTGCCCATCTACCAATAAAAACTGGTCATGTCTAGGCTGGGAAGGTGGCTCAGTGGTAGAGCGCTTACCTTGCATGCCTGAGGCCCTGCATTCGATTCCTCAGCACCACATAAGCAGAAAAAAAAATGGAAGTGGTGCTGTGGCTCAAGTGGTAGAGCCTTAGCCTTAAGCTGAAGAGCTGAGAGACAGCGCCCAGGCCCAGAGTTCAGCCCCCATGACCAACAAAAACAAACAAACAAAAACAACGGTCATGTCTTAAGTACCCTCACTCCTTTGTGGTAAGCTCTTGAAGCCACCCAGTTTCATTTGTGCCCTTTACTTTTCAAGTAGGCTTTGGGAGTTGGACTAAGGGAACTTTTCCCAAGCTTTGAAGCATGGAGTGTGATGGAAGGGCACAGAGAAGCCCAGGGAAGCTGAGGTCACCGTCCCCTCTCTGTCACCCTGGATCTGGGAGAGTGAGGAAGAGACAGACCTAGAGACTTCATAAGCGGCTGAGCAGCATGAGGACTTCCCTGCCTTTGCAGTGAATGAAACCAGCACCTTTAGTGCATTCAGGCTACTATAATAAAAATACCTTAGGTTGGGTGCTTTATAAATAATTACAGCTTTATGTCTCATAGTCTTGGAAGTTAGAATCTCAGATCAGGGCACCAACACACTTGGTATCCTCATACATGGCATCTTTTTCTTTTTTATGTTTTCTTTTTATTTTTCTGTGTCAGTCCTGGAGCACTGTTTGGGTGCTGTCGCTGAGCTTTTTGGCTCAAAGCTAGTGTTCCACTATACTTAAGACCCAGCTCCACTTCTGGCATGCGTGTGTGTGTGTGTGTGTGTGTGTGTGTGTGTGTGTGTGTGTGTGTGTGTAATTAAGAGTTTCACTGACTTTCCAATCTGGGCTGGCTTTGAACCACGATCCTCAGATTTCAGCCTCCTGAGCAGCTAGGATTCCAGGCATGAGCCACCAGTGCCTGGGTAGGAAAGACTCAGATTCAGTGAGTGGAGAGAGGAACTAACATTCAGACCCTCACATTAGGAAAGATTCAAATTCAGTGAATGGAGAGAGGAACCAACATTCAGATCCTCACATTACTGGTCTAGGAGGTTGTCAGTCATTCTGCACAATACTCCATAGATGCAGGGGTGGAGTAGGGTGGAAGGCTGCAGGGAGGCAGGGTTTGGAGGCTTTACCTAAGTGGGTAAAAAGTACCACTGAGATGGGCTATTTATGAGTAGGATCTCTTCCAGGAGGTGATGATAATGATTGATCATTGAATTTAGGCTGACGGAATGAGGAAGCAGATACAGGTGCAAAAATCTGTCACAGGCTAGCCGCTTCTCAGTGGCCAGGGCTATAGAAGGACATGGGTCATAAGTAGACACGATGGAACCTTGCACTGCTGGCCTCAGATGCAAAGTAGAACTCAATCTCTTTCTGAGCCAGTGACCCAATTTCCTCTGCCTTAAACAGCTCTTGGCACGGGTGTCATCCCCTTTCTGCAGAGAACACTGAGGCCTCCCCTGACCTCCCCTGCTGGTATTTCGCGTGTTTGAAGTGCCAGGCACCAGACTGGGATTTCTGTATACATTTTCTCATTCACCTCTCATGAGAGCAACATTTATTATGAAAACCAACTAAATCTGAAGGAAGTAAAAAAAAAAAATGTGTCCAAGGTTGCATAGCCAAACCAGGACCTGAAATGTGGTCTTTCTGATTCTAAGAACCTTCCTCTCACCTTAGCAACTTTCAGAAATGAGTGTCTTATGGACCAATCAAGTGTGCATTGTGCTAAGGTATTTACAAAGGAGCAAGCCAAAGAGGGAGAAAGAGAGGATGTAAGAAAATTGATGGCAGCCCTAATTTCTGTTATTGTTGGTTATTTATTCCTATGGACTCAGGCACTCCAGATAATTCAATATCAAGTGTGGTTTTTGCTGTTAGATCCAAATGTTAAAACAGGAAAAAGATGTAAGACCTTTCTTTAAGAGCCAGTACTCCTCTGCAGACTCCTCTTCTCTTATTTGTCCACAACCTCTTTTCCACTCACTGACTCCTTTCTTAGTTCTTTATTGTTCTGTGACAAGAAGAAAGAGCTGGTGCTGCACAAATAGAGGGGAGTAAGACTTTAACAAAGGATGCTAAGCCAGCACTAGTGGCTCACACCTGTAATTCTAGCTACTCAGGAGGCTGAGATCTGAGGATCATGGTTCAAAGCCAGCCCCAGCAGGAAAGGCCATGAGACTCTTAGCTCCAATAAACCACCAGAAAACTGGAAGTGGCACTGTGGCTCAAGTTGTAGAGTGCTTGCCTTGAGCTGAAGATCTGAGGGACAGCTCCTAAGCCCAGAGTTCAAGTCCCACAACCGACAAAAAAAAAAAAAAGGATGCTAGGAAGTATGAAAGTAACTAAAGCCAGACACTGCTGGCTCATGTCTGTAATCCTCAGGAGTCTGAGATCTGAGGATTGCAGTAAAGTCAGGTTGGACAGAAAAGTCTATGAGACTTACCTTCAATTAACCAGCAAAATGCCAGAAGTCGAGGTATGGCTTAAGTGGTAGAGCATCAGTCTTAAGTAAAAAAGCAAAGTAAGAATATGAGACCCTGAATTCAAGTCTCAGTACTGGCAGAGGAGGAGGAGGAGGAAGAGGATGAAGAGGAGGATGTCTGAGCTATATGTATTTATGTTTGGCTGGCAGGTGGGAAGTTAGGGGTGGAAGAAAACAAAACCAAAATGTCAATGATCCATATATAAAAGAAATAGATTATGTTATAAAATTGAACATCAGTTTGTTACGTCAGTGCTTGAGGATAAAATATGACTCAAATTTCGTCATTCTTGGAATGGGGACATAGTAGAGTAAGGCCTAAGTTCAATCTCCAGTTCAACAAAATAAAGGGGTTTTTAAAAAGCTGCATTTCTTCTTTTAATGATATAATCATCTTGATTAAGACTAAACCTAAGCTAGGCCAAAATACCAATTACTGGGAAAGTTGAAGTCTGAAGTGTGAGGATCCCGTAAGCCCACGAGTTTGGGGCTAGCATGGGCAACAGAGCAAGACAGTATTAAAAAATATTTTAAAAAAATTTTTTTCTGGCCCTGGGGCTTGAACTCAAGGCATAGAAGGCACTGTCTCTGAGCCTCTTTGTGCTCAAGGCTAGCACTCTACCACTTGAGCCACACACCACTTCCGGCCTTTTCTGAATAGTTTACTGGAGATAAGAGTCTCACAGACTTTTCTCTGCTCTAGGTGGCTTCAAATTATGATCCTCAGAGCTCAGCCTCCTGAATATCTAGGATTAAAGGCATGAGCCACCAGTGCCCCCCCAATAACATTTTTTAAGACTAAAACTAACAAGAAAATAGAAATAAGAAATGAGATCCAGCCTGAAACCTCAAGTTTTCAGAAATATTATTATTCTATTTGTATGTCTTAGCACTGAAACAGTAGTGATGGCAGACTCAGAAGCTCAAGAAACTGTATTGTAATACATTAAAACAAGTTCGGGGCTGGGAAGGTGGCTCAGTGGTAGAGCGCTTGCCTTGCATGCATGAGGCCCTAGGTTCGATTCCTCAGCACCACATAAGCCGAAGAAAAAAAAAAGCCAGAAGTGGCGCTGTGGCTCAAGTGGTAGAGCGCTAGCCTTGAGCTGAAGAGCTGAGGGACAGCACCCAGGCCCAGAGTTCAGGCCCCACGACTGGACCCAAAAATAAATAAAATAAAATAAAACAAGTTTGCCAACCTACTCTAAATAGTTCTTAAACAAAATGGAAAAAAAATCCTTATTCATTGCATAGATAGAAACTCTCATGAAAGCAATGAGCTACTGGCTCTGGGAATGCCACAAACAAGGAAAACCTGAACACTGCGTACTCTTTAAGCTCAGTCTGAGGAGCAGCTAGGCCTGTGGGCCCTGGGGAAGTATGAGTAAGGCCATCATGGACTTTCTTCTTACCACCCACTGCTGCATGTGTCACAGTGACGGCCCGAGTGTGTCACGTTGCTCCCTGTAAGGCAGGGAAAGGCCAGAAAGTGTATAAAGGTGATCATTTCCTAACCACACAGTCCACCCACTGTTGCTTGTCTGTAGAAATAATGTCAAGTGCTTGGAATGTGTCAGCCAGGTGCCTGGAGCTGGGGTGTTGTCAGCCATCAGTATTCATTCTTTTTGTACCCGGGGCATGTCACTCATCAGACTTCAAAATGAGCCAAAGCAACTCCTCAAACTTAAATCTATTTTCTTTTTTTGTTGTTGTTTACGTAAAACAAATCTTATAGTTAGTGCAGAAAAAGCATTTTTTTTTTTCATTTTCACTGCTTAAACACTAGTCATCTTTCTTTCATCTTGGTGAAGAGGAGGCCAGATATTTACTGGATGGGTGTTTAGGGTAAAAGGATGCTCTATTTCACGATCAGTTCCAACTGGATCAAAGATTCAAAATGTACATCAAGGAATCTCAAACATGGACAGTAAGTGGGGCAGAGTGGTCCAGCACATTTATCTTCTTTACATGTGATTGGACTGTCAAAAAAAATGGGTTTCCTGTATCTACATCTGAATCCCCAGCTCTTGTGTTTATTTGACAAGGAATACCTTGCAGATGTGATGAAGTTAAGGATCTTGAGGTAAAAAGGCTATGGTAGATCACCTGGGTGAAGTCTAGGTGCAATCACAGCATCCTTCCTTATAGGAGGGAGGCACAAGGAGAGTTGACCCAGGACACGAGGAGGAAGTATTGTGACCATGAAGGCAAAAACTGGATTGATGTGGCCACAGGCCAAGGAATGTTAGCAGACACCAGAAGCTGGGTGGAGTAAGAGATTTTCCTCTAGAGCTTCAGAAGACTCATGGCTTTGCCAATACTTTGATTTAGTGCTAGCAAAACTGATGTGAAAGTCCTGGCTTTTAGAACTGTGACAAAATAGTTTTCTGTGGCTTTAAGTCACTAATTTTGTGACATTTTGTCACAATAGCCCCAGAGAACAACTCTCTTGCCCAGATGATCTATGTTCTACCAAGCAATAACTGAAGGCAGGAAGAAGGTATAAAATTATAAAGAGAAGAGCATTTTGACAAATCTTTATTTTATCAAAGGATTATATATTTGGAAGAAGGAGAACACATGGATGAGAAGTAACTTACCTGCCTCAGTAGGGATAATGTTGAGAAAGGAATGCAAAGATCTGAGTCTCCTGAAAAGCCAAACACAACGTCTCCAAGCAGATAAGGAATGAGGCCATGAGGTGGAAACTAGACCTTGAATTCAATCTCCAGTCATGCCAAAACCAAAACCAAAAATGTGTACTAGGAACTGCATGATCAATGTATTAAAGTAATTTTAAAGGAGAAAAAAGTAAACTTTGGTAAAGATTTGTTAAAAAGCACAGGATAAGCTCTCTTCATACTTCAGCTTATTAATGTCATTTCAGTATTTTCAGCATCCTTCCTTTAGGTGGCAGCAAGTGCATATATATATATATATATATATATATATATATATATATATATATATAATCTTCAGTTGACTGGCCTTTAGCATCAGATCAACAATAACTTGCGGATGCCAATAACTTGCGGATGCCTCAATTTTCCTTTCATAAAGAAAACATTCTTTTAAAAAACAGTATACATTTATAAAACATCTGGCTCAGAAATGTTCCCCAGAATTATTTCACAAAAAATAGCTATTCTACAAAAAGCAGCAACAAGAAAAATAAATTAAAACTTCAAGGGATTATAAAGTAGACCAGGCAAACATTTAACAAATTGTTGGTTATCTCTGGGTAATGGAACAATGAACAGGTGAGTTTGTACTGTTCTTTGTGCGCCACCAAATTTACTACAATAGATTTTTTTTTTGTCGTGGGTCTTGAACTCTGGGCCTGGATGCTGTCCCTCAGCTATTCAGCTCAAGGTGAGTGCTCTACTCAGCACAGCCACAGCACCACTTCCAGTTTTCTGGTGGTTTATTGGAGATAAGAGTCTCACAGAATTTCCTGCCAAAGCTGGCTTTGAACCATGATCCTCAGATCTCAGCCTCCTGAGTAGCTAGGATTACAGGCATGGGCCACCCTGGCAGATATGAGCTTTTTAAACACCAGTCCTGATCTTTGTCATTGATGCTTTCTTAGGCCTGAGGAAATTGAAAATGATATGGATATAAGTGTTAGCTGGATGAAATTGAAAATGATATGGATATAAGTGTTTCTATTATCATTAGGTCCTATGGGGTAAAATAATGACAAGAACATAAGTTTTTGAAAAATTGAGGTTAAAAACATTTAGTAAAGATTAAGGTACACTGCCTGACTATCAAGCTTGCAGTCTTGAATTCAAAACACCACCAAAAAAAAAAAAAAAAAAAAGGAAAGAGAAGGAAGGGAAGAGAAGAAAGAAGAATTTGAAATATTTGCTCATGTGAACAGGAGAATCCAGATCTGACCTTAAGAGTTACTTCTTTGAATACAATGCTCATATCAGAGATTGAGTTCTATATTTTTACAATAAAAAAAATCATATGGCTCCTTTTGTCTTCAGTTAAGCAGTTCGTGAAGGCATTTCTAAGGGTAGAAATCTGAAGAAAGAGAATCTAAATGACTAATGACCCAGGGATTTCACTGAGTGGCAGAAGAGGAGTAGAAAATGTGCAGATCATGAGCAAGACTCCGGGTTTAATTCCTAGTACTAAAATAAATAAATAATAAACAAACACAAGACATTCTTGTGGCTATAGAATCTGTAAGTTGAGCAATACTCCTTACAAAACAATGCTTCAATCAAAGCATACACAAAGAAATCTTCATATGTAACTCAAGAATTGAGCTGGGCGCCAGTGGCTCATGCCTATAATCCTAGCTACTCAGGAGGCTGAGATCTGAGGATCACAGTTCAAAGCTAGCCCAAGCAGGAAAGTTCGTGAGACTCTTATCTCCAATAAACCACTAAGAAAACCGGAAGTGTTTCTGTGGCTTAAGTGGTAGAGCTCTTACCTTGAGCTGAAGAGCTAAGGAACAGTGCCCAAGCCCAGAGTTCAAGTACCATGACCAAAAAAAAAAAAAAAAAAGTGTACTCACACACAAATCTCAAGATAAAGGGATTGAGAAAACACTAACAACAATAAACTATCCTTCCTATTCAGGAAGATTATTCTGTGCTGGTCCTGAGGCTTTAACTCAGGGTTTGGGTGCTTGTCCTGAGCTTTTTCTTGCTCCAGGCTAGCGCTCTACTATTTGAGCCACAGCTTTACTTCTGGCATTTTGGCAGTTAATTGGAGACTTCAGAGTGTCCTGGGCTTTCCTGCAATCTTCAGATCTCAGCCTCCTAAGTAGCTAGTATTACCTGCATAAGCCACTGGCACCTAGCTTGTGAAATTATTTTTAAATATCACTTTAAATGTCTTCATTTTCAGATTTTATGATAGCAATTCCTGATATTATTTAATATTTTTTTAAACAATCATGAACTGGGCAAAACATCAGAACCAACTATGAAACCCAGAGAGGTTATTACTAATTTGCAGGAATCCCATCTTGTCTCAAAAGGATTTGACTGTATGCATTATTATGACTTTTCAAATGCACACGTGCACATGCACACACAGAGACACACAGAGTAGTGGTGAGCTTGAGCATTTCCCTTTCCATCTTCCAAGTCCGATCCATGTAACAGAACAGTTTTTTGTATACAGGTCCTGAAGCTTCAATTTAGGGCTTGGTCATGGTCCCTGAGCATTTTTGCCCAATAAGATAGATCTGGAGTCACAGCTCCATTTCCAGCTTTTGAGGAAGTTAATTGGAGATAAAAATCTCATGGACTTTCCTACCAAGGCTGGCTTTGAATCTTGATCCTCAGATCTCAGACCCCTTGAGTAGCTAGGATTACAGGTGGGAGCCATAGGCACCCAGACAGAAAAGTCTTTTAAAAAATAATTAGATAATAACAGCAATGAGAAAAGAAAGAAAGAAAGAAGAGAGAGAGAGAGAGAGAGAGAGAAGAAAGAAAGAAAGAAAGAAAGAAAGAAAGAAAGAAAGAAAGAAAGAAAGAAAGAAAGAAAGAAAGAAAGGAGGAAGAGAGGGGAAGGAAGAAAGGGAGAGAAGAAGGAAGACAGGAAAGAACGAGAAAGAAAAGAAAGGAAGAAAGGAATGAAAGAAAGGAAGAAAGGAAAAAGAAAGGTAAGAGAGAAAAAGAAAGAAAGAAAGAAAGAAACAGGAAGGAAGGAAGGAAGAAAAGAAGGAGGGAGGGAGGGAGAGAGGGAGGGAGAGAGGGAGGGAAGGAAGGAAGGAAGGAAGGAAGGAAGGAAGGAAGGAAGGAAGGAAGGAAGGAAGGAAGGAAGGAAAAAAATGATTTCTGCAATATACAAAGCATATAGATGGATGAATGGACTGATGGATGGATGGATGGATGAGCAAGAACAGGAGTAACTACAGGTCTGGACCTAAGAAAAGAGTATGCATCTTCTCTTGGGAACCCAGGAAGTCTCCACACCCATCAACATGCAATCATACACTGTGGGGCAATTACCCGTGGCCTCATTACTCAGCTGCATTCAGTGCCTTGGGACAGCTGGGCCCCTTTCATATGACCTGAGTAAACAGAGCTTGGCAGCTGAGACTTTTGCCCTCAGGCAAAAAGCCAGGACACTTACTGCCCTTTAGAAAGCAAGCAATCACACAGGGAAGGCTCCTAGTCAGGGTCTTGTGGCCTGAGAGAAGTCACTGAAGAAACTAAATCTCTACAATAAGCTCAGAGGTGAAACATACAAACTCAAAAAGCACCTTGACCTCCACCTCCTCCCTGGGAGACTCTGCAGCAGGTTCTTTTATCTTTAATTGTCGTATAAAAATTGTACATACTTATGAAAGCAGGATGATGATTCAATCGTGTAAATCAGGACAACTGGCATTCCATCTCCTTAACATTTCTTCATATTTGGAGCCTTCAATCTCCTCTCTTTTAGTTCTTCATAAAATATAAAATAGGTTGTTGTAAACAGCAGTCACCCTACAGTGCCACAGGGCACTGGCATGTACTACTCCTGTCTGATGATTTTGGTACACATTACCCAACTTCCCTCTGTTCTCCTTCCTCCTTTCCCAGCCTCTATCCATTCTCTTCTTTCAGATAAACATTTTGTCCACGGGGTAAGTTAGAAGAAGACTTACCATATGCTTTGGCTAGGTCCTCCGAATCAATTAAAAGTTCCCCAACTTTAGCTGTGCCCTTTGATCTGAGCTATTCCCTGCTACAATCTCTTCACGCTTTGTTTCCAGGAGGAAAGGGAAGATTCAGTGATAATGGCAAACTGCCCCTCCATCGGCCCATGTCTTCTTATTATCTTAAAGCAAACAGCCCAGAACTCAAGAGCGGCTTAGTCCCGTTCTGTTCCTGTCATAAAGTTAGATAACAATGTCTCTGGATCACTTCTATGAACAAAGATTGAGCTAAAGGTCAACCTGGCCATACCTGTGACCTAAGACTGTTTTAATTCTGCATTCCCTTCCCATCCTCTGTCTTCAATTCTCACTATTTAACCCGAAGCCAATGTCTGTACTGCTGAAGATGTCTAATATGTACTAAAGTGCTGGTTCCCCCCCCCCCCCCCCCCGCATGGCTTCCAGGAATAAATCATTTCTCTGCATTGCACCAGGTCTCGTTATTTGTCATATGGGGGCAAGTGGCCAAACCTAACTTGGGATTCCTGGACTTTGGGCCTGGGGTTCTAAAAACTTTCTTTCAGAAAGAAACACTTTAGGGAAGCCTACCTTATCAACAAGTCTCACCAACTTGATGACAGAATTCCTACCATTCATTCTGGCAGAGAAAAAGGCATCTCTGGAGAAACAGACCTACCCAATGGAAGAGGAACCTCATGAAGCTATTTACACCAAATTGTTTAATTCTTTCCTGAACTTGTGTGTAAAAAATAATACAAAAGTAAGAGCTTCAGACAAATAAACTGACTTGACTTGGAGGAAAGTGGTAATTCTATGGAAGCAGAGGAAGCTAATTATTTCTTTAACAAACTACGAGTTAAAAATCATGGGGCTGGGAAGGTGGCTCAGTGGTAGAGCGCTTGCCTTGCATGCCTGAGGCCCTGGGTTCGATTCCTCAGCACCACATAAGCAAAAAAAGAAAAAAAGCCGGAAGTGGCGCTGTGGCTCAAGTGGTAGAGTGCTAGCCTTGAGCTGAAGAGCTGAGGGACAGCGCCCAGGCCCAGAGTTCAGGCCCCACAACCGGACCCCCACCCCCCCCAAAAAAAGAAATTGCTAAATAATAGCATAGACATCATTGAAGTTTCAGTTACCTGCAAGATAAAGGAAGTAAATGACAGGAAATATGAGAGAAAATTAAGACACATTAAAAACTAATGCCCAGAAGTGTAATACAGGGAGCTGGGCGCTGGTGGCTCATGCCTGTCATCCTAGCTACTCAGGAGGCTGAGATCTGAGGATCACAGTTCAAAGACAGCCCAGGCAGGAAAGTCCATGAGACTCTTATCTCCAATAAACCACTAGAAAACCGGAAGTGGCGCTGTGGCTCAAGTGGTAGAGTGCTGGCCTTGAGCTTAAGAGCGCAGGGACAGCACCCAGGCCCAGAGTTCAAGCCCCATGACCAATCAAAAAATAAAATAAAATAAAATACATGGTTTTCAGAAAGTGTATAGGACTATGAAGAAAAAGCAATAAAAATAATAGAATGAAATTCCTTACATTAAAAAGTTTTTAGCTAGGTACCAGCAACTCATGCTTGAAATCTTAGCTACTTAGGAAGCTGAGATTTGAGGATTGAAGTTCAAAGCCAGTCTGGGCAGGAAAGTCTGTGAGATAATTTCAGCAAATATATTTTTTTAATTTTTTATTGTGAAAATACCATACAGAGGGGTTACAATTACTTGGGCAAGGTAATGAGTACATTTCTTATCAAGCATTGTTGCCTCCTCCTTTGTTTCCCCTTCCCATCCCTTCCCATCTCCTCCCCTCCCTCCCCCACCCCCCAGCCCCGCCCCACCCAGCCAAAGTTGTAAAGTTCGTTTTTTCAACATTAGGACTTGTACATCTCATTGTTGCAATGGGTCCACCTGTATCCCTATTTAAACGGTTTGTTTTTGCCCTTCCCCTCCACAAATTATACCAATATCAAATACAATGAAAGCAGAGGTTATACCGTGGGGGAGTCAGCAAATATTTTTTAAGGCTGATAATCTTTTTAAATGTAGATGCGCACATGTTATTTTAAATTATGATGGTAACTGCTGCATGTTAGCAACTGCTAACAGTACAGGTTTCTAGACACTAACCTGGGCTCAAAAGGGACAGAAAA
The DNA here is from genome assembly GCF_024711535.1 of Dipodomys merriami. Classification (NCBI taxonomy): domain Eukaryota; kingdom Metazoa; phylum Chordata; class Mammalia; order Rodentia; family Heteromyidae; genus Dipodomys; species Dipodomys merriami. The sequence continues at coordinate 5,011,573 of NW_027206524.1, read as the reverse complement.
TATTTATTTTATACCTTCTGTACTCTTAAGCCTTTCTTTCTGTGTACATATAGTACTTCTACAAAAATCATAGAAATTAAAACACAATTGAGTCTCCAGATCTCAGCTTCCTGAGGAGCTAGGATTACAGCCATGAGCTAGCAGTTTGTATTATAAATAAATAATTTAAGAGTGAAAATTTGCCTGGTGATCTTATCTTTTCCATAATCATGACAGTAACATTTAATACAGAGATTTGTAACTGCAAATAATCCTTTTTTTTTTAAAGAAAACACATCTTAGATCAAAGAAAATTTAGTATGTTATTTGACCTTTTTAAACTGAGAAGCAAAATGTAAAATTTTTCCCTGTTGTTTTTCTGACTTGGAATTAGAGAAAAGTGGTGAGTATTGTTTGTCCTAACCTCTGTGACTTCACAAATGACTCAAATCTGCTCAACTAAACACTTTGGACTTTTCAAAAAAGGAATTTATCACTGGGGATTACTCATCTGTCAAACTGGGATAAAATGTAGCTTTGTCTTAGGCGACCTTCCATAACAGTTAATATTTATTGAGCTTGGGAGAGAGCAAGGGTCACAAAGCCTTTCTGTCCCAGCTCTGTCTCTAGCTAGCAAAGAGTGACCTAGAGCTGCCCAGAACCTGGATGAAATCACTTCACTGCTTTCTATTGTCCCTGGGAGGATCAGAAAGGACAAACCAAATGAAAATCATTGAAACAGTACAAAGTACTAGGAGATTACCTAGTATTACTTTAATCATACATTTTAGAGTCAGATAGAAGGTACTGTCTAGTCAGATGTCTTTAATTCCTAAGGGTTTTTTTTTCTTTCCAAATGCTTAGAGCCAGGAGTAATTCTACAAAATGGTACAAAATTATACCTTTCAGGATGTTCTCTTTAAAAAATTACAAGGAACCATACATGTTAGGAAAATGGAGGAGAAAGGAAGGTAACCAGCCAGACTCCATCTTCCACAGGCAAGGGGCAAAGCCTTCACCTGGGCTTGGAGACTCTTCAAAGAGCTGGGACAGGAGTTGGGTTTTTATGGGGTCTGAGCAAGGAGACAGGGGTTATATAGGTTTGGTATGGGGGGGGGGCAGGGGTGTGACTGCAGGTGTGGGAAGAGAATAGGATAATTATTCCCTTATCCAAGGTCTCAAGCTTTTTTAATGTTCAAACCATTCTACATCAGTCTTGCCTAGATGCTTTGACCTTCACAGGAAACGGTTTTTAGTCTTCCAACCTCTTAACCCTTTCCTGGCCTCACAGCTTGGCCTCAAAGCCTTATAGGCTAGGCCCACCATGGAATGTTTACAGCCAGGCTCAGGTCGGATCGCCCTGCCTGAGTCAGGCAGTCTGCACATATCTTTGGTGGCTTGCCTGATGTCTGTATACACCTGGGAAAACAAGGTGGGGGTCAATCTTCAATACCTAGACTCTTTATGGTATGGGAATTTTTCCAACCATCTCACCTGATAGCAGTACCAGGCCAAAGAGGGTAACTGGCCTAAGATAAATACAGGACAACAAACTCAGAAGGCCTTGGATTAGAACCTGGGTTCCCAGATTCCCAGAAACACCATCCTGTCCCATGTCCCTGGGGTAACAAGGAAATAGTGACTACTTGTGAACACTCTCATAAAGAGTTATACTACCCTGACCATTTTTATGATATTCAATGGTGTTTCTTTTTTCCTTAAAAAGTAACAATATAGGGCTGAGAAGGCAGCTCAATGGTAGAGTGCTTGCCTTGCATGCATGAGGCCCTGGGTTTGATTCCTCAGCACCACATAAACAGAAAAAAAAGGAAGTGAAACTGTGGCTCAAGTGGTAGAGCACTAGCCTTGAGCTGAAGAGCTCAGGGACAGTGCCCAGGCCCAGAGTTCAGGTACCACAACGACAAAAGAAAAAAAAAAGGAACAATATAACAAAGTAAACTAAAATGGCAAAAACATATATAGGAATGAAGGAAATATCTTTTAAATAGAAAAAGTACAAGGTAATAATATTTGAAAAAAATAATATAAACACACACTCTCAGATTTTTTCCCTAAAACTAAGATGATATTGGGATAACTGGGCATTTAATCAAATAATTATCAACATTTTAGTAAAAAGTTACCATCTAATCCTTAATACAGACCCTTGGAAGACAAAGGAATACAAATAGAAAAGAACACAGGGTTTTAAATCAAACAGATGTGGGTTCCAATTCCAGGCCTGTCATTTACAGGATATGTAAATTTAAAAAAATCATTTAATAGCTGAGCACCTGTGGCTCACACCTGTAATCCTCGTTCTTGGGAGATTGAGATAAAAGAATAATGGTTTGGAGACAGCCCCAGCAGAAAAGTCCATGAGATTCTTCTCTCCAAAAAGCTGCAAATGGGGTTGTGGCTCAAGTGGAAGAGCTCTAGTCTTGAGCAAAAAAGCTCAGGGACAGTGTTCAGACATGTTGGTTAAATGCATTTAGTCAAATAGTCAGTTAAATGCAATGTGTGGATGTGCTATGGATTTGGATGTGCATGCCACTCTAGTCCTGGGGCTTGAATTCAGGGCCTGGGCTGTCCCTGAGCTTTTTTGTTTTCTGACTTTTGGTTTATTGGAGAGAGAAGTCTCATGGGTTTTGTTGTCTGGATTGATTTCAAAGTGTGATCCCCAGATCTCAGCCTTGTGAGTAGCTAGGATTACAGGCATGTGCCACTAGCACTGACCAGGATAGGAATTATTTTTTAAAAGGTAAACTTGACTGGGCGCTGGTAGCTCATGACTGTAATCCTAGCTACTCAGGAGGCTGAGATCAGAGGGTCTTGGTTCAAAGCCAACCCAGGCAGGAAAGTCCATGAGACTCTTTTCTCCAGTTAGCCACCAGAAAACTAGAAGGTGCAGTGTGTCTCAACATGGTAGAGTTCTAGCCTTGGGCCAAAGAGCTCCAAGGACAGCACAGAGGCCCTGAATTTCCAGCCCCACAAAAAAACAGTAAACTTGATTGATAGGAAAGGTTGAAATACTGAGGGGGGGAGGGGGAAATCCCCTCCTACCCTCTGCCCAGCATTACCAAAGAAAGCTCCAACTCTTTCTACTACCAAAAGAGGTATTTCCTTCCTAAGTAGGACATCTCTTTTAGCCAATTAGAGACAATTGAACCTCAAAAAGTCTGTGTTTCTTTTGGCCTGCCAAAAGTAGTCACCTGATTCTTAAGTTGACAGCTTCCATGTGCTGGTGTATTTTGAGGGAGGGCCCCGGTCTATCTCACAGCCCTCCCCTGTGCTCTTCTCCCTCCTTGCTGCCCAGACCTTGTCCCATAAGGAGGCATGACATGCTGCCCTCCCTTCCCCCAGCTCAGACTTCTGCCAGGACGGGGGAGGACTTCACCCATTTCCATCGTGGTGTCTTAGATCTGGCCCTCCAAGACTAAAATAGCCTCAATGCTGCTGGTTTTTCACTAAGAACCTCATGCAGATTTGTCTCCCCCTCTTCTTTCTTCTTTTTGGGCCCCTCAGTTAGAGTCAAGTGTGAGCTCATACATCATTAATCGTCCACAAATGTTTGCTGAAAAACAAGTCAAAAGGAAAGAAGGAAGGTATAGAAGCTAGCAAGGAAAAAGGAGGAGAGCAAGGCAGAAGGGGAAGGATTGATGACTTCACCTGTCACATCAGAGTTCCTGTGACATAAACTCACTAGCTCTAAAACCATTGAACAATAGCTATCTATCTATCTATCTATCTATCTATCTATCTATCTATCTATCTATCTATCTATCTATGAAAGAATGGCTAATTGACAAAACTCTTCCTTTTTAAATGTAAATATAAAATTTAGAAATGTGCCTGCCTGTATAGAAATCTTTGCTAAAAACTCCATTTACTCCTTCTATTATTCTTTCCATAAGTAAGTATCAGCGATATGTGGGAATTAGGTGAGGGGCACAATGGAAAAGGAAAGCAAAAATGACAACCTTTTCAGCCAGGCATTTGCTAAATACTTTGACACATACTGTTCTCCTTCGCTGCCATGTCAATATTAGAAAAGGCTGTAGACCTGCAGAAGTGGCTTCTAGTCAGCAAGTTTATGGGCACCATTCTCAGGCGTGGATGAAATGTATGGCCAAGAGAACACAATGGCCTCCCTGCTAGATGGGTGAGAACTTTTCAATAAATGTCATCTGGATAGGCAATTTATATATGTATTGATGGTTCCTGGATGTTTTAAATGTTCTAAGCCCACTTTTTAAAAAAACTGATCATCTCTAAACTGAGTTAAAAAAAAAAATTCAGCCTGGGATCCTGAGAATGAATCATTACAAGATAGTTTTTAGTTAATAGTCCCCGAGATTTACATTGCCTGTCAAAGTGTCTCAATGACCAAGAAGAAATGATTATATTATGTTGAACTTGCTTCTCACTGCAGGAATGGTTAACAAAAAAATCTCTGGAGAAGACCCTAGTTCTGATCACTAAGACTAATTGTTCAGTGAGAAAGAACATTTAGATAAACAGAGACCCTGGGATTCATTAGTACTTGTCCACCTTTGGGCCCAGTCCACCCAACTCGCCCTCTCCCTCTCCTGTCCAAAGGGCGTGAGACCCAGCAAGTCTCTAGTGCCTTGTGCAGGACCTATTGCTTCAATGATGACAAAGGTTTAGAGGAATTCGGTACTCTTGCTGTATTTCACGATTTCCACATCTATTACAACAAACGTCTGTCACTCAGAAACAAAATTCTTCTTCTTTACTAAACCCTCTGTATCTTCATAGCATGTAAAATTCTGGGAAATTTCCATTTCTTTTTTTTTCTTATCTCAAAGATGATCTCTCTCTCTCTCTCTCTCTCTCTCTCTCTCTCTCTCTCTCTCTCTCTCTCTCTCTCTCTCTCTCTCTCTCTCTCTCTCTCTCTCTCTCTCTCTCTCTTTCCCAGAAGACCTGTTTCTATCAACTATCATTGTCAGGAGTATATTTACCAGGACACGAGTCTCGGGTTATAAAAGTTTTGAGTAATTCTAAGAAGAACTTAATCAGCTAAAGAACAATCCTTAAACCTTCTTGTACTTAATCTAATCATTTTGGCACTTGGTTGGCCTGTACAATTTTAACTATGCTTCTACTAAACAGAGAGATACTCACGTCTAGCTTTTTGTTCATGTCGTCCTGATTGGGCCTGATTTCAAATCCTTCCCCTCAGAGCAATTTAGGGACCACTGGCACATAACAATACACTTCTAAGATAATAGAAGCTATTTTATGCACTAAAGCAGCAATTTACCAAATGTTCCTTAGTGATCTGAGGAGGAAATGAAATTGCTTAGTTTTTCATGATACTTATTTCCAGTAAGTTTGGCAAAAGGAAAACCTGAGCTAATGTGAACAAATAGGTAATATTAGGCCTCACCTTTCCTAAAAATCCATACTGTTGCCAATTGAGTGAGCAAGCACGGGAGATTCACTAAAAGGTACAGGTTCAGCTCTCTAAGCCAAAAGTGCCTCATTTTCTTCTCTGGAGAAAATAGCTTCTAAGGAAATAAATTCTATTTCTCACTCATGTTTTATCTCAAAGTTAAGCTTTTTTTCCATACCAAGTAATAGGATATGCATGTATTTCCAGGTCTCAGCTTACCCAAAGTCAGACATTTATTTTTTTGTGATTACATTGTAGCCTTGAAACACATTCACCCTTAGAAACTTAGAAAGTCAGTATTTGTCAGAAATTTTTAAATTTTGATGACATTATAAATCTCTTTCTCCTTCCCTTAAAATCACTACTAAATCCTTGCTCTACAACTTCAAGGAAATCCTTACAATCACAAATATTCTGAAAAGAACGGAAGAGTCCAGAAATACCCATTGAGCATTTATTCTGCATTGGCTATTGGTTCAAAGAGTGCGAGAAAACTAAAGAGACTAAAAATGAACAGATCTTCAATAATAAGTTAGAAACTACCCAGCTACTTAGGAGGTGGAGATCTGGAGGATCTCCATGGCCATTCCATGCAAAAATGCTAGAAAGGTGCCCTATCAGAAAAATATCCTATTAGAAAAATAACAAAAGCCAAAAGGGTTTTGGGGGCAGGGGGCAGGGGTGGGAAATGGCTCCAGTGGTAGAGCCCCTGCCTACCAAGAACAAGGACTTGAGTTCAAACCTCAATCCCTCCAAATAGATAATTACTTTGATCAGAGAAGATTGGTCTGAAAATTTGATCTCAACATCATGCAGAAACTTTCTGTCAAGATTACTGCCGACCTTTAAGAAGGCAGAGTTTAGGGTAAATTATTTCAGACCCTTAAAAGTATTTGCCGCACTCTCTTCTAAGCATTGCCTTAGCTGACATCCTACTCTATGATTCATAAATGTAAATGGCTCCTAAATTCCCATTTCCAGCCCTCCATTTTCCCATTTGTCTCTTGTGTCTATCTCCATACTCCACATCCTCTCTCAGGTCACTAACAGATGCTTCAAACTCTCTGTGCTGTCACGTGGATGCGGCTGCCCTTCTCATTTTACCCAATCTACTCTTCTCCTATTGTTCTTTCTTTTATAGAATGATGTTCCTATTACTTCAGTGGGTCAGGCCAAAAAGAAACCTTAGACTCTTCCCTAGCTTTTCTTCCTTTCTGAGTTATCACATTCAACTTACCAAGAACTCCTTTAAATTTGCTCTCAATCTATATTAAATTTTACCATCTCTTCCTACCTCTATCATGACTAGCTCACCTCCAAACACCCTTTTCTACCTTCTGGATCTTTCTAGTGCATTCCCAATGGATCTCTCTGATTCCATTCTTGCCTTATTCTCTATGTAGCAGAGAGAGAGAGAGACACAGAGAAACAGAGAGAGAGAGAGAGAGAGAGAGAGAGAGAGAGAGAGAGAGAGAGAGAGAGAGAGAGAGCCTCCTAAACTAGATCAATTCATTTCCTTAGTCATGTCTTTTCTGTGACTTTCCATCATACATACAATAAAATGTTACCACACAATCTTACTACACAATCTGGTCCTGACTGCTTTATCTCTCTGACTCTTTCAAACATCTCTTGAGTTTTCCCCACTCTGGATAGTCCCAGCTTGGGACCTTGACATTCACTCAATTGTTGCCATGGTTCTCTTCACTTCATTTCACATATGCCTCTGCTCAACTTCTCAGAGGCCTGTCTAATCACTTGCTGTCTTCCCGGCCCACTTTTCTTGCTGCTCCCTAATATTTTGTGCATGTGTGTGCATGCCAGTGTTAATTTTGAGTATCTCTGTTAAGAATATGTAGCACTCAAAAGCACGAGGACTTGTGCCTCATTCACTCTTGTATTCCCAGTGTCTAGAACCAAGGAGTGCTCTGGTATATTGTAGGTACTTACCAGAGGTAAGTTGGGTAAATTAATGAGAGACTACTATAATGAAAAATCACAACAAGACCTCATACATGGAACTAAGTTGTATCTCACTCATTACCTGCAGTGAAGCAAGAACTTATTCTACGAAATGCCTATCCACACAAAGGAAGGTGGCCAAATTCTGTGACACTGTCAGGGTATTGGCCCTGGTATATGATTCGCCTGGGTTCACCCACTGGAGTTGGGCAGAGAGATTCTTTTGAAAAAGAACATACTTTGGTTTTGATTTTTCCCAGAGAAATGTGACCAGTAATAGCTCATTTATCTATGTAACAGATCCGTTGGAGTTGGACAAGAAAGAAAGATGAAAGCAGAAGGAAGAAAGAAAGGGATAATACTAGTTTTGTCTTAGTAAAAAGGCAACGAAACAGAGAAGTCTTGTGACATACCAGCATGATAGTGGTAGAGCTAGACATGTAATTGATCTTTCTAACTTCTTATAAGTCTGTTTCCAGGACCTGCGATAAAAAAAGATTAAAAAAAAGATTGAGTGCCTGGATCCCAATCCAGAGTAGGTATGTTTTCTCTCATTTTGCCTCAACCCTAAGTACCACCTCTAATCCTGATCATGACTCACTTAAGGCCTGTGGCAAAAGAAGGAGGAGAGGTGTGGAAGGAAGGAGTCAGTGCTTTGTAAATATTTGTCAGATGGTTAGTCCAGAAAAGGTCAAGAAAGAAGTTATCTTGGTATGTTCACATACTCACCCAGGTACAATTCTAATGCTTATAGGAATTTAATGACTAGCATAAAAGGAATTGAAATTTATGAAACTGGAATAGGGAATGTAGTAGAGAGTTGATCTCAATTTCCTTGGCCTCTCTGTTTTTATTCTCAATGAACCGGACCACATTATTCTTATTTGTGTAAAGTATATTTCTCTTTACAATTACAAAGAAGACATATCTGCCTGACAAGCCTTATGGATAGATCACATTTTATTGGATAATTTACCTTTTTCCTAATCCAGTCCAGGCACATAAAGAAAAACAACAGACAGAGTAGTCTCCTTTTCACGTGGTCCTATCAGCAACTTAAATCCCATCTGTATAGACACGGGCCTTCCTGGTTATGGTCCAATCATGGTAGCCATCCTGAACTAGACAACTGGATTGTCCAATAGAGACTGTATGTTTTACACAGGACCAGAGGAGCTGTCTGCTAGTCATAATTTAAGGGAGACAAGCCTAAGGCAGGAGGAAAGGAGGGATACACAGTGAGCCTAGAAGCTGGCTTTAAATTAAGATGAAGAAATTATTTGTAATACCCAATTGGTAAACACAATTCTAATATCCCATTCCGGATATCCATCAGCCAAACTTTTTTTTTGTCGGTCATGGGGCTTGAACTCTGGGCCTGGGCACTGTCCCTCAGCTCTTCAGCTCAAGGTGAGCATTCTACCACTTGAGCCACAATACCACTTCCAGTTTTCTAGTGGTTTATTGGAGATAAGGAATCTCACAGACTTTTCTGCCAGGGCTGGCTTTGAACCACAATCCTCAGATCTCAGCCTCCTGAGTAGCTAGGATTCAGTCGTGAGCCACCAGAGCGCCCAGCTCCATCAGCCAAACTTAAACAGGAAAGATGGTGGAGATTAGCTTTTCCAAAAAATCCTGTTTCCAGACAGCAGAGCCACACAGAGTTGCTGGTATGGCAAGGCTGATTAGAAAAGCCGGAAGATCAAGGTCAGGATCCTCACAAAGAAGGAAGGGAAATGTTTCCTTTGTTATTATTTAGAAAGACAGAAAAATAAATTTCGGCCAACAAAAGGGGTCTATGGGAAGTAAAATCATAAATTCAGTAGAGACCTGGCTGGAACTGACAACCTGAGGCCATAATTCCAAGAGAACAGGCAAGTTCCAGAAGGAACCAAAAATTCTTTCTGAAATTCCACTAGAGATCATTTGTTCCAAAGGAACATGTGACCAGAAATCTGAGGCGCTGAGTCTAGCCTCCCCCCTATCAGCCCAGACAGTGTGGAGACCAGGAGAAAGAATTAGAGCTGAGTGTTACACTTTGCCAATCTCACCAGAGACATTGGCGAGATTGGGATTTAAATAATAAATAAATAAAATAAAAGCACTTGGGTTTTGTAAGCTTATCTATTCCTGTGCTCTCATATTTGCTTTCTTTCCCTTTAGTTTTATTGTTTTTCATTCCAACCGAGTCCCAGCTGAACCAAGAGGAAAACTGATTTCCCCACCCCTAAATCAGGATAAATAATGGAAGTGTTCCACAGGGAGATAAGGTGGAGGTGGGGAGGGAGTACCAGTGAGTCTGAAGCCAAGAGAAAAGCCAGGAAGTTGGATGAGGGCTCTGTATAGGAGGCCATGCTAACACCTTCCTTCCTGGGGACTCTTACTTTATCTCTATGCTTTTCCTTAAAGTTCTGATTACTCAGTGGCCTTGGGCCAGAGGTGAAAGGTTTGTGACTTCCCATTGTCTAGGCAGGAGGAACAAATAAGAGGACTGCCTGCATGGAAGCATTTGTCTTCTCTCACAAGGGAAATCCTGCCATCTTATCTTGGAACTGCCCCAGAAAATAAGAAGTCGGTATTACCTTTAATGTAAAGGAAAACCTGGGAACATAGGACTTAACCAGGCAATCTGTTTGTGAATCCTATCTAGGGGAAGTGCCTAAGTTTAAAACCAACCTTTACAATATGTAGGTAATTAATATGACCTGGAAACTAAACCTGTCCTTCCTCCTCATCCTTCCTAGGGATCAGGGTGGGAGATGCTGTAGCCTGGACAAAGAGCATCAGACATAGATGCTGGAACTGGAACACATGGCTTAATGTTGCTATGAGCTCTTGATATATTTAAAGGCTGGGAAGGCTCATTGCAACTGATGTGCCTTATTCAAGCTCATCCTGTTTGACTTGTACACAGTGTCTGAGTATCCTTATGGGCCATAGAGAGGCTCTCACAGATGGATGACAATGTTGTCAAGACACCTTGTATTCATGTACTGTTTTGTAGAATGGGAACTTGTTTGTATAACTACTTAAAGATAATAATAATAAAAATGTAAAACAATTAAATTAAAAAAAAGAGATGCTCTCACATTCTGAAATTGACCAGGGATCAAGAGACTTTTAAAAAGAATATTCTTTTTTTTTTTTAAGGAAATCTTTGAGTAAAGATTTTTAGACTGTCTTTCTTTAGTCTCTTCTGCAGAACCTATACAAATAAAGTGTGACATTAACAAGATGTCATTAGTATTTTCTATGACTAATAATTTTCTAATCCTACTTCCCACCTTTCTCTTTTTTCTTTTCTGTTTCTGATGTTTATTTTTGCAAAGCAGCTCATCAAAATGAACTTAGGAACTGAGTACATGTTTTATGTCTTTATCTTCCTGTTTTCGCTAGTCCCTTTCTAGACTCGCCTGTAACTCATTCATGAACCCAAACCAAAAGAAAACACACTAGTGGTTTTGTGTATCATGCTGTCAGAGCTGGTCTTATCTTTATTTCACAAATCTGTATTTGAGGGTTCATAAAAATGTCATTTAACAGGTTTTAAAATAAAAATAATAAAAGTAAAATAAAACAATAATAATAAAATAATCTCAAAGTTCCCAAAGGACTGGAAGACTTTATAATCAAAATGCAAAAAGAAATTTCTACAACTTTTAACCTTGTACAGTGAAGAAACTAAATAGTAACAGAAAATGACATAGTAACATCTTTGTCTAGAAAACAAAGCTAATACAGGAATTCTATGGCAACTTTTTTTTTTTTTTTTTTTAAACTCAGGGCCTAGGTGCTGTGCCTGAGCACTTTTGTCTAAACCTAGCCCTCTACTACTTTGAGCCACAATGCCACTTCCAGTTTTCTAGTGGTTAATTGGAGATAAAGAGACTCATTGACCATCCTGCCCAGGCTGGCTTTGAACCATGATCCTTAGATCTCAGCCTTCTGAGTACATAGGATTACAGGGGGTGAGCCACCAGCACCACACTGCAACTATCTTCTTCTTCAAAAAAAAATCAGCTCTTATTTTGCTTTAATTACATAATTTTGCAACACTCTTACTACCTACTGAAGATCATACATTTTGCCAAGCATGACTCCCCCTAAATAACAGAAAATTCTTATTTCCATGATATCTAAAAGGATTGTTAAACTAATGATGGTGGAAGGTGACTACTTCAAAGTGTGGAGTGTGTTTTTTTCTACAATAATACAGTTTTACACATTTCCTTCATTTACAAATAGTGGAAGTTTACCACTCACTTTTGAGCTTCAGCAATTTCATCGAGTGTGTACAAAATAAACAAGTAGATTGTTGTTTTAGACAAGGAGAGGCGATTTTTTTTTAAGCCTCGGACTTTTGATAAATGGCAGTGGCCACATAACTGAGGACCAGTCTGACAGGAAGAAGCGATGATAACAAATGAACAATGAGGGTCCATTCTCCTAGAGTTCCCAGAAGAATGTGTTGGTTCCTAGCCAGATATATAGTCAATCTATTTTATCTTCATCACACAAACCAATGGATTTTTCCAAATGATAGTAAGTTAGGTGTGGCTCTTTTTTTCTCTCTCTTTTACTAAGAGAATTTCCTGACAATCTGTCTAGAAGTTATAACATCTTTGCATGTTTTCATTAAATGGCACATTCTACACCTATGATTAAAAATAACAGTGGATCTTAGGAACAACCAAAGATGGGGGTGTTTGCAGATTTTTTTTCTTTGTCGGTTGTGGGACTTGAACTCTGTGCCTGGGCATTGTCCCCAAGCTCTTCAGCTCAAGGTGAGAGCTCTACCACTTGAGCCACAGTACCACTTCTGGATTTCTAGTGGTTAACAGACGATAAGAGTCTCACTGACGTTCCTGCCTGGGCTGGCTTTGAATTGTGGTCCTCAGATCTCAGCCTCCTGAGTAGCTAGGATTACAGGCGTGAGCCACAGGTGCCCAGCAAGAATTTTATTTTCAATGGTTCTCTTGACTTTGCTAGTCTACATCAGGGTTGGTTTTTCTCTTCATCAAAATTCCCTAAAATATGTCCTTAGTGATGCACCATTATAATATTAAGAGCCATGTTGTCCTCAGGACAGCCTAGTCTCCACTCCTCCAGAAGGGAGTGTTAGAGGTGGCAACAGACATTGCTACCCAAACATCACCTACAACACAGAGCTTCAGAGCTATACAAATAAGTCTTAATAGTTAAATATCTGTATTTATTACCACACTGAGGTAATTATTATTAATTTAACACAGTTCCGATTTTTTTTATTGTTGTTGCTCTTTTGAAATAGTGAAACTTCACCATGTAGCCCAGGCTGACTTTGAATTCAAGATCCTCCTGAGTGCTGGAAATACAGGCATGTACTACAAATGCCTCGCTATTTATTTCTAAGCTTAACTGCTTTAATTCACACAATATATCACAACTAAAATCTAAGTTGGTTGTGAAGAGGAAATTGCCCTCAAACTCAAATCATTTAAAATTCTACTTATTATAGAATCTAGTATACTAATCACTTTAATATTGAGGAAATTATTTGTAATTAATTTTATGTCATTTAAAATGAAAGGTATAAAAGAGGGATAAATTTGACCAAATGTGTCAAGATTTCTATGCTGAAACTATAAAACATTGCTAGGAAAATTAGGGAAAAAATTAACAAAGATATGTAGTGTATTTATGATTTAGAAGCCAAAAATATCCGTTCTTCCTAAATTGACATAGTCAACAAAATTAAAATAAAAATTTTTTCATTCTTTTTTCCTGTAATTCATAGCATTATTCAAGTATCTAGAATAGTCAAAATAACATTGAAAATAAAGAACCAAGGTAATAGATATAGATTATCTAGTTTCAAATTTGCTATAAATCTACAATATTAAAACTGTTTGAAATAGACATGAAATAGACATTTTGATCAATGGAACTGAAGAGAAAGAGTAAATAGCTCAAACAGTTTTTCATTCCAGGATACTAAGCAATTCATTCATTGGGGAAAGAAGTATCTTTTCAACAAATAGTAGAGGAAAGACTGGGTAGCCATCTACCTCTCTCTCTCTCTCTCTCTCTCTCTCTCTCTCTCTCTCTCTCTCTCTCTCTCTGTATGTATGTATGTATGTATATATATATATATATATATATATATATATATATATATATATATAATGATAAAGAAGCAAGATTTAAAAAAACATGCTGAATGATTCCACCTATATAAAATTCTGCAAAATCAGGTCAGAGACAGGTATGGTGGCACATGCCTGTAATCCTAGCACTCAGGACACTCAGGAGAATCAAGAGTTCCAGGCCATCCTGAGCTACATATCAAGACCCTATATAAAAAACAAAAAGAAAAAGCAGGTCAATTTTCACTTGAGTCTGGGTTGGGACAAGGAAAAGTGAATTCTAAAGGCTACAAAACATTTTGGGATGGTGGTTATATTCATTATCTGGTTTAGGTGATGGTTTCATAAAAGTAATTAAAAAATTAAAGTCATATTCTGATTTGGGGCTATTTAAGTTCTCAAGTTTACAATATATTTAACACACTGCTGTGATGAACATCCGTATGTGTGTGTTAGACCATGTCCTTATTTTTTGTTTGAATTCTTAGAAATAGATGGATGATCAAAGAGTATGAATATATTTAGGACTCGACATACACTGCCAAATTTTCTGGGAATGCTTTTCTTACATTTGTATTCAAAGTATATAAAAGCTCTTTAGAGAACACATTTCATTATATACTCCACAGTAGTGAGTATCTTGGAGCTTTAACTCCCCCTCCCCCTAAAGACAGGGTACTGCTATATAGCCCAGGCTGGACTAGAACTTGAAAATCTCCTGCCTCAGCCTCCTAAGTGCTGGAATTACAGGTATATGCCACTGTGCCTGACTAAGAAGCTTTCAAATTTTAGTATCATTATTCCTGTTTAAGGTAACAAGGAAATTTCTTGAAAGAAGTTATTATCTTGATGTGACATCTTATTTAAAAGATGAGTCAGCCTTTCAGAAAAGTAAAACCCAAACTATCACTTTGATGGCACATGTGGTGTCATATTCACTAACACTGCACTAAACTGTAAATCACCCAGTTCTGTGCTACTCTCTCATTCACGCTAGTAATATCTTTTGCTAATATACAAATCCTCTGCCATAAATAGTCTCTAATTCTGACAAAAAAACTGTGAAAAATTTTGGAGATATCTGAGACATAACCTGTGAAATGACTATGTTTTTTTTTTAGCTTAGTGCATTATTATTATAGGTCTCTGCTAGGAATTGTCACCTAGTAAAGAAGTAAGCTACAAATGCCAAGTACGATCTTATATAATACCTATAGTCAAGACTATGAAGAGTCATTCTATCAATAGTCTAGATAGGTTTCTTATTTTTAAATGTGTCACATCAGTGATAACATTAGAACCAGTATATCTTTATTTGGGGTATTTTTTCAGAATACTGATTCTAGCTTCTTGCTAAGTGATTGATGTGCCCCTTCAGTTTAATGCCAGTGACTGATTTAGCCTCAGACAGGCTGTGATTCTGGAGGGCCTTCCCTCAAGCATACTCAGCCCCAGCCTTGGCCCAAAGGCCCGATGTTAGATGAGCCTTCAGTTCAGTATTTGGAGGAAAAAAATGATAAAGAAGCAGACAGAAAGTTATATGACTTGAAGCCAAAAGTGAGTAAATATACTATGGATATGATCTATAGGAACCTGCTCACAAAGAAATTATCAAAAATTATCTAAAATGTGATTTCCACTTGTAGGTCATAAAAATGTGTTAAAATGATCAAGAGTGATCTTGAAATGACAGGTGCAAGTTTCTTACTCTCAGGTACTTACTAAAAATTTGCTGAGTGGACAAGTGGTTGTCTAAGAATTTTTTAATGGAGAGTACAATAATCCCAACAAAACAGAAAGACTTTAGAATGAATGCAACCTTGGATGATGTTTCTATGTGCAGAATGAAGATATAAATATCAAGATAAGCAGTCTGAGGTTTCTTTGAAATTTAAATGAATCCTACTGAACCCTTATCAATCTATTTTCCCTCCTTCATTATTTCTGTTCTCTCCAATCCAGATTTTTACAAGTTGGTAAGGTGGAACAAAAATCATGTCTTGGGCTGGGAATGTGACTTAGTGTTAGAGTACTTGTCTAGCATGCATTAAGCCCTGGGTTCAATTTCTCAGTACCATATGAACATAAAAAGGCCAGAAGTAGTGTTGTGCCTCAAGTGGTAGAGCACTAGCCTTGAGCACAGAGAGGCTCAGGGACAGAGCCTAGACCCTAAGTTCAAGCCCCAGGACTGGCAAAAACAAAACAAAAACAAAAACAAAACAAAATCATGTCTTCCCTCTCAAAGGATCTGCTCCTGAGACTAAATGAGTCTCAGGAATTTGATTTTTGGGTCTAATTTTTACCAAAATGATAGTTCAGAGAAAAGCAGAAACTTTATAGAGACTGACCTAGTTACATGGGCATTCCAGGAAAAGAAAAGAGTAATGTAGCTATCATGCTTTTAAGGATACTTATAAACTTGAAATTTCTGTATGATGTTATTTTAGTCCTCCATATGCTTTTCTCTTTTGTGAACTGTAAAATTCTTCAGAAGCACTCAGAGTCATTTTCTGGTATAGAGACAAGGAAGAGAGAAAGTAGACAATGACATTGTTTCTCTAGTGTAAAAGAAGGAGACAGGCTGGGCATCAGGGGTAGCTTTAGAAGAAAACTCGGGTAGGAATTGAACCCTCTAAAAGAAAACGATGAGTAGGGGGCACCCTGGAAATGAAATGCATGACCAGTTTCTAGGTGGAGCTAAAGATTCTTGTATTTTTTCCCCCATCAGATATGTTAAGATCATAAAATTTCCTTCCCCAATATATATTCTTATAATCTTGGCATTTGTTTTTGCAGCTTTCATATTATTAATACTTACAGCAGCAAGCAGGCTAGTTCCAGATGTTTTCTGAGTGCAGATCCTGGTTTCAGCGATTTCCAGCCATGTGAATATCTCCATTCATTTCCTTGTAGGGAAGTAGGTCCTGTCTTCCAGAGTTCATCACCTCCCCAAATGCCATCATATTATGAATCCACCAAGTAATCCAATGAATAAATTAAAGCCCTCAAGATCCAGTCATTTCCCAAAAAGCTTAGCAGGTGGCAACTAAGTCCCCAAAACCTAAGCCTGTGGGAGGTATTCACATCCAAACTCTAACAGTGGACTTCCTCTTACTAATTCGTTGTGCACATACCTTCAGTATGGGGCATACACATTAGTCCATGAAGCATCAACCTAGATTTAGAGCCATGTAGCAGAGACTGCTGGATGTCACCTTGGATCTTTCTGTTTCCTCTGTTTCTGGCTGTCAGCCTCAGGTTTTGGACTGGCCACTCTGTAGCCGACCAGCTCTGCTTGGGATCAGACTTCATGTGGATGGTATGTGGCGGTGAACCTCCTCAGCATGCCCATGCCTCCTCCTACAGATTCCCAAGTAATCCTAGTATTTGGGAGGCTGAAACAAGTAGAGAGCAGAGCTCAAGGTCAGCCTGGGAACCCCTCCTCACAATCCCCTTTTCCAAAATCATGTAAGTTTTGACCAATCAATAATAGAATATATGATTCATATATCAATATATATAGTGTGTGTATATACAGAGAGAGAGAGAGAGAGAGAGAGAGAGAGAGAGAGAGAGAGAGAGAGAGAGAGAGAGAGAGAGAGAGAAAGAATCTGGGACATGTCTTTAAATGCACTTCTTCCTTTTTAAGTTTCTCTCAGGCTGGGAAGGTGGCTCAGTGGTAGAGCGCTTGCCTTGCATGCATGAGGCCCTGGGTTCAATTGCTCAGCACCACATAAGCAGAAAAAGCCGGAAGGAGCGCTGTGGCTCCAGTGGTAGAGCGCTAGCCTTGAACTGAAGAGCTGAGGGACAGTGCCAGGCCCAGAGTTCAGGCCCCATGTCTTTAACATGAACATAATGGTTGGAGCTGGGCCAGCTGTCTTTGGCCAGGAGGTAGAAGCCACAGTTGAGGATGGTGGAGCACATGGGTGGTAGAAGTGGGGCTCTTGATGCTGGAACAAATGCTGTGTCTAGACTGCATACTTGGTTATCATTTTGAAGGAGGAAAAATAAAAGACCTTTTTAAAACCACCATTATTTTGGACTTTTGGTCACTTTCTGCTGAGTTTAATCCTATCTGTTCAGGTAGAAAACTGGCTTTCTATATGAAGGAGAGCAATGGAAGACAACAAAATATCACCAAGTAGAATTTTCTATGGCATACTATCTAGCAGCAGTGGAGTTAGAATGCAGGGCTATCTGAATCAGAAGGTCAATTCTTTTAAATTATTGTTATGATATTGTCTCTTACACATTTATATTATATGAGCTATATATGCTCTGAGCTGATTGGCCTTGAGTAAACACAGTGTTGACATTCCTAGCAAAGACAAATACCACACTCCCTGTTCAGCAGCCTGGAATGTAGGGTTTGGCATGCTAAATAATGTGTGCTCTTAATATAAAAATATTTACTATGGGTCAGCTCTATTCATACACTTCTCAAAACCCAAGGATTTTTAATTCTATGAAGGGCAGCTTACAGAAGGCCTGAACACCAGCCTGGGAATCTAGCTGGGAGGTTTCCTAGCTTCTAGGACTAAAACAGTGGCAAGTAGAATTGTAGAGGAGATGACTTATAGATGTTATAATCTGGATACAAAGCATCTCTCTACAGGGGAGAAAAAAGCAGCTCATTTGTTGAAGAGTTGATCCCCATCATGGAGACTTTGTTCTAATCAATGGATTAATCTACTGATGGGTTCACAATTTGATGGCATGAATTAGAGGTGATGGGAGACTTTCAGATGAGGGGCCTAACTGAAGGAAATAGGTCACTGGGACTATGTCCTTGGTAGTATATCTTGTCCTGGGCCCTTTTTGTCTCTGTCTCTTTCTCTTTACTTTCTGGCCAGGATGAGACCAGCAGCCTCTGCCTCATCTCCTGCCACCATGCTAATCTACCTCACCTCAGGGCCAAACCAATGGCTGGAGCCAAACTTAAGATTGAAAGTTAGACTCAGTTATTTGCCACAGAGGCAAAAAGTCTGACAAAAACTGTAGACAAGATTAGTAGGGATTTGGATACTGATGGAAAGTGGAGCCTGAACAAGTTCAGAATTATTTGCACTTTTCTGGGATAGATGATTGTTTAGAAGATGATTTCACAAATTGATAGGGAATATATACAGAAGAAGGAGAAGGCAGCAGAGGAGGAAGAAGGGGGGAAAGAGGAGGAAAAGATAATAAGAGAAAATGAACTTGCCATGGGCAGGTTGAGTTTGAGACATCCCTGGACCCAGTGAAGATTCCCAGAAGGTGATAAATATCTTTTTTAGCACAGTGGAGGGTTTAGCTACAGGCCTTTTGGCATAATTTTGTAATTTTCTGGTTGTAATGTTCAGTTTCTTGAGGATGAAATAGTTTATGTTCATAGCACCAAGCACAGAGCTTGCAATAAATGACGAGCAAATGAATAAATGAATTTCAATTAGTCAAACACAGAACTTATTTTTAATCATCTCAAGTTAAACTCCAATATATATTCTGATTGAAACAAGATTACAAACCTTGTATTTTAGCAACAGGCTAGCCTCAGAGCAAAACCAGCCTTCAAAAACATTTTCATAGGGGGAAAAATAAAATATCTCTCAAGTTCCCAAGTAGTTTACACCAGACATTTGGACCCAAAGATTCTTAACCAGTTCATGTCATCTCTTGAAAAATCTTACTGTTAATACCTGCCTGTGCTCCATGGAGGTCCACAGGTCTACTGCACAAGTGACAAGACAATCAACCACCAAAGAGGTACAGAGCACAAGGGCCACTATCGAAATGTCTTAGTGCCACCTGCGTCACCCTCAGTTGGAGTTAGGTCCACCACCCAGCTGTGAGCAGTAGTCTTAAGGACAGAAGCAGAGACACCACCCAATGGCTTAAGAACTCCCTAGATCAACAATTAAGACTAAGTCAAGGACGTAAATAAACTTGGAAAAGATCCCTAAATTTACAACCTTTCTTCATGCATTGCTCCTAGTTACCTGTAACTTCCAGCTCTAATTCAGACAGTCCCTTCAACTTTGTGATCTGTGCATTTACACAGGTATTATTAGATCAAATCTTTCATATGTAAGAGCTGAAGAGTTTTAGGGTTTGAAGAAAGCTTATATATAGATGGTTCAGTCCAGTTCCTTCAATTATAAGGTGAGAAAATCTTTCTCTCTCTCTATCACACACACATTCTCTCCTTCCCTCCCTCTCTCTCTCTCTCTCTCTCTCTCTCTCTCTCTCTCTCTCTCTCTCTCTCTCTCTCTCTCTCTCTCTCTCACATACCTTTAGAGCTCTCACAGAAAGTAGCAGAAAGCCACTGTTGATGAGATGGTCATTTGGTAACGATAGTCAATGCTTTTCTTCCAGCTTGAAAAATGTGTTTTGAAACAGCACCCGAGGAAAGCAAACACCTGCTTGCAAGTAGCTTACATAAACTCTTTCAAGGTCCCTCTGTAACTTGTTAGTAGAAATTGGGAATAAAGCCAAGGTTGTAGATTCCCTCATTGACACTCTTTCCATTCTGTTTATTACTTACTTCACTCTGTTTATTGCCGTTTATCGCAAACTAGTCTTTACTGTATAAACAGAGGGCAAAGTAATAACTTCTACCTTGTCTTAGCTGATGACTAATATGCTCATATCTGTAAACACATGAATTGTGTACTTATGTAATTTGATCTTAGATAGGGAGATAATAAAGGTAGGAGTAAACCTGTGGTTTCCTGACACTTAGTATGATAATACATTACATTAGCCATCATACCTCTATTGACTGTAGGAAATTTTATAGCTTATATCAGCAATTAAATTTGTGTAGCTCACTGGGCATACAGAGTAAATGATAAAATAGCTTTATTTACTTTGTCTAATTTTACTGAGGGCTATATTGGTGAACACACTGTGAATATGTATTTAAATATGCAAGATGTGAATAGTACAATTAGTACATTGTGTAAAAATTCTCTTGCATTTCTATGTGCAGGTTTAAAAAATAATTGCGATTTTGCACTTTTTAGCTTTAAAAAATAGTGAATACTGATGGAAAGACATTTTCATATATTAAGTGTTTTAGATGAATATCCAAACCCTTCTAAATGTGTAATCCTTATCTTTGTCTTATATACAAAACTCTATTTTCCAAAGGAATAAATGTAAAAGGCCTATTTTAGCATGTTGCCCATTTTTGTTTAACAAGCAAGTCTTCATTTTTATTTGTCATCATTTATAGTTC
This sequence comes from Dipodomys merriami, assembly GCF_024711535.1. Classification (NCBI taxonomy): domain Eukaryota; kingdom Metazoa; phylum Chordata; class Mammalia; order Rodentia; family Heteromyidae; genus Dipodomys; species Dipodomys merriami. The sequence goes on along the minus strand of NW_027206524.1, from coordinate 4,990,872 downwards.
TAGTAGTTCATCTACATCTAGTTACTGAACATACATTTGTGCCTAGATTCTCTAAGTTTAAATTTCTTGCATGTTCTCAATGGGTCATGTTGTTGTGATTTCTCAGTTCTACTTATTTATTCTTAGAACTGGTTTTTATTTCCTTGTTAACCATCTTTCCATTTTGCTTTGCAGAACTACAGAAGATGGCTTGGTGGTGTTGCCACCATTCAGTGGCTTTTGCAGTGGTTCTGTTGCCTGGTTTTCAGTGGCCAGCAGGGCGCTCCAGTCTCCAGTAGGGAACTGTTGGGTAGCCCCATGCCTGTCTTCAGAACACTCTGTGCTCTCAGGTTGAGTAGCAGTGAACTCAGGCGCCAGAGCAGTCCACGTACCCTGAAATTCTTCCTTGTTGACCGCCTTTTTGGCAGTGGCATGCTCTTCCTTCTCAGTCTGTTAAGGATCTCTGAGGAAGGAGTGATCAGACATGTCCTCCTCCCATGGATGTTCACAGGAGATGGTGCCACATACACACAGAACTTCCCAGGGCAGCATTTACCCTATTGGACGTACTGCGTGAGCTACCTTGCTGCAAGTGATAGCGATGTCCACACAGGGCAGAGGAGAATTTGTGTTACGTGGAACAAAGGGTAGAAGATCCAGCCCAGCCCTTAGTGAGAGGTTGAGATCACACACTACCACAAGCAGTTCCCAGGATCTGGTTAGTGATCTAAGGGTGAACAGGCCAGCAGTCCCAGTGGCTGCAGGACACTTCAGCACAGTCCAGAGAACCAGGATTCCTGGGAGATATGACACTGATTTCAGCAGGACTTCCAATGACAGCTGGGGCTAGAGCTGGCACCAGGAGCAACCCTCCGGTCCTCTTCAGACTTCCCATGCAGACACCATCTCTTTTCCTTGTGTCGATGTACTGTTCTACCTGGAAGTCAACCTTTCTGCCACCTGAGCTGCACAGATCTGAAGACATTCTTTATTTGCCTTGGTCACTGTGTTTCCCTTTAAGTTGCCATGGAATTCAAGGAAAACACTGATGTAGGCCTCCCTTACCCCCAGCCACCTTTGGGGAATGTGGAAAGCAATTCTACTTCCTCTACTCCCCATTTACCTTACTGATACCCATCAGAAGCCCTGAAACCATTGCACATCTCTTCTCTTACTCTTCAGTTTCTCTCTCCAAAACTTTTAACAGATTCTATTGTTTCTTCTTTGCCCTCACAACCTCCCAAGCTCAACTCCCAGGCAATGAAAAGCATACATGTCTGTCTCCTCACGTACAAATGACTTCATAGGCCTTTCATAGCTCTCAGGCAATAGGTTCCCACCCTGAGTCCCTGTTGACCTCAATGAACACTCTGTCACAAGCAACCCATGTGGTTGCCAGTCACTTTCCTAAAATGTAAATTGGATCTTATTATTTCTCTTCTTAATACGTTCAGATAAGATTCGTATTTCCTGTAGGATGTAGGCAAAAAATATGCACTGTCCAAATGGTTCTCAACTGGATTCTGAAACCTCTGGGTACAGGTATGGAAACATCCAAACATTAATCCTTTCTTGCTACTTGTTAACTAAGAGCTCAGGCTTTCCTTATTAGAATAAGGTCTACACATCCCTCTGGCCAGCTCCTGTGATGTTCTTATCTCTAAGCAGAGTTGATTGCCCTCTTCCCAGCCTCCCTTGACTTGGGAGTTTACCTTAATTATAACTATACACTGCAGCACTGTCTGCCTCTCCCATTACTTCACCAGAGGGCAGTGGCTCATTATATAGCCCAGGCTGACCTGGAACTCTGGATCCTCCGGCCTCTTCCTCCAGAGTGCTGGAATTTCAGGCCTGTACCGCCACCCTTTAGAAAAGGTGTCTGCTGCTTTTATGTAATCAGCAACCCATGTTTCAGTAAGTCAAACTAAATTAAAAAACAAAACAAAACAAAAACTGGAAATAATACAGAAAAGAATCAAGGATGGAAAAGAAACATTCCTCAGAGAAAACTGAAAGGTGATTTTTTTCCTGACATATCATACATTTCTAAAAACAGAGCTGACCATATTGTATGCAGTTTCATGTTTTTATCCCCAATTAACACCAACATCTTGCTGTGTTGTTTTAAACCTTATATAAAAATTTAAGATGGTTCCCTAAAGTACAACAGATATAGTTCTCTAGATACTTAAATTTTCTTATTTTTAATGTTTACTTCTTATGTCATATGGTGATATAATTTATGAATATGCCTTTTGCTTCATTTCAGATTATTTCCTTCATAAGGAATCCCAGATATGGGATTATGAGTTCTAGAGTTATGAACATTCCTAAAGATTGAATTGTGGTGCTGGATTGCTTTTTAAAGAGGTTATTTCAGTTTATTCTGCCACTCACCATGTCTGAGAGTACCCTTTTAAATCTCACCAGTCTTGAATATTATCTTTTACTTAAATATTTACTAAAACAGTTGCCAACTAAAACGTTACAACTTCTGGTCTGTTTGCTGTTGCAGAGGATAGGATAAGATCAGGATTTGAGTCAAATATATATTTGGAATTGGTCATAACTGTGGCTCATTCCAGCTGGGTTACATAGAGCAAATTCTTTAACCCTTTTGGAGGCTCTCTTTATACATTAGTATTTCTTTAAATGTTGATAACTGTTTTCACCTTAAACACTGGATTGTTGTAATCACAGGTGTATTTCACACCTGTACTTGACATGTGATCAATAATAGTGACCCCCCACACACACCTTCATTTTTATTTATTTAATTAGACAGTCGTGGGGCTTGAACTCAGGGCCTGGGCACTGTCCCTGAGTTTCTTTTGCTCAAGACTAGCACTCTACCATACCACCATTTCTGGCTTTTTCTGTTTATGTGGTACTGAGAAATCAAACCCGGGGCTCCATGTATGCCAGGCAACCGCTCTACCACATTCCCAGCCCCCGCCCCCTCATTTTTTTCATTAGTGTTACTAATGTCTGGCTAATAGACTGTTTCGGAATTCAATTTGATTATTTTTAATCCCTGAACAATCTCTTTATCATTGAACAATTATCTGGAAAATTCTTGCACTTCCAGAAGGAAAGAGCCTGAAGGAATCTTTGGGTGGTCTGAGCGATTATGTGGTCTTAAGAACCACATAAACCTGTCTGGTTATGCCTCGGTGGCAAAGCACACCTGGTTCCCATCCTTGAGGAATTTGCCATCTAAAGGCTTCGCAGCTTAACCCTCAAGTCTCGCGGGGCCTTTAATTGCTCTGGGGAGGCCTTGGAGGGCGTAGGTGGTAAACTCACTGGAGAGGAAGCTTCGTGAGGGGAGTCAAGAGAGAGAACCAGAACGAGCCCCCGTAGTTCCGTCTCTCGCAGAAGCTCAGGAAGGAGGTGACTTATTTGTTCTATAAAAGTGAAGTACACTCTTTTGAGTTTTATTTGAATTCCGAGTCGATTCGCCCAGAGATACCACGTCAGGCAATCGCCCAGCAAGGACGCCAGAGCAAATCTAGTTTTGAACTCTTGGCCCTTCGGAGGCTGCGATCAAGTGTTACCCCGCATCCCAGCGCCCAGCACCGAGGCCTAAAAACAAAACCTTTAGAACGGACCCCCCCCCCCCCCCGATCGGGAGTTGCAGCCACTTGAGGGTTTGGGGAGCAAAGTTAACAAGAAAACGCAAGCTTCATCTAGTGGCTTAAAAACTGCCCCCCAAAAAACGTTCCCCGTCGGCACAGCGAAGTTGCTCGGGGAGGGGCCCCCCGTGTCTCCAGCCCAGGCCCGCCGGGGAACCCCGCCGCTCTCCTCCCGGGAAGCGCCCCGGGCGGCTCCGCTGGCGCCCGCGGGAGTTTCAAGTTTCCACGGCGGGCCGGGGAAGGGGAGGGCAGGGGCTGCGCTTCCCGCCGCCGCAGGCTTCGCTGGCGCGGGGTCGTCTCGGCCGCAGGACGCGCTCGTTCGTCGTCCACCTCCCCCCCGACGACCTACCCCGTAGTCCCTCACCTCGGGGTTCCCTCACCCCGCCCCTCGGAACCTCACGCTTCGCGGCCTGAGGCGGCGGCCTCCGCCCCGCGTGAGCGCGCGCACGCGCGCGCGCACAGACTGTGGCGGCGCCGGGGCCCCGGGCCGACCCCGCCCTGACGGCGGCCGCGGCGTTGGCGCTCAAGGCCCGGGCGCCAGGCCCGTTGGCCGGCAGGGGGAGGCGGGGGGCGCGGGGCGGCCCCGCCTTTCCCCCTGAGGAGGCGCCGGGCGGCCATATTGCCGAGCTGTCTGCGGCGGCGGTGGCGGCGGCGCCTGCTCCTTCCTCCCGGGCGGCCGAGCGCTCGCACCACCGTCTCGCTCGCTTCGTTGCCGTCCCTCCCGCCCTCGCTGCCGGCAGCCGCGACGCCCCGCGCTCCGCCTCAGCCACTCGGCGGCGGGGCAGGACCCGCTCACTCTCGGGTAAGCCTCCGGAGCCGTCCCTTCCCCCACTCGCGTTCGCGCGCTCCGCCGGAGACACTGAGCCGGCGGCGGCCGCAAGTTGCCCCGCGCGGCGCGGGGCCTTGACGCGCCCCAGCCGGGAGTCGCCATGGCCGACGGCCTGCGAAGACGCGCGGGAAGCGCGAGGCTCCCCGGCCCGGAGATGCCCCGCGCGGCCCCGCGTCTGCGTCCGGCCTCGGCGGCGGCCCCGCGCCGGGTTCCGTTCCGGGGCCGCCGCCGGGCCTGAGCTCGGGCGGGCGTTGGCCGAACTCCCCCCCCCCCCCTTCCTCCGACCGGCAGTCTGAAAGTGGGGTGTCGGGTTACCCGACCGCGAGCGTGCGTGCGTGCGTGCGTTGCGGGGTTTGGGGTGCAGGCCTCGGCTCACTCCCCTCAACCCCGGGTCCTGGCCGTCGGCGCTACCTGCTGCAGCAGCCGGCCAGGGGGGATGCGGGCGGCGGCCGGGCCCGGGAACTTTTCCTTGGCTGCTTCTACCCGTCCGGTCCTGAGTCTTTAAGAAGCCCACCGAGAAGTTGGCCAAGGGGGTGTCACCGACGGACCCCCCCCCACTTTTCCTGGAAGGGTTCCGAACTCCACGCGCGCGAGCCAGCTGGGAGCGCGGGGCCGGGTGGGCGGGCGGGCGGGCTGCTTCCCCGGGCACGTCGGGGCCTGCGCGGCTGGCCTGGGGCCGGAAACGTGCGCGGTGGGGTTTTCTTCTCCTTTTTGGTCTGGTTTGCCGCCCCCCCCTACCCCCCCCCCCCCCGCTCCCCGGCCCATCTCCACTCGCCTATGGATGAGATCGTACATCAAAGTATATGTTTTGAGATACCAGTGAGATGTCTTTGTGTTTTGGGGGAGATGTTGGGGCGTAGCGTGGAGTCCCCCCCCCCCCCCAGCCCGGGCTGTCCGGGGGCACACAGGACCGGGCAGGATGTAAATACAAAAGCTTCCGATAATAAAGGTTTATTGGATACACGAGGACTGGGACACAGACATTGTAAGCTATTGTTGACTGAGCGTACTTTTTCGTTTTAGAACACTAAATACTCCTTTCCCCCCCCTAGGATGGACAGAACTCGGGATGAACAATTGCCCTGTTCGTTTTTGTTGGATAAATAATAGTTTAATCCCTTTGCCCGCAGCAAAAGAGCAAAATTAGATTTGAGAAAAGGCTACCACTTTGGGGTTGCAGGTCCTTTTTTTTTTTTTTTGAAAGATGAGAATTTGTGTGTGTGTGTTACTTTTCGCCAGGGTGCATATATCTTCGAGGGTGACCATGCTTTTGAATTATGACAACATGTAGAGTTACTCCTCTTGAAGTTAATAGTGTACTGTAAAAAGGATTTCATTGACTTTGTTTCTCTGCCTCCTCACTTTAAAATGTATTTTGGAACTTAAGCAGCTGGTAAACTGTTAGTAAGGAAGGAATAGACATTGAGGTGCTTTAGAGGTTTTTTTAATGAGCTAGGATTTGATGATGGCACTTGGAAATGTTAGATTCTTGCTTTTTTGAGACGTTGTTGTTAGAGCCGATATCCTATAGTCACACACATGAGTTTGTAGGAGAGTCTCAAAAGTGTTTGTGGAAAGACGTAATTAATGTCCATATCGGGAAAATCGTTGCATTTGTTGTCCCCCCCTTTTTTTTCATTTTTTAAATTGTTATAACTTAACTGGAAATGAAGTTATTTTCTCTGTGATGCTAAGAAACGACAAGTTTGGCTGTGCTTTTCCTCTCTGCTAATTGTCAGTAGCCCTGGGGATGAGAACAACGGTTTTTTGTTTATTGCTTCACCAGTCCCAAGAGCAGAATTGGATTTTTTTTTTTAATTATTCACTGTTTATCTTTGGCAAGCTGTTGAGGCAGAAGTCTTTGTGTTTTTACTTTCAGTTCTAAAATCTTTTAATATATCCAACTGTACATTCTGTGTACAGAGTCTGAAGTGTTGAACGATGTTGCTGAGTTTTAATCCATTTTACAAGGTAATGCTGCTTTTTAACCAGTGCTACTTAGTGGGAGCAAATTTGAACCAATATTAGCCAAAGATTAAAGCCTAGGACAATAGGTGCGGAGCAGGCTGGAGGGTAGAGCCCATGCGGGAGAATTTCATCATTTTGCTGTGAATTTGGAAGTCTAGGATGTCACCTGATGGCTCCTCCCACAGCATTGGTGGGTGCTAGTTTACTCTGATGGGACCTCTGGGTATAGCATTTGGTGGAGCTGGATTGGGTTTCTATAGGCTCCACTCTTACAAGGTTATTTTAAGTTTCCTGGTGTTAGTGGTCACTGCTGGCTCTTCTGGGAACCTCCCTGACTTCTGGAGCCAGGAGGTAAGCATCCTCATTTCTTTGGTGGTAGAGGTGCCCCTTCTCACCTCAGAGAGTTCTCTCTCAACCTGTTTTAGAGAAACCTCACCTGGCCTCTTCATTTCTTAAGTTCCTGATTTATTATTTCTCTTTCTGTCTGTCCTATTTCTTTCTTTTTATTACTGGGGATTTAACTCAGGACTTGATACTTGTCAGGCAAGTGCCGTAGGTCTTGAACCACACCCCAATTTAATTTTAGGTTTTTGTTGTTCTGTTTTTGGTGAGGGTCTCTTGCTAACTTTACCAGTGTTGGCCTCAAACTTCTGTCATCTGCCTTCTGAGTAGCTGAGATCATAGATCTAGGCTACCAACCCCAGCCCTAGTTCCTGGTATATTTTTTAATGTTTATATTGAATTACATTTAAAACCATTTTTAAAAAGCAGAGTACATTTTTGGCATAGCTATGTTATATCTTCCCAGTTGAATATATCTTTGTAATTACATTTAGAAAGATGAAAAGGAAAAGGTAAAAGTTCTTTTTATTGCCAGAACTCCTGGTTATATTTTTTAAAAATAAGTTAGCAATTCCTAGTTTATAGAAAATGCCAGTACTTGCACAAGTATAAGCATCGTTTTAATCCTTCACTTGGGATCTTAAAGTTGGTTAAGATTACCTTGTTATTCAAATGTTCATCGTTCTATTAAAATTATGCAATTTTCTATGGTAATTCTCACAAGTGTTTGTGTAAATGCTTGTGCAGATTTTCTTGAAAGTGGAGGTGAAGCTCATTTTTTTCTTTTCTAGAGTTTGGTGTGTAACTGACAATTTAATAGTCATATGATAGGTATCTTAACTGGAAACTCTTTAGACAGGAATAGTGAACTGTATACTTCTTATTTCAGTATTCTGTTTAATAGTGAACACTAGAGTCAGCTTCCTGGAAGGGATAGTTTCATTCAGGTAGGCTGTTGTGTAAGACACCCCCTGCCTCACTTATACCAATCCTTGCATAACTGCTTAGTTTTTCTATAAATGTTACAAGTATATAGATTCTATAAACAAAGTAACTTTATATCAGGTGATACAATGATAAAGAAATAGTGCCAGGTGTGGTGGCAGGTCTTGAGTTCAAGACCAGCCTGGGCTGCTGCATAGTGTGACTCCATCTCAAAAAAAAAATGCTAGTTACTACTCTTCATAATTCATATCCATATAAAATAGTGAGTTGATCTATTTGAGAAGATGGTTTCTATTACCCGTTTAGAGCGGGGGGGGGGGGGCAGGCTAACTATGGACAGTGGATTGAATCCGCTGTTTATTTTTGTAATTGAAGTTTTATTGGCACATGTACATGACATTCATTTGTATATCACCCATGGCTGCTTTTGAGCTTGGTGAAAGGCCCTTATGACTAACAAAATGTGAAGTTGTTACAATGTGTCCCTGAAAAAGGGAGCTAATCCTTGGCTAGAAAAAAAAAATCCTTCAAAAAGATACTGTTAGCCACAGTGTCAAAGGAGGAGGTGCTGTATTTGCTAGGATGATAGAATTTATAAAATTAGTAAATTGAGTAATGGAGACATTCCCCTCCCCCAGTTTAGTTAGTTTGTAGGCTTTCAAGACCGTAATGTTTCTTTTATTTGTGAAAAGTTAAAGTCAGATAGGATTAGCTGCAAGTGAGTTTGTGAGCAGTTTTCAGTTTTGAGCCTTTACATTATTTTAAGATGTTTTAGCTGCAAATAACAGAAAATAATCTAACTAGCTTAGCCAATGAGGAAATTTAATATCTTACATAATAAAGTTCAGAGGCTCAGGAAAGACTCAATAGTGACTCCCATTCTCCTTCCAAAATAGTTGTTGCAAGGACTAGCATCTCATCCAGATAGTATCCAGAAGAATGAGTGAAACATCTGCCTGAGTGGTGCCCTCTTCCTCTCATTGCCAGGCTTAAGCATACTTCTTATCTCGCCAGTCACTGGCACAGTTAATTGACTTAACCCTTTCTTCTATTTCTGCTCCCATTACTTTTCCTTAGTCATATAGTAAAAGTCTTGAATTCTTCCCTCAAACCAAATGAGATTAAAGATAGATCTGTTACACATAATCATACATTATTTAGTACCAACATGTGAGTTTACATTCTTGGGCACAAAATTGTGGAAGGATAAACACTAATTTCTATATAAATACTTGGTAGGATAGGGTTCCTGGGCTATAATGTAGCCTCTTGGCTGTTTTTGTAAGTAAGGTTTCATTTGAACATATTATAGCTCATTTGTTTACTCAGTAGCAAAGTAGTTTCAACAAAAATGTACAAAACCTAAAATATTTGCCTTCCTGTCCTTTACAGAAAGTTTGGTCACCCCTGTTTCAAAGAACCAGTCCTAGCCAGGCAGTTGTTATCACGTGCCAAGTAGTCTCTGCATTGGAGGATGGAAAGATGCTTAGTTTTTGAGGAGTCTACACTACAGTGAAGAGACAGGCACTGTATTACGTGTGTGAAAAAAAAATATCCTGATGCCATTGTAGTGGCATAAAGGGAAATGGAGGACATAGGAAGTCTCACTAAAGACCATTATGGAATGTGTAGGATGTGTTAAACTTTGTTAGCGCTTTTGATATTTAAATTGCTTATATAAGTTCTGAGCTTAGAAAAGCTCGAGAAACAGTTTGGTTATTAAGCAGAGGTTTGACTACCATAAATCAAATCAGTACACATGACAATTATAGTCATTAATTGTGTCAGATTACCTGGCCTTCAGATTTACCTTGGTTGTTAAATTAACTGAGACTGAAACCATTTTGGATAGGGATGATAAATGCGTTTGTTGTTTGTTCTTGTTTTCTGTTAGTTTAGTCATTTTATAGCATTAAAGTGAAGGGAAGTATTATCCTTGACAGTAAGTAGAAAAGTTACAATGAGTATTACATGGAGGCTTAATTCATCAACAAAAGAACAAACATTTGAGACACACCTGAGGCACCATTTCAGTTTCTCAGAAGGGGGATTTGATATCACAAAGTAGAAGATTAGTGGTTTTTGTGGTAGGACTGCCTGATTGGCTGCATGAGAAATGTCTAATTTTAAAGATATTTAAGAAATGTCCAAAAATCAGCTACTGCTGTATAATATTGGGTGCCTCAGAACATATACAGTGTAGAACTGTCAAATAAGTCAGTTTGAAGTGAACTGAACTTAAGTCAATTTGAGTCTTTGTTTCTGTGGGGAGTGGGTGTGTGTGTGTGTGTGTGTGTGTGTGTGTGTGTGTGTGTGTGTGTGTGTGTGTGTGTGTGTGTGTGTGTGTGTGTGTGTGTGTGTGTGTGTGTGTGTGTCTGTCTGTCTGTCTGTCTTTCGTTCTTTGTTTCTGTGAGGAGTGGTGGGTTTGTGTATGTGTCCATGTGTCCGCGTGCACGTCTGCATGCGCGTGCGCCTGTTAGTCGGGCCTGGGTACTTTCCCTGTGCTCTTCAGCTCAAGGTGAGCGCTCTACTGCTTGAGCCACAGCACCACTTCCCTAAGTCTTTGGTTCTTTACTGCTGCATAGATGACTTACATATACCTGTCTTTGTCTTACTGTTTTTAAGCATCTATTAAATGAATTTTTTGGGGGGGGGGTTCAGTTGTGGGGCCTGAACTCTGGACCTGGGCGCTGTCCCTCAGCTCTTCAGCTCAAGGCTAGCTAGCGCTCTACCATTTGCTCCACAGCGCCACTTCTGGCTTTCTTCTTTTTGCTTATGTGGTGCTGAGGAATCAAACCCAGGGCCTCATGCATGCAAGGCAAGCACTCTACCACTGAGCCACCTTCCCAGCCCCTATTAAATGAATTTTTAATGTTGTCATAAGTGTAAAAATGAAGGAGTTGAAGTGGATTTAACTTTCTTTTTAGCGCTTAAAGTTAATAATTACAAATGGCAATGTATCTTTCTACTTACTTTAAGAAAAATACAGATATTCTTGAAAATTTACAAAACTTTCACAAGAGAATCTATATTCAATGTTTCAGTTTACTGTTGTAGTTCTGCAAGTTTTAGAAACTTCCTTTGTGCTTTCATTTTCTCAAAAATGTTAAATATTTCATTTTCTTGACAATATCCTTAAAACAGAGATTACTTCTACATGAGCCAGTACTAAATATCTTACTTAAGAGTTGCCCATCACCCTTCCCAGAAATCTACCTCTTTAAAGATGATCATACCAGCTAATAATGTACACTTAGGACATCTCTAAGAGTTCGTTTTTTAAAAAAATTAATCTTCAAATAATTGTATGGGGGGGTAGTTAACTTGCCCATTTATGTGTCCAATGTAAGGAAGTCTTTAACGTGCTGCTTCTCAACGAATACCAGGTGAGAAAAGCAGAATAGGCTAGTCGGAAAGCTTAGGACTGGGCTTGAGGAGCATTCTGACTTTCAAGTAGGAGAAATTTGCAGGAGGAGGGAGGCAGTTCCTGTATAGATAAGGTGATACAGCCCCATGTCTATAGGGTGAGCCTTCTATACATGCTGAGAGTTTGGGCTCTTTGTTCCTGGAAATCAAACTATGTAGGTAAAATGTATTGTTATTATTGATATTAATCTGAGCTAAAATAGAATCAACTTACCTCTTGTGTTTTTAAAAAGTTACTTCTTGTGTTTATATTTATATATATGTAATATATATATTTCATCACAAATATAAGTAGCCAAGGCATTAACAGAATTTCTAGACATTTTTATAATAAAGTTTCAAAATAACATTTGTAGTCATCATCTCTTACAGATTTAGGCATTACATTTACTAGTAGATACTGTTAAAGCATTAATTTGGAAGCAACACATATAGCATATTTTTAAAAAATCTTGATAATTGTGATCTAATATAGTTGGTTTCCTTTTGTAATTTTGTGTTCTATGCATTTATTTTATGCACTTAAAATACTTCAAAAAAACTTTTCTAAACCATGTGCTGATGCCTCACACCTGTAATCCTACCTACCCAGGAAGCTGAGATCTGAGGATTGAGGTTCGAAGCCAGCCCAGGCAAGAAAGTCTGTGAGACTTAGTTTTATCTCTAATAAACTACTTAGAAAAAGCCAGAAGTAGTGCTATGGCTCTAGTGGTAGAGCACTAGCCTTGAGCACAGAGAGGCTCAGGGATAGTGCCCAGGCCCTGAGTTCAAGCCCTAGGACTGGCAAAAAACAAACAAACAAAAACAAAACAAAAAAAAAACCACTCAAAACAAAAAAATGACACTTTTCTAGTAGGAGAAGATTCCTAAGCTTCCCCAGAGTTTTCCAACCAGGGGGAAAAAGTGAGCTAGTACTTTTGTCAGTGCCCTTACTGCTTATTCATTTAATTTATACTTTAGGATTTTTTTTTTCTCAGAAGTTGATGGAGACTACATTGGTGTTCTGAGGCCATTCCAATGTCAAAAGTTGGAGACAATTGAAGTTAGGCTTGGGGAAAAATACAGCTAAAAGTCTTCTTAGGAAGCCCGGTATAAATTGATGGAGAGGGTATGGGTAGCCTAAGTCACTCTTGCAGCTCATTGTTGAGAATCTGCTGTGCCACTGAGGCAGAGCCCCTACGTGAAGCTGCTCCAGGGTTTGAGGAAGCTGAGGCTCTTTTAGGGCCAAGAAGAGAATTTTTTTTTATACTGATATGTTTTAACATAAGCCATTGTGTCTGCATCCATACCGTCAACATGGCAAAGTCTGGAAATGGGAGACAGCATGTTGGCAGCATTTCCTGAGACCACTGGCTGGTATGGTGCTGCCACAGTGGCAGCTCATCACTACTCTTGGTGTCCCTGTGGGGCAGGGCAGGGCAGGGCAGGGCAGGACCGCTGTCAGGAAGGAACTTAGGGGCCAGGGGTGTAGCTCAAGTAGCCTGGGTGTAGCCTGCCCACTGACTCCAGTACTGTCCACTCCCCTCTCAGGGGTAGGGAAAATTAAGAAAATTTAATTCATCTTAAATTAAGAAACTCTAGAAAATTAAGAGTTGGAGAATGGAGTAATTTTTTTCTCTTTTGTGAGGGAACAGGTGAAATATATAAACATTTGTTGTACAAACATCTTTGAAATGTAATAGCTCAGGCAAATTATGTAGTATTTAAGACGACACAACATGAAATTGGCTTCAGATTAAAGGTGTACTTTGAGACATGTCTTGGTTTCTTAACTTTGCATGTGATATTTTATAAATTATTCTGAACATTAAATTGGCTCACACCTACTTTGTGTGGGATAGAAAGGGGTTGAACTCAGGGCCTGGAGAGTCCCTTATCTTTTTTGCTCAAAGCTAGTATTCTCCAACGTGAGCCACAGCTGGTTAATTGGAGATAACAGTCTCACAGATTTTCTTGCCTGGGCTAGCTTTGAACTGTGATCATCAGATCTCAGTCTACTGAGCTCAGGTGAGCCACTGGTGCCAGGCTCAAATTTATGTTTCAGTTACATTTATATATAGCTTTGTTTTAGAAAATTTGAGGTAGAATTCTTGCACATATAAGATATTGGTAGCAATATATAAATAGTTCAGTGTGATATAGTTTTGAAATTGTCATTTGTTAGAAACTTAAGAATCAAACACTTATTATACTAAATGCTCTTTCTCTACATCTAAATATCCTTTAGAACAGCATCTGTTTTTACCTAGTTGTAAGGAGTTAGATTCTGCCTTCCCAGTTAGCCTCACCTTTGTCCTTATGTACAAAAACAAAACACCTGACAACAGTCCCTCTGGAGTATGGTATCTATCATGCTATCTGTCACATAGTTTTAATCATTGGCTATTGTAAAGGATTACTGCCAAGAAGATTATACTAGATTTCTTTTTTTTTCATTTTTATTTCCCTGAGGGTTTATTCCAGAAGCAAAATTTCATGTTCAAAAAAGCTTTGAGCTTTTGTTACATATTAGCAGCTTTCTTCCTAGAAATAGGGTCCCAATTTATGTTAACATCAGTGATATTTACCCAATTGCTTATCAACAGTCTGCAACGTTGATTGGCATATGTAATGCTTAATTTCCTAGTGTAGTGAAGACTTTAACTGAGTGCAGTGTTAAGTATTTTGCATAGCAACTTTATTATGACTGTTGTGTTTTTTTGCTATTATGGTATTATAATTTTGATACTTTATTCTGCTTATAAAGGATTTAAAATATTTACCTGCTTTCATAAACTATATACTACCTTTACTTACAGTAGTCCTTCAAATCTAGATTGTGGAGGGGCTGTATTGGGTTTGAACCCAGAGCCTAGTACTCATTTTGTTTGCTTGGTAGTGGTCTTTACCACCATGCTTCCAGTGCTGCATTTTTTTTTTGGGTGGGGGGCGCAGTTACTGGGGCTTGAACTCATATCCTAGACATTGTCCCTTAGCTTTATTCACTGAAGGCTGGGGCTCTATTACTTGAGGCCACAGTTCCACTTAGGGCTTTTTGGTGGTAAATTGGAAATAAGAGTCTCATGGACTTTCCTTCCACAGAAAGGGCTAGCTTGAAGCATGATTCTCAGATCTCAGCCTTCTGAATTAGCTAAAATTATAGTAGTGCTCTACCACTTGAGCTACAGCCCTACCTCCTGCTTTTTGGTGGTTAAATGGAGATAAGAGTCCCTTAGACTTAACTGCCCAGTCTGGCTTTCAACCTTGATCCTTAGATCTCAGTCTCCTGAGTAGCTAGGATTAAGGGCATGAACCACCAGTGCTCAGCTGAATATTTTTTAGAAGCTTCATTGTGAAGGCCTGGACAGTATTGCAAATGTGTAAGAGGGTCTAAATAAAATAGTTTATGGAATGTGAGGTGGAGCAAATAGTATTATATCTAACGCAATGTTTTATAAAATCACGATCTTAGTTAAGTTTGCTAACATGTGTTATTAGTGAACATTAATATTTTCTCACTGATTAGTGAAATTATTATATATTTAGATTTACTTTATACCTTATAATGAGTTACTGTTTACCTTATAATTTAGTTCATGGCTTCTCTTTTGGTAGGAGGACAATACTGGGATTTGAACTTGAACCCAGACTTTTTTTTGTGGCTCATGTGGTCCCTGAGCTCTTTTTGCTCAAGGCTAGTGCTCTACCATTTAGAGCCACAGTGCCACTCCAATTTTCTGGTGGTTAGTTGGAGATGAGAGGCTCATGGACTTTTCTTCCCACAGTCCTCAGATCTCAGCCTCCTGAGTAGCTAGGATTATAGGTGTGAGCCACCAGTGCCCAGCTTCTTTTCTGTTTTTATTTTTCAGAGTCCTACATTTTCTCCAGAACTAGCTTTGGACCCTGATCCTTTCATTCTTCCCCTTCTAAATAGCTGGGATTAAAAGTGTGAGCCATTATATGGTCAATGTATATAGCTATTGAGTTATTGTGATCCTCTGCTAGGACTATCCTAGACATATACTAATTATTACAAATGGGGTAAATCATGGAGCCTATAGTTTCTTTGGGTCTGGCTTCATTTAATAAGGTTTTTTTCTATCTTAACATTTCCTTACAAATGGGGCGAGCATTCTTTCTGATAGAAGCATCGAATTTGATTGTATGTGTGTATTACATTTTCTTGATCCATTCATCTACTGAGTGAAATGAACTCCAAGATAAGGAAATGGGGTTTTTGTTTTTAATGTACTGTATGAAGTTCTTTTTTTCTTTTGTATTTCTTTTTCCTTTTGTTTATCCCTTGTTGTCAATGGTTTTGATTTTGGTACACTGTCTTGTATATGCATTTATCTGATTTGGGGAAGGGAAGGGTAACACAATGGTGAGACAAAGGACAAAGGGTGAACCAATAGAACAGCTGTATAAGACACTGTGTTGAAAATGAACTTTACAACTTGGGCGGGGAGGAAGTGGGGGAAAAATGAGGGGTGGGATTAACAACATTCAACAAGAAATATACTCATTACCTTACATAACTGTAACCCCTCTGTATATCACTTTTAGAGTAAAATTATTTTTTTTTTTTTAAAGTGGGAGCCACCATGCTGGCCAATTGGTTTTTCTTTTTCTTTTCCCTTTTCTTGGAGGGAAGAGGTGTAAAGGGGTTAGGTATCATCACTTGAACAGCTAAAGTGGTATTCATTTTAGTTATTTTTATGCATTTTAGTTATTTTTCGGTTCAGAGCATAGTTTTTCTATCACTGGCCTTGCATCTCAATAAGTTTTGTATAGCTAGAATTACAGATACATAGCAGGCCCAGGTTGTTTGTTGAGATTAAATCTCTCACTTTTTTGCCTGGGCTGACCTCAAATCCTTATTTTACAGCCTCTGCCTCCTAAGTAGCTGTCATTACAGGCATGTGTTCCCACATCAGGCCTCAAGTTTATGATCTTAGTGGACAAGTTATTAAGGAAAGATAGTGGAGTTTACTTAGGTAAACTTTATAATTTTTAGGGAATAAGACATAAAACAATAAACGAGTCAAGGTACTAGTGAAAGCAATGAAATAACAAGAAAAAAAATAACAGACTTCTGGCAAGATTAACCAAAAAAAAGGCAGATAAAATTTAATAGTATTAGGAATAAAAAGGGCCATAACTTCACATCTGATAATATTTCTTAGAATTTTTATATTTCTATCAATAGCTTTCTGGAAATATGTAATAATGTGCAGCCTTGAAGAACTGCAGATTTGGTCTGCTATAGGGATTAAAGTGTTTGGGCCTTTGTATACTTGAAAAAAATCTTCTAGACAGTGAGCAAGCAAAGTTAGCAAACAAGTAGAAATGCCATGTGGGGATTACTGGCTGATAAGCCCATGTGAAAAGCAGTTACTTTGGAGATGGTGTTAGTCAAGAATGAGATGATGAGATCTGAAGTAAGGCATTGGCCATTGGCATGGTAAGCAGCATAGAAAAATTCATGGGAACTATGCTTAGGTTATAACGGTGTTTGTGGTGAGGGGTAGACTCAAAACAGGTTGGGAAAAGGCAGGGTTGAAATTCTTACCAAATTTCATTGCTCATGACTCAGACTACAAAAATCTCAGGAGGGATTTTTTCTTTTTTTTGGTCGGTGGTGGGGCTTGAACTCTGGGCTTGGGCACTGTCCCTGTGCTCTTCAGCTCAAGGTGAGCACTCTACCACTTGAGCCACAGCTGCACTTCCAGTTTTCTAGTGGTTTATCGGAGATAAGAGTCTCACAGACTGGGCTGGGAAGGTGGCTTAGTGGTAGAGTGCTTGCCTTCTATGCATGAGGCCCTGGGTTCAATTCCTCAGCACCACATAAGCAGAAAAAGCTGGAAGTGGCACTGGCTCAAGTGGTAGAGCGCTTGCCTAGAGCTGAAGGACAGAGCCTAGGCCCAGAGGTCAGGCCCCACAACTGACAAAAAGAAAAGAAAAGAGTCTCACAGACTTCCTGCCTGGGCTGGCTTTGAACCATGATCCTCAGATCTCAGCCTCCTGAGTAGCTAGGATTATAGGTGTGAGCCACCGATGCCCGGCTGTCTAAGGGATTTATGGGCACATGTGTTAGTGGAATTTGGGGCCTGACCTCAATTCAGATATTCAGTTAATCAATTCCACTGTAACAAGTAGTTTCTTGGCAGATATATCACCTAAGTCTATTTTTAAATAACTTAAATTGTATTACCAGTAGTAAATTTTAAATTGGAATGCTAATCTCTTTTCTGTATTGGTAATGATGATTAAGAATTTTTGATTTTCTGGTATGTTTATCAAGAAGGGAAACACTAGTTTTTTTTTTCTTTTGGGGTGGAACAGCACTGGGGTTTGAACTCAGAGCCTCATATTCTTAGGCAGGTGCTCTGATTTGAGCCACATCCAGCATACCTTTTTGCTTTCTTCTATTTCTTTATTACTTGGATTTGAATTCAGGGCCTGGGTGATGTCCCTTACCTTTTTTGCTCAAGGCTGGTGCTCTACCACTTGAGCCATAGCTCCACTTCTGGCTTTTTGCTAGTTAATTGAAGATGAGTCCATGATTTTCCTGCCCCAGCTGGCTTTGAATATGAGTTCTGTGAGCTCAGCCTTCTGAGTAGCTAGGTGCCGTTGGCACCTGGCTTGCTTTACTTTTTGGGTAAGATCTCATGTGTTCGTCTGGGGCTAGCCTGAACTGCAGTCCTATCTATTGCTTCCTGTGTAGCTGGAATCACAGGCAGACACCAGCACACTGCTTTATTGCGTGTGGGGGAAGTGGGGAGGCAGGTGTCTTAGGCTGGACTAGCTTTGAGCCTTGAGCCTCCTGATACCTGCCTCTCTAGTAGTTGGGATGGCAGGCATGCACCACTACATGTTACCCAGCTTTTGGTTGTCGTCGTCCTCCACCCCCCCCCTCCCCGGGGACCACCCTCAGACTTTGATCATCCTGTGTACTTCCCGACAGCCAGGATTGCAGCCGGCAATGTCACACCTAATTTTTGTATTTTTTAGGATCTCACTGTGTAATTCAGGCTGGCCTTGTGATTGCCCTATAGCCCAGACTAGCCTCTAAATCTTGATTCTCTTGTCTCAGTCTAAGTATTAAATCCAGCAAAATACTTCTTACTAAGAACATTTACTCTAAGACAACATAATGGGTCTCCTTTGCTAAGGTTTACTGCCTTAGGAAGAAAAGAAAAAATTCTAATGGTCTTAAAGGCAATTCTAAATTTTGGAAAAGGCACTGGCTTGCTGGTGTATAGCATGCAGGTTGTTAATGAGCTACAGTTTATAGCTGTTTTATACACCCTAGGTAAATAAGCTACATACAAATTTACTCTAATTTTCAAGAGAAAAGGAATTGCTTTGTAAAACGTCTTATTTAGACATTACATTGGTCACAATTTCCTTTTGTCTTTCACAGGATAGGAAAAAGGTTGAAAACTATTCCTTAGATTCTGAATCCACTTACCTTCTTTTTTTTCCATCTCTTCCTTGCTGGATTGGGTCCAGGCATGAACCTGGCTCCCAGAGGCAGTCTTGGCTCCTGCAGTCATGTGTCCTTGTCTGTAATTAAATGAAAACTTTCAATAAGTCAGCATGCTTTGTATTGCATGTGAGATATGTGGTATTTAAAATGTATTTCAACTTTTTAGGGAACACAAATAGAAGACACTGAAAATAAGTATTAAAATGAGTTGGTTTTTACTTTATTCTAAACAAGTTTGGCTAAAAAAATGATAATTAGGCCTTTTCAAAAACGCTTATGGAAATGCTTATATGAAAAGGTAACAAGTTATCTTTTCTTTCTTTAACAGGTAAAAGTTTTGTTTTTATAGAATTGAAGAATTTTTATTTAAGGGAAGTAACAGAAAGAGAAGGAAAATGCCGAAACCAGTAAGTATATCTCATTACTTTGACACTTCTTGCCTGCCTGCCTGTCTTTCTTTCTTTTTGCCAGTCTTGTCTTGAACTCAGGGCCAGGCCCTTGTCCCTGAGCTTCTTTTGCTCAAGCTTCTTTTGCACTCTACTACTTGCGCCACAGTGCCACTTCTAGCTTTTTCTGTGTGTGTGGTACTGAGGTATGGAACCCAGGGCTTCATACATGCTAGGCAAGCACTCTGCCACAAATCATATTCCTAGCCGAATACTACCTTCTTAATAAGGTGTTCTTAAGTTTTCTCTGGAACTCTCTGGGAGGGTTCATGGAAGAAAAATTCACTGCTCTGACTAGTCCTTAGGTTATCATGGCTGAACCATGCCTTCATGGGCAGTGAGCACCAGTCATGGCAGCTTTGCAGCTAAGGTTGCACATCATGGCATGGAGGTCAGAGCTTCAGTCCTTATCCTGGCCGTGCTGTTTAATCTGGATGACCTTTGTTAATTTAGTCCAACTTGCTCAACTCTTAATTTCTTATGAGAAATGATGATAGAATCATTTAATTTATGGAGTGTAGTGAGGATTAGAAGATTCTGGTACACATTCAATGCTCAGTGTCAGTGCTCTATAAATGGTAGCATATTCTTCAGAAATGATCATGAGGGCTCCAGAGGGCTCATGTTCTTAGTTTTCTCATTCTCGCTGTGATAGTACTAACACTGATAATACTGGTCTGATGACTTTCGCCTATGGTAAATGTTCTTCATCTAAAAAAGAACACAGTGTTTTCTTCAATAATATTCCTTCTGGGGGCTGGGAAGGTGGCTCAGTGGTAGAGTGCTTGCCTCGCATATATGAGGCCCTGGGTTCGATTCCTCAGCACCACATAAGCAAAAAGAAAAAAAGCCAGAAGTGGCGCTGTGGCTCAAGTGGTAGAGTGCTAGCCTTGAGCTGAAGAGCTGAGGGACAGCGCCCAGGCCCAGAGTTCAGGCCCCATGACCGGACCCAAAAAAAAAAAAATATATATATATATATATAATAATAATATTCCTACTGGCCAACTTTTTTTAATTCAAGGCTGGACTTGAATTCACAATCCTCCAGCCTCAGCCTTCTGAATGCTGGGATTGAAATTACAAACATAAGTCAACATGCATGACTCAAGTATGTTTTTAAAGAAAATTGTTGGTTGTAGTTGTCAGAATTTTCTGGCATGAGTTTCACTTCAGAATGACTTCAAAGTCTCAGCAGGTAACATAATGTGTGTTGTTGGGGAACAAGAGGAATAGAAAAGACAAAGATCAGAAAGAATTTATAGCATAGTGTGAAAAAGAAAGTAACAGTATGAAATCAGTGTATAAAGGCTTTTTTTTAGCTAATGAGGAAATATATATTAAAACTACAGTGAGCTGCCATGCTATACTCTGGGGATGGGAGGGGACAACAATTAATGACTCGTATTAGTGCAGGAAAGGATGCCAGATATCTTTAATTCTCTGCTAGTCGGAATTTGAAAGTTTACAAGTACTTTGGAAAATTCCTTGCCATTGTAATTAAGTAAAGAATTTAAATTTTTATATGCAGTTGGATATCAGGTATGTGTGTTATTTACAAATTAAAAATTATGGAAGAAACTACTTTTAACATATTAATAGCCAATAATATGTTATCCTTAAACTTTTAGGTTAGAATATAGCCAACCTTCTTTACCTATTCACTCTAATTTAAACAAAAAAAAAGAAAGAAACTCTACCTTTTCAAAGTACACCACCTAGAGAAAATCAATTTGGTTTAGTCAGTTAATTTGTTTTTGTTTTCTTTGTTTGTACCAGTACTGGGGCTTGAACTCTGGGTCCAGGTGCTGTCCCTTTGCTGTGCCCTTATCTGGCACTTCTACCATTTGAGCCATAGCTTCACTTGTGGCTTTTTTGTGGTTAATTGGAGATAAGAATTGAACTGTGATCCTCAGATGTCAGCCTCCTGAGCAACTAACGGCTTTTCTCATGTCTACTACTTCACAAGTGTATTTCATCTAACGATTGTCTCTTATGATTGTATTTCAGATCAATGTGAGAGTAACTACAATGGATGCTGAGCTGGAATTTGCCATTCAGCCCAATACGACGGGCAAACAACTTTTTGACCAGGTAGCACTCTGTCATGAATTTGTGGTCTGACACGTGGTATGCATGTGCTCCTTTCTGCTTCCTGTCCATTCATCACCCAACAATGTAGCACCTGGAATTTTTCACAGTAATTAGATATTTTGAATAGCTCTAGGGATATTCTTTTTCTCATTCCTACATTTGTTGTTTTTTTGAAAACTAATTTTTAAAACTCTTGCCTAAAATCATAAAAATTCTACATGTGATACCCAAGGCAAATACACATTGTATAGACATAATTATCTCAGATGTCCTATCTTTAGGTGAAAACGTTCCAAAATCCTTTCCTTAGCTTTTTGAAATGTATTGTGCATTATTGTTAACTTTAGTCCTGCTACAGTGCTGTAACATACCAGAATATTTTATTCCTCCCTAACTATAACTGACTACCTCAGTGGTAACAACTGACTGACTGTACCTCCTGCTTTAGCCCCTGATGACCCACCATTCTCATCTCAACTTTAATGAGACCAATGCTTTTAAACTCCAAAATGAATGAGATCATGCAGTACTTGCCTTTCTGTGTTTGGCTTATTTCACTTAACATAATACCCTGTTGTCACAGGATGGGACTTTTTTTTTTTTGTTTTCGGTTAGTAGTAGAGCTTGAACTCAGGGCCTGGGCAATGTTCCTAAATTTTTGTGCTCAAGGCTAGCACTCTACCACTTGAGCCAGACCTCTACCACTGGCTTTTTTGGTGGTTAATTGGAGATGAGAGTCTCCAGTTAACTGGGCTGGCTTTGAAACTACAGTCCCCAGATCTCAGCCTTCTAAGTAGCTAGGATTACAAGTGTGAACCACTGGCAGCTAGGATGAGACTTTAATAAAAAGAATCAAAAAGTATTAGTCATCGCTATGAAAATTATTATAATGGTGACCAATTGAATGCAAAGACATTTAACCTAGCCTTTGAATAAAATAGGTCAAGAACTTAGACTCTGGATAGCAGAAACACAGAAGAGGACACACAGCAAGGAGAGATAGCTAACAGCTTGGGCACTGTCCCTGAGCCTCTTTGTGCTCAAAACTAGCAGTCTATCACTTGAGCCATAGCGCCACTTCTAGTTTTTGAGTGGTTAATTGGAGATAAGAGTCTCACTGGGCTTTTCTGCCCTGGCTGGCTTCAAACCGAGATCTTCAGATTTTAGCCTCCTGGGTAGCTAGGATTACAGGCATGAGCCACCAGAGCCTGGCTAGAAAAGAATTTTAAAGCTGGGTCCCAGTGGCTTGTACCTCTAATCATAGTTACTTAGAAAATGAGATCTAAGGATAATGATTCAAAGCCAAGCCCAGGCAGGAAAGTTAATGAGATTCTTAGATCCAGTTAACCATGAAAAAAGCTGGAAATAGAGCTGTGGCTCAAGTGTTAGATAACCGAGGCCCTGACTTCAAGCCCCAGGACCAACACATACAAAAAATTTTTTGAGGGGCTGGGAAGGTGGGTCAGTGGTAGAGCGCTTGCCTTGCATGCCTGCGGCCCTGTGTCATAGGCTATTTATTTATTTATTTATTTATTTATTTATTTATTTATTTATTTATTTATTTATTTATTTGTCAGTCGTGGGGCTTGAACTCTAGGCCTGGGTGCTGTCTCTCAGCTCTTCAGCTTAAGTCTAGTGCTCTCCCACTTGAGCCACATTGCTACTTCTGGTTTTCTGGTAGTTTATTAGAGATAAGAGTCTCATGGACTTTCCTGCCTGGGCTGGCTTTGAACCGTGAGCCTCAGCTCAGGTCTCAGCCTCCTGAGTAGCTAGGATTACAGGTGTGAGCCACCAGGCACCTGGCCTTTATTTTATTTTTTATAGCAAAGGTAGTGGTTGCTACTTAAAACTACCTCTAAGGTTTCTGGCTTAATTTGAAACTGTTTTAGTATTCTAAAATTTAAGCTCACGTAATGCGGTGTTTTAGGTCATCAAGTTTTACTGAGAAAAGGAAGAAACTGGTGCTCAGAGGTCAAATGAGGAGAAGAGAGGAAGATGAAGTATCTTACAGGAGATTAGAGGGAAGATAACCTTTTCACAGACTTCACACACAGGAGTGGAGAGCTATAGTGGATGGTCAGGTGTCAAGAGGTGAAGAAGACACACACTGTGAGGAGAGGAAGGTGATGTGTCTCCCAGGAGACATAGGGAGGATAACCTTTCCAAAGACTTCACACAGGAGTGGGGGAGCCACAGTCTATGGTCTTTTGAACTTCATCTTAAGTAGAGTGTTTCTAGCATTATACCAATAAATAACAGCTTATATGTCAGCCCAGAGTGATCTAACATCTGATGAAATTTTAAAATTCCTTTCAGGGTGTAATTAGCTAATTAATGAAGTCTGGAAGCCCTGATAAGGCCTTTTTGGAAGATACAAGGCTGTGTAGGGGCATGTGCACATGTACATGCACACTTACTTGTAAAGTGATATCATGAGCAGATCAGCTATCTGCACCATACCTGGTGGACTACTATCAACCAGGGTTAATTCTTTCAGGCCCCTTTGTTTGTAAACATTTGTGCATGTATACATCATCTATATGCATGTTATATATAGGATTATTTTCTTACTTTGGTAGTACTGAGGTTTGAACTTTGGTTCTCAAGATTGCTAGGCAGGCACTTTATTTTGGTTTTAGGTCTTTTTCAAAAAGTTTTTAGTTATTTTTCTCCATTTTTTTTACCTGGAGCCTGTTTGGACCACAATGCCTGCCATGTAGCTAGGAACACAGGCATGTTCCATCATTTGTTGAGATGGGATCTTGCTAACTTTTGGTACATACTGGCCTCGAACTGCGATCCTTCATCTCTACCACCTCAGTACCTAGGATTATAGGCATATACCAGCTTGAATTAGTTTTGACTACTGAGGAAAAGAAGCTTATTTGTTGGAAGAGATCCTGTGACTGATGTGATAGAGCACTAGCCTTGAGTAAAAAAAAGCTTCCCAGGTCCTGAGTTCAAGTCCCAGGATTGGCCAAAAAAACAAAGAAAAGAAAAGAAAAGCTCATTTGTTGCAATGGTGTCTTGAAAGCATGAACTCTTGAGCTATATATATCACCTTTAGTAATCTCAGCTGTAGCTGATTGACTTTGCCTCATTTTACTATTTTGTACAATTTACATGATAACATTACTTTTTCCAAAGCCAATTGTGAGAATCCATGTAAAATACATTGAATAGTATTTGATTGTTCTATAATTAATAGTGTAAGTTATTGAGGATTTTCGTCTGTTTTAGACTATTCTCAGCAATTCTCAGCCACAGTTCAGTTTCTTAACTATTTCCCTTGAGCCCAAATGCAAGAATTTGTGAGCAGGCTTTATTTACCTTGGGTGTGTGAGTATGTGGGATAAGCTAGCACATAGGTTTGTTCAGGTGAGACAGGAACAGACTAAGTCCTCAAGAGTTCATAGCTGTGGAGGTCCACATGTTATGAAATTCCACTTTTTTTTCACAGTATTGGGGAGTGAATTTAGTCTCTGTACACCTTGAGCCATGGCCTCCAGGTCTTTTTGTTTAGTTTGTTTTTCCAGTAGGGTAACCAGCTTTGGATGGTAATCCTCCAATCTCTGACACCCAAATAGCTATGATTACAGGTGTAAACCAACGTGCCTGTCCTGTTTTTAAGATAGGGTCTCTAGCTTTTTCCCTTACTTAGTCTGACTCCTGAATAGCTGGGTTTATAAATAATTGCAGTTGGTTAGATTGAAGCTAGCTCCTGTGTGTTGGGGGTTCTCATATTAAGTGCATCTTGACCTTTTATTTGACTCTCCCTTTATTAGCTTCATGTAGCTTTTACCTGGAGGATTAAAATACAAAGTATTCATGCACCAAGGAGTCCACAAGAAAATGTTAGGGTATATGAAGTAATAAAATGTTTTTATCACCTAAAATCCTTTAAAAAATATATGCTTTGTAGTTTATTAGCTTGTTTGTTTATGTTTTATAAGTGAATATACATGTAGTTATGTGCCAGCAGTTATACTTTAAACTATGTCATGAGAAATTTCTAATTGGACCTAGAAGTAGGAAAAAAGCACGGGGGAGCTAAGGGCTGTTGGGGAATTTCCTAGCTGAGCTCGCTGGCCCCTCCTGCTCCTCTTTCCCTTGTGCCTGCTGGGGCTAGCCTTGGGGCTGGGGCAAAGCTGGGCAGTTGCTTGGCCCCACTTTCATATGCTCTGGGCTATCACAGGCAGTGCTGAGCTTCAGAGTTGGCTGGGGCTTGGCTTGGACGGCTTCCATTTGCTAACATGAAGTTACTCACTTGACTGTCCATATGAAACCTCTCAGTGTTTAAAACTGGTTAGCTTTTATATCACGAATCTTTATGTTCTGTAGTCTCCAGAAATGAACATTTAGTGTATTTTAGCATAGTTTGCTTTTTTTATATTGTCTGTATACATTATTTCAGTGAAAATTTTAAAAATAAACAGAATGCTTTACTTTGCTATTTGAAACCAAAGTCCTATAATATTTTATCTTAAAAAAGAAACCAGGGGCTGGGAAGGTGGCTCAGTGGTAGAGCGCTTGCCTTGCATGCCTGAGGCCCTGAGTTTGATTCCTCAGCACCACATAAGCAAAAAGAAAAAAAAAGCTGGAAGTGGCGCTGTGGCTCAAGTGGTAGAGGGCTCGCCTTGAGCTGAAGAGCTGAGGGACAGCACCCAGGCCCAGAGTTCAAGTCCCACGACTGGACCCCCCCCCCCCCCCCAAAAAAAAAAGAAAGAAACCAAGAGCCAGGCACTGGTGATTCATAGGCCCAGAGTTCAAGTCTGGCAAAGAAAAAAGGAAACCCAGAATGTTTTATTTTAAAGAGAGAGAGAGAGAGAGAGAGAGAGAGTGTGTGTGTGTGAAAGAGTTTGTGTGTATGTTGTTGTTCGTTATTGTTGTTTGTTCCTTTTGACAAGTGGTTTTGGTTAAGTGTGGGGTAGTTCTGAGGATCCTAGTTTACTATAGCACTTTATGTAGAGTGCCTCCCCCACAGGCCAGTGAGAATTATTTGAGATGTGAATATTTAAGTGCATTTTAAAATAGTAATTTCTGTCCTTAAGTGTTAGACAGTGAAAGACAGAAAATAGATCACTGATCGCTGCCATCAGTGGTGTCAGGACAGACAGGTGTCCTATATCAGTAGAAACTCCAGGACCATCAGGGAATGAGTAAGTAGTGAGAACAATGAACACTTTTTACAGTAGGCATATTAGTTGAACGAGGCTTTGAAGAGTAGATTATTGTACATGTGATAAAAAGTACAGGAGGAACATTTTGTGCTAGGGACAAAAACATAACTGGAGATAAAAGGTGAAAGTTACAGCATGTTCCAAGATGGAGTTCTTGCTCAGTACAGGTAGAATATTGGATACATGAGATTTACCACCCAGATAGGCTTTGCCCCAAATACAAGGCACAAATAGGGTGAATAGAAACAGGAGTGCAGGATTATGACACTGTTTTTACTTTAGGACTTTGTACTTGTTGAAGAGATTCGAGAGCAAGTCAAGTAAGGAACACAGAAAATCTGGATTTCAGGTTTTAGAAATGTTCTTTGAATATGTTAAATTTAGAAAAGGCCTTTTCTGTAGCAAAGGAATATGCCTCAATCTGTGTAGTATTCTTTGCAATAGTGTCTGGTGTCACCTAGTTACAATGTGGATGTTGAACTGAATAATTTATTTATTTATTTTTTAGGTGGTGAAAACAGTTGGTTTGCGCGAGGTCTGGTTTTTTGGGCTGCAGTATGTAGACAGCAAAGGTTATTCTACATGGCTTAAACTGAATAAAAAGGTAAAATGTATAATAAAATTAAACTAATAATAAAGTTAATTTATCATAATCATGAATTTGTCCTGGAAAGTAAAAGGGCTGATTTCAAGCCCTCCTTTACAATTCTCTGTCTCTCCTCTCTTGTGCCAGTATTGAAGATTCAATTTGACTAAAGGCCCTCTGGCTTTTTTGCTCAAAGCTATGCTTTACCACTTGGGCCATACCTTAACTTCTGGCTTTTTGCTTGTTAATTGGAGATAAAAGTCTCATAGACTTTCCTGCCCCGGTTAGCTTCAAACATTGATTCTCATCTCAGCCTCCTAAATAGGATTATAGGCATGAGCCACTAGCACTGGGCACAGTCTCTCTTAAGCTTTACCAGTGTCATGTCCTTAAATTCATTTAGGCACCATCAGCTTTCATCTTAGAAAAGTGACATTCTCACTTTTTTCTAGTTGGAAAATTTAGCATGTAAGAGAAAGTATTTAAAATAGGTATGTTGGTGTAATTAAGTAACTGACGCAGGATTATGAAGAGAGGTTTTCGGTTAGGTTCCTCAGTGGGATCTGTGATTATAAGTAGTCATTATTTAGAACTTTAACATAGGAATTTAGAATCTTTTATTTCATGTCTCATTTTCACCCAAAAAAGAATTCAGTGTGACTAGAAAAATATGAATTACTTATTATGGGGAGATTTCATTTTTAGTTTCACACCATATTCCAGACCTACCCCCCTCTACCCCCTTTCTTTCCATACATTAATTTTTTTTCTGATTATACTTGAAATTATTATTCTAGGTAACACAACAAGATGTTAAAAAAGAGAATCCTTTGCAATTCAAGTTTAGAGCTAAATTCTTTCCTGAAGATGTTTCTGAAGAATTAATCCAAGAAATAACGCAGAGACTTTTCTTCTTGCAAGTTAAAGAAGCCATCTTGAATGATGAGATATATTGCCCACCAGAAACTGCCGTTCTTTTGGCTTCCTATGCTGTCCAAGCCAAATATGGAGATTACAATAAGGAGATTCACAAATCAGGTTACCTGGCTAATGACAGACTCCTACCCCAGCGGTAAGTGGAATGTGTCTTCATGTTATAGTCTGTTTATTAAATGCATTTTGGGATCTTAAAACTGCCAGTTAGACTAAATAAACTTAACAGTCATGACTTAGCTGCTTACTTATATTTATGTGCTCTTCTCTATTTCCGTAGGATAGGCAGTAAAAGAGACTCTACAATTTGCGCTTGAAGGAAGGGTGTGTAAATGGTTGCCACTTGGTAATATTCCAGCACAGGCAGATCAGTGCTTAATAACTGTTTTGAGAATAAGTGTCAGGCTGTGTTTCTTTCACAGTAGGTGTTTAGGTTTATGAAAAGGCTCTCAGGTAGGCTTCAGACTCCTCATTGGTGCTGTCATCATAGTGCAATACTGTCAATACCCTGTGCATAGCACAGGGGAAGTCAGTGACAGGACACTGAGCCTTCTACCTGCATTCTTCCCTCTGCTAGTTATGTGACATAGATGTGCAACCCAAAGTATTTGATCCTATCTAAATCTGTAAAATGGGGATAATAATTCTGTCCCACCTATGATCTCGTCTTGCCCATGCCTAGTTTATAAATACACCTCATGGTTTAGTTTTAACTGTAAGGCATGGTACAAGTGTTTGGTTATTTGATATTTAGAAAATGCAACATCAAATAATGCTTTCCAGCACCCTGATTTTTAATTTTTAGCGTACACTCTTAATACTAGAAAGTGTATTTAGATCTTTTCTTTCAGAACCTAGAGAGAGGGTCTGCTGTTCCCCATATAGAAAACCTGGATGAAAATCTAGTATTCTACAGAATTTAGTTTCTGGTAATATGGACAATGAACTCTGCCACATAATATTACTTCTTTCTGAAAAGAGCTAGGTTTGCGTAGTTTTCTGTGCTAGGTTCTGTCTTGGTGTGGTAGCTAGTTGGTAATACTTTTTATCAAGGAAAAGA
The DNA here is from genome assembly GCF_024711535.1 of Dipodomys merriami. Classification (NCBI taxonomy): domain Eukaryota; kingdom Metazoa; phylum Chordata; class Mammalia; order Rodentia; family Heteromyidae; genus Dipodomys; species Dipodomys merriami. Next base: position 4,961,984 of record NW_027206524.1, on the reverse strand, counting down.
ACATACAAATTTGAAAGGAGGGCAGACTCAGTTTTGATACTACCAAGTTTGAAATATATAAGAGAAATTTAGTATTTAGAGCAGTGTGTACTTTATTAAAAGTTTTGAGATTAATCAGCAAATAGGAGGTGGTGAATGCATGGGAATGAAGAATGATTTGAAGTAGATGTAAAGTGAGAAAAACATGTAGGATAGACCCTTTCGGATCTCAAATTTGTGAGTGCAGAGGAAGAGGGCCTTATAGGGAATACTGAGAAAAAACAGAGATTCACAAATAAGACTAAGTAAGAAAGTATTATATATGGAAGCCAAGTTAGAACGGCAGAAACTAAAGTATCAGGTGGATTTAGTATTTAGTGGCTTTTGTAAGAAATTTGGAGGTGAAGCCCACATGTTGGTGGATTGCAGGCAGTGGGTGTCAGGTGTGAAAAGCACGTTAGTGAGTCTACATAGTCCTTTAGCTCTAAAGAAATTCTGGTTTTCTTCCTGTACTTTAACTTTTCTGTTAATGAGAAACCATTTTGGTACAACATATTAATGTATTTGAAACATTTGAATTCCTATGAAATGTTTTTACAGTAGGCATTTTTAAAGCATGATATTTAAAACGTAAGCTATCTAGAACCTTTTTGTTCTGAGATAATTGTAGATTCCAGATGCATTTGTTAAAAAAAAAAAAAATCCTTCAAAAGAAACCTTCCTTAATGGAAACATCCTGTGCTAACTAATACAGAATCACAGTCAGGATAACTTGACAAAAGCCACTGCCTACTATGATCTCATCAGTTTTTCATGTTCTTACTTGTGTGTATGTATTTCTTTCTATTCAGTTTTATCACATATATTGATCTGTATGACAACCACTAGAATCAAGTTAGTAAATGGATTCTAGATTTTTAAAGGTATATTGATTTTGGATCATAAATACTTTGTAATAATTTTTCTTCCTTGTAGTGTTTTGGAACAACACAAATTGACAAAAGAACAGTGGGAAGAAAGAATACAAAACTGGCATGAAGAACATAGAGGGATGCTAAGGTATTTCAAGTTTATAAGTATTTTCATGAAAACTTTAACATTATATCAGATTATCCTCCCAAACAATTTGATTGGGAAGGGTAAATAACAATACTCAGTTTTAATCCAAGGTACTTTAGCACTTTTAGTTTGGTGTGTAGGTGCTTCTACTTAAATGTATTACATTAAGCTTTATTTCAACAGGGAAGATTCAATGATGGAATACTTGAAGATTGCACAAGATCTAGAAATGTACGGCGTCAACTATTTTGAAATAAAGAATAAAAAGGGTACTGAATTATGGCTAGGTGTTGATGCTTTGGGTCTGAATATTTATGAGCATGATGACAAGTAAGTAAATTCTTTTCATAAGGAGCTAGTCATTCTTCAGTGGTCTAAATAGCTTCCAAATTACACGGTTTGACAGTTGTGTCTTGTCTTAGCTTTGCTTTTTTTCACATTAACAGATTAATCTGTTAGGAATTAACTAATCTGTTAGGCATTAACTATGCCACAGACTTTTTTTTTCTTTTTTCTTTTTTTTGTCAGTCCTGGCTTATGAACTCAGGGTCTGGGCACTGTCCCTGAGCTGCTTTGCTCAAGGCTAGCACTTTTGGCATTTGAGCCAGCACACTTCCAGCTTTTTCTGTGTATGTGGTACTGAGGAAACAAACCCAGGGCTTCATGCATGCTAGGCAAGCACTCTATCAATAAGGCACATTACCAGCCACCACAGACTTTTTGATACCATGTTTCCATTTTTGTAGCACATTGCAATTTCAGAGTTCTGCTTCTAGGTGTATTCTTCAAATGGCACATTTTGATGTTATTTAATGTGTGCTCATTTGTCTCTGAATCATGTGTAGTACCTTATTCTCCCAACAAGTCAGGAATAATTCCTTAAATGTTATGGTTGAAAAAAAATTAACATATATAAGAAATCAGGAGCAATGAGAGAACAGAACTAATAGATGGGTATTGAATTTTAGAGCACCTGTTAAATGTTAAGTATTTTTAGATATCAGTTAAAGAAAATATTCCTGGTTAGTATGCATAGTGAACAGTCTAATATTTTGAGGTTGACCATCTTTTATGTTTTACTGTGTGTTGCTACTGGAGTTTGAACTAAGAGTCTTTAATTTGCTGGGTTGACCCTTGAAGCTTGAGCTACTCAAGCATTTTGTTAGTGTCACCATACATGGCAATCTTCTTTTTCAAAGGTGGTTTGTTTGTTTGTTTGTTGTTTTTTGCTGGTTGTGGGGTTTATATTAGTTCCCAGGTTCATGTTAAAGATTGCTGAGAATTATACTGGTCACTTGTTTTAAGTAGCACATAAATGTAGCATGGTATTTGTTACTTTAAAAGTGGTCTGTAGCCTTTTCAAGTAGGTTACTTATTTCTGTGGCCATTAGAGGGCAATAAAACATCTTGATTTCAGAATGTTTTACATAGAAAAAATAATTTGTTGTACTGCAGTACCTTCAGTTTGTATTAAAAGTAGTATAAACAGTTAGGAATTCTTGTTCTGTTATCAGAAGCCAGCTAACATATACCTTTTGGTAAATGTTAGTGTCAGAGTCATTTTCACTCTTGTGTTTAGAATGATGATTCATTTGATGACTTTTTAAAAATAACAGTAAATACAAGAAAAGCAGAAACAATTATTCTAGACTAGGTGTATTTCTTTCTTTCTTTTTTTTTTGGGGGGGGTCCAGTCGTGGAGCCTGAACTCTGGGCCTGGGCACTGTCCCTCAGCTCTTCAGCTCAAGGCTAGTTAGTGCTCTACCACTTGAGCCACAGTGCCACTTCCGGCTTTTTTCTTTTTGCTTATGTGGTGCTGAGGAATCGAACCCAGGGCCTCAGGCATGCAAGGCAAGCGCTCTACCACTGAGCCACCTTCCCAGCCCTAGACTAGGTCTATTTCTATGTAGAATGGTAACAAGGGAAAACAATGCCAGGATCAGTGGCACACTTCAGCACTCCCAGCCACTAGAGAAGAGGAGGTTGTCGAGAAAGCGAGGACTTGGTTTTGGTTTTTGTTTTTGGTTGGTCGTGGGGCTTGAACTCTGGGTTTGGGTGCTGTCCCTGCACTCTTTCAGCTCACGGCGAGCACTGTACCACTTGAGCCACAGCACCACTTCTGGTTTTTTTCTAGTGCTTTATTGGAGATAAGAGTCTCACGGACTTTCCTGCCTGGGCTGGGTTTGAACCGCGATCCTCAGATCTCAGCCTCCTGAGTAGCTAGGATTACAGGCATGAGCCACCGGTGCCCAGCTAACAAGGACTTGTTTTTGAGTTTGAATTCTAGCTCTACCACTTAGCCAACTCTATATCTTAAAATTCTTTAAAATTCTTTGTGATACAATTCACACACCATAATCCTTTTATGATATAGTGAAATTTAGTGTTTGAAACATATATCCAAATATTTAAGAATTAAACAGAAAGGAAAATCATTTATATCCAGAATTAGAAGTTACTGTCTTTTCGCCTTCTTAAATGTATTTAAACTAATGGTTGTAGTAATTTGAGAGAAAACAGAATAAAAACTGAACAGAACTAAAGCAAGAAGTACAAGTCTATACACTGGTTTCCAGATAGTTTTGTTAGGTAATTTTAGGAAAATAACTATAATGCTTCTAAGGTTAATCATACATTCATGAGTCTTTGTATTATATGGTTTTATGTGATGTAATTTGTCACATTTCCCCTTAAAAGATGATGTCAAATGTACAGTAAGATATCTTTAGAAAATCTGTACTTGGTCATTGAGCAAGGGTGGCTCAAAGTTAGGAACTTTGTCAATTGTTTTCTGCCATTAATTGAAAGGATATTCTCATTTTTTTAAGGTTAACACCTAAAATTGGTTTTCCATGGAGTGAGATCCGCAATATTTCATTTAATGACAAAAAGTTTGTTATAAAGCCAATTGATAAAAAGGCACCTGTAAGTAGAATGGTTTATTTTCCTTGTGTTTTATGTATTCTTTGAATTTCTGCTAGTTTCTTTCTTGTGATGTCACATGGAAGATGACATCAATCACTTACTAAATCGCTTCTAAGGAACATGATCTTAGGTCTTTCCATACTTTAAGTTTCCAAGTGTTTCTAAGTGCTGCAGTAATGAAGATTACTAAAGCACAAGGTTTACATTTTTACGAGATAGTTTTATTTTAACGAAATTCAGTTATGAAGTAGGTGATATGCAATCACTATTCCTAAGAAACAATATCTAAAAATTATTTATTGTTTATTGGTCACTAGAATGTAGAGATAGCCCTATTCTAAAATTAACTCTTAATAGAATATTGTGTTAAGGATTCTAATTTTGAAGCATTGACTTTAGATTTCAACAGATTTTTAAAAATTCTTTGGTGTCAGAGCAGATATACTCTACTGCTTTTTTAGTTATTGAAAAGATGAAAGAGAGGACATTTCTAAGTCATAGAAAACAGCCATAAACAAGGACCAACTTTGACATTAATGACAAAGGCAAACCATAACCCTCCTCCTCTCGTGTGGAAGGAGAGGTGCTCATAGTTACTGTGGAGAAGAAGAAAGAATGGCCCTCACTATATCTACATTGAGAACATGTTAGCCCCTTTCCATAACCCTCAGAACACGAAGTAGTGTGTTATTTGTATGGAAGTATATCATATATGGAACTGTGAAATTGAACCATTATCTACCATGCCATTAGGACTCAAACTTCACTTTGAAATTCAGTGAATTGTTGTGAAATATTATCCTAGGAAGTATTTAAATTTGGAACATTTTGTGTTCAGGATTTTGTTTTTTATGCACCTCGTCTGAGAATCAATAAGCGGATTTTGGCCTTGTGTATGGGAAACCATGAACTATACATGCGAAGAAGGAAGCCCGATACTATTGAAGTACAGCAGATGAAGGCTCAGGCCAGGGAGGAGAAACAGCAAAAACAGTTGGAAAGGTATGCATTTATAGCCTTTTATTTTAATTGATGTACTCTTAATTTCATGTGATTCTTTTCACTGTATTAAGATTGAAAGACAATGTTGAGTATGTAATTTTTGAGGTAGAAATTGACATATTTCTAAGAAACAGCTCTTTACAACTTCATAGATGTCTTTCTTAGAGTAGTTTGAAATTTTCAGATTTCTTTTACTTATAACATTTCTTGGGGCTGGGAAGGTGGCTCAGTGGTAGAGCGCTTGCCTTGCATGCATGAGGCCCTGCGTTTGATTCCTCAGCACCACATAAGCACAAAGAAAAAAGCCGTAAGTGGCACTGTGGCTCAAGTGGTAGAGGGCCACCCTTGAGCTGAAGAGCTGAGGGACAGCGCCCAGGCCCAGAGTTCAGGCCCCATGACTGGAACCAAGAAAAAAAATTAATTTTAGGATAAGAATGTACTACATGTTTAACTTTGAAATAACTCAGCTGAAAAATTAGATACTGAGTGTTTCTCTAATTTTGAATAAGATGTCATTGAGAGTTTTAAAAATGGAATGAATTGCTTAAAGTCCTATCAACCCTGGAATCAGATTACTGGGTTCAAACAACACAATTCGTGAGTTTGAGTTTAGATTAATTTAGTTTATGCTTTATTTGGAAAAACAAATTAGAGACTCAGATTTAACATTTATTAAGGAAGTAATTTTAAGGCACTACGATCTGTGGGAATGGAGTAATTTTTACAGTTGTGTGCTTTTGGATTTTGTGGTTCTATTCTTACACATGGTCTTTATTTAAGGTCTTTTATCATTTAAGGTCTTTTATCATTAATGAAGAGTTACGTACGTGCAATGTTCTGCACTGGACATCTGTCTGTCCTTTATTCTCATCACATAGATAGGAGTACGTTGTGGCTGTTTCTTAATAGTCTGCTTAATCAGTACAATTTGGTAATAGTGCTGTAGTTCAGTTTCATTGAAGCCAGGAAGGAAACGGAAGATAACAGTTTCTTTTCTGGCATAATAATCTATAGTTCCTTTTGGATACGTACTATGCACTTCCATGAGAATTTCTTGTACACAGTAGGTATTCAGTAACTATCTAACTATTATTCTAGCTACCTCAGGATTGGCAATCTTTTAGGAATGGCATGACTAGTTTTCATTTAGTCCTTGCTTTATAGGTCAGAGAAAAATGGCACACTTACTCCATTTTTCAGTAAGATTTTTGCCCCCATCTTGCTTCTGGCCAGGGTTCCATTAGTCGTTCTGCTTCCTCATCTCATTCACCTCCATCCCTGTAGGAGGGTGAAAGTAGCATCGGTTAGGAAAAGCTAAATAAAACCAGAACCCATTCCAAGAAGAGGCTCCATATTTGAGAGCTGGACCTGAAGTGCTCTGCAGGTCTCAAGATTTGGTTTTACACATTAAATTCTTTAGATGTACCTTGGGTCCTGGCAGAAGGCAGGAAAGTCACTGTCTGGGGACGTACATGGTAGCCATGGGTATGAATGGGATAGGCTGATCAACATCCTTTGGTGGTGAACAGCAGCCTCTAGACTTTGCCGAGGAAACTGGGAAATGAACATTCTATTAAACTTTATCATTTAGCTTTTCTAATGGGCAGAAACCTCCAAATCAGCTCTGCTTATATATGCTTTTTAGGTTGAAAGAACATGCTGTAGTCTCAAGTCCCAGGGGCTCTTTCTCCTGGGTGTTGGGAAGTACCTTGTAGGAAACTGAAGAGCTTTCCAGGCATGAGTGAGTTCAAAGCCCTTACTTCTTAAGTGCTGGAATGGGGTCCTTTACACTTCCTGTGTAGCCTGATGTATGTATAGCAGGGTATTTGTCTTGTAGTTTGCAGACTTAGAGCACTTTTGTTTGCTCCAAAGTCAAATAGGTGCAGATGGGTATCTAGAACCTGTAGGAATTTCATAATATAGGTTTGTAATGTAAAACAGACTAGAAATGTGCTTTTGTGCCTGGAATTCAAAATTAACACTAGATGGCAGTAATGTCTTTTGTGAAATGTTGAACAAGTGTTAGGGATAAACCAAACTGATACTTTTTAATGGGAAAATTACTCTCATTGATATTGAAGTAGTAATTTGAACATAGGTCAAACATATTAAGTAACAGTCTCACATCTGACTTCTCTTCATCTTTTTGGCTTTGGGCCACAGCATGAGTCTGACCTATGGTGGGATATTGGTAGATATAGCATCAATGAATTTGGCTATATTTAAAAGAAACACTCAGGCCCTTCACCAATACAGCTTAGCATTATTTCTCATGGAGCTCTGGTCATCTTTTTTTTTTAACAGCATTAAATATCTGTTGACATTCTAATGAAGTTGTCAAAATTGTTAAATTCATTTTATTCTAGGCATAAAGGGTACTACCCCAAATTTTTGTTGACTCATTTCAACTACTGGAAATCATTGACCTTCCAGGCCATTTTCCTGTTTAGGATACTTGTGTTTCCTTTAAACCTTTGTTATTTGCCCACTGGAAGGCTCATGCTAATCTTAAGAAGGCACTTTCCTGGGGTAGGCAACTGTACAGTTTTTTGGGGGTTTTTCTTGTTGGTTGTGGGGCTTGAACTCTGGGCTTGGACGCTGTCCTTGCACTCTTCAGCTCAAGATGAGTGCTCTACCACTTGAGCCACAGTACCACTTCCAGTTTTCTGATTGTTCATTGGAGATGAGAGTCTCGTAGAGTTTCCTGCCCAGGCTAGCTTTGAACCGCGATCCTCAGATCTCAGCCTCCTAAGTAGCTAGAATTATAGGCATAAGCCACTGGCACCTGGCTCTGTACAGCTTTTAGGATGTTGACATATCAATTGTCAGAGTTCATCCTATATATAAGGGGAAAATCCCCCATTGCCTTAAAAATAGGCTCTGTATACCATTTTCTATGTTCTATAATGTTCTAAGTTTTTAATAGTTAATCTGTCTTCATTATGACCCTATAGTGAACCTAGCACGTGTATCTACTCAATGAGTGTAACAGCATCGCCCTATATTTTTAGCATTCCATATTTTGGATATAAGTGAATTTAACCTTTCAAATTTGTAACATAGAAATTGCAATTCCTTCTAAGGGCACAATTAGAAAATGAAAAGAAAAAGAGAGAAATAGCAGAAAAGGAAAAAGAAAGAATAGAACGTGAAAAGGATGAGCTAATGGAGCGTTTGAGGCAAATTGAAGAGCAGACGATGAAAGCCCAAAAAGGTAAGCTGCTTTTAGACATGAGGGCAAAGTCCTCACTCTGTGATCTCAATATAGTATTTCCATGTCATTTTATTTGTCATGTAAGGACAGTTGCACTATTGTAAGCCAGATGGGTGAAATCACATATGTTTAAGGCACTTTTGAATTCTGTGGTGCTCCTTTCTTTCATTTAGTTTAGACTTACTACTATTGAAGTTTTCAAAAATAAAACCACATTCTATACCTTACAGCATTAAAACAAAGGCATTTATAGAGTGCTTCATGAAAATTTAAGTACTTGAAAATGTTTTTTCTTGTTATGACTGTACAAAAATTTTTGAAAGGACGCCTAGAAAAAGACTTTATATTAGAATACACTCAAGTTGGAGGTATTCTAGCATGTGTGAGTCCCTGGGTTTGATCACCAGATAGAGGAACTCTGTTTTTTGTTTGCTTTTGGTAATTACCCAGGCAGCATGTAGCCAAAATACTATAGAGTGTGTAGAAAGCATATAAAGGATATATTGAGCAGTTTATATGAAATAACTTTAGGATATACCACTTTTACTAAGGTAGCAGAGCAAAATAAAACATTGAACAAAGTAAAATGTTTTGGACTTTTCTAAGCATTAAGATCTCAGGGTAATATGCCATCTATGATTGTAAAACTAATTTTCTGACAACCAGAACTAGCCATTCAACTGTGGGAAATAGTAGTTTCTTAAATAAATCCCTATTTGTCTTCAGAGGTGACCAGAAGGAAAGTCAGAACAACCAATCATCTTTCTAATTCCAAATGGATTAGAAATAGTTTTTTTTTTAACCCCTGTTCTCTTAGAAACACTGAATTTTCTTAGTACTAAAGCCATACTTCTCAGAGCTATAGAATTGGAAACTAAGTTTAGCGTCCAGTTGCCTGTGAAACATTTGTTTACAGGCCAGCCTCAGAGCAGAAGTTGTTTCTTTGAATTCCAGTTTGATTCTATTTCTCCCACTTCAGGTGCAATATAATCAAATATATATGAAATGCCTACTTTAAGTTGTATTGTGCGAATAGAAGCATTTAGCATGTATGGAAGCAAAGGTGTAGTTTATTAAAATATATGTATATAAGTAAAGTGAGATCTTATGTAGTAAGTGCCACATGACTACGCAGAAATAATGATGAAATGTGTGGATTGGCAGTGGATCCCAGAGGGACTCACATTTAAACAAGTAACCTGAGGTCAGCACCATGTGCTCAGAATAATCTGCCTTACACTAGCAGATGTTAAGATTAAATCATACAACTCTTACATCGTTGCTTACTAAATCTTTTAATCTCATTCATTTAGGATGTATAATAAAAATATTAATGATTTTCATTACAAAAAACCACTCAAAGAAGCCCTGAAGAATATAAGAAAGCTAGACCATGAGAAAGAATATAGACCATCCCTATCAAGACAATTCAAATCAGTCATCTTAAGGCAAAGGACATCCAGTTTGTTTTTGTTTTTTCTAATAAGGCTTTGCTCAACTGTCTTAAAAGCTACATGATTAATCTGTGCTTAGCTTCCCATTCAAATGCATTAACTTTGGCTATACCTAATTAGTAATGTTTCATAGAATAAACTGTTTTTAAGAAACTTTTTTTACACATTAGCCAGCATTGTTACATAACTTCATTTATGTTTTTTAATCATCCTGATGAGACATTTGACATGAAATATATCCCAACCTGTGTCAGTTACTCTTACCAATAGATATCAAAATGAACTCTCATCTCCAATAAGACAAACTATAGAAGAAATTCTGGAGTATAATGACTTCTTTCATTCTGGATATTTAGTAAAGTACCTGTGTGTGCTAGGCATTGTTCTAGATGAACTGAACACAGAAAGTCTCCTCCCTGTTTTCATGCAGCTTTTATTTTATTGAGGGGCCACCAATAACCTAAACAAATGGTAAAATCATTTAGTTTGAATCAACTATGATAGATAATATGATACCTACCTACTGTGTCGACTTTAGATATATAATTAGGGGCAAAGCTTTAATTCTCTTATCAACATGAACTGCTATTCTAAAAAAGCCAGACTCATTGATAAGTTCTACTGTAATTCTAGACTTTTATGAACAAAGTAGGCAAAATATTGATAATTCATCTCATTTTAATCTCCTTTGCAGTGGTTTTTACTGAACCATGGCCTGATTGAGCAAATAGTTAGGATACATAGGCCTTATGTCCCCACAGTGTGAAAGCATTCATCTAGAATACCTGAATGAGTGTGCATGGATGAGCCTCCAGTAAAACATGGTCTTCCAAAAAAGGCTTGAGGTTTGGCTCATTCTTATCAGTTAAATAGAAAGGGAATCATTTATGAGAAGACTAGGATATATCTCATGTTTTCAAAGTTCATGTACAACATTTTAAAAGAAACTTACCAGATTTTTATTTCAATTTTTAGCATACTGTCAGGCAGCTATTGATTTATCTACCATTTGAAAATTTTAAAGACATTTTAAAAGCTGAATTAGGGAATGAACAGATTTTGTTATGAAATCAAGCACTGTATAATTTGTCTTATTGTTGCAATAAAAAGTACACATCATAAAATTTACTATCTTGGGCTCACTGGGTTTGATTGCTCAACACCACATAAGCAGAAAAAAGTTGGTAGTGGTGCTGTGGCTCAAGTGGTAGGGCTAGCCTTGAGCTGAAGAGCTGAGGCCCAGAGTTCAGGCCCCATGACAGACCAAAAAAACCCCCCAAAACAAAAAACTAACTTACCATTTCTAAATTTATCTTTCAGTGATAGTACATATATTTGTTTTGAGCATTCACCACTTTCTGTAACTCTTGAACTTATAAAACCAAAACTCTACCTGTTAAACAGTAACCTCTTATTCTTCACTGCCTGAAGCCCCCAGCAGCTACTTGCCTTTATGATTTTGCTTACTCTACCTGCTAAGTGGAATCCTGTACTGTTTGTCTTTTAGTAACTGGCTCACATCACTTAGCATAATGGTCTTGAGGTGTATAACTGGCTCACATCACTTAGCATAATGGTCTTGAGGTGTATCCATGTTGGTCCCTGTCAGGATTTCCTTTTTAAAAGACTGGGCTGGGCCTTTGTTGATGCTTGAGTTGCTTTTACATTTTAACTGATGTGAAGAATGGCACTACTAATACAGGAATGCAAATGTTTGAGTTCCTGCTTTCAATTCTTTAAACTGGTTTGTTTACATGAATTCATGTCATCATGCCTTAGGAATGTATCTATGCCAGTAACAGTTTTTAGTAATTCATTTAGGAACTTCATTTCTTAGATTTTTCTTAGACTGCTGTTCTCTAATAAAGTTAAAGATATGAAGTGCCCCAAACCCAAAAGTTTGAGTGCTTACTTGATGCCATGAGTAGAAAATTCCACACTTGGCCACACGTCACAGGTCTCATTTACAACATAGGTGCACTAGAAACACTGCATAAAATTGCCATCATGCTGTGTATATAAGGTATACATAAGCAAGGAGTTCGTGTTTAGATTGGATCCCATCCCTAATTTGTGCTTTCGGTCTGTTGTAAACACTCGAAATTAACACTCAGCAAGTGCACTACTGAGTCACAACCAGTTCTCTCCACCTTTTTTTGAAGTTTTTGTCATCTTGAAGTCAGCTTCAAATAGAGAGGTTAATTTTTTCTAATAAAGGTATATGCTTCTAATTTTGACATAACTGGAATTACAAAATGTTTTCTTGTCTTTGCAGGTGTTTTTTTAAGGGGGAATGATGGGATGGAGGACTGGAATTTGAACTCATGGTCTCATGCTTCCTAAGCGGGCATTGTTATTTATCTGTTATGCCCTTACTTTTGCCCTAGGCTAGTCTCAGACCATGATCTCTCCTCATTTACCTCCTGAGTAGTTAGGACTGTAGACATGAGCTACCATGCCTGGATAAACTACTTAATAGATTCCTTAAAACTGCTAGTCTTTTTAACAAAGGTCAAAATGAATTCAATGTGTATTAAGATAGAGGCTAAGTTTTAAGCTGTTCACAGAAGATTCTTGGCTACTGTGTTGGTATTACTCAGGAATGAGAATTAATTATCCTTTGGATATTGTGAATATATATATATATACACGTACACACACACACACACATATATATATACAAATATACATATATGTGTATATATAATGTGTGTATGTGTATATAACACACAGAACTAGAAGAACAGACCCGAAAAGCTCTAGAACTGGATCAGGAACGAAAGCGAGCAAAAGAAGAAGCAGAACGGCTAGAAAAGGAGCGTCGAGCTGCTGAAGAGGCCAAATCTGCTATAGCAAAACAAGCTGCTGACCAAATGAAGAACCAGGAACAGCTTGTAAGGAATTGTCTTTGGTCTTTCTTAGTCGAAGATAAATCTAAAACTTGTCATTTCTGTCTTTAGAAAACCTGAAGCTAAACCAAATCTATGATTTATTTATAAATGGAGATCATTGCGAACAAGATTCTCAATATTCATTTAGACTTTAGTAAGTTCTGCAATAGCCAACTAAACAATTGGCTAAAATCTATGAAAGAAAAATAGTAATATCAGTATAAAAATAGAACTTGAGTTACACATTTTAAGTCCCTGCTATTGGGGCAGGATTAACTACTTGTCTATAGATTAATAAAAATTATTTTTACTTTGTCTCCTTATTAATTACTTTAGAAGCCTATGATACTAAGATCTTTAAGAATATTGCTTTTAAAAAAATGGAAAGTTGGGCTGGGAAGGTGGCTCTGTGGTAGAGCGCTTACCTTGCATGCCTGAGGCCCTGGGTTCGATTCCTCAGCACCACATAAGCAAAAAGAAAAAAGCCGGAAGTGGCACTGTGGCTTAAGCGGTAGAGCACTAGCCTTGAGCTAACGAGTTGAGGGATAGCTCCCAGGCCCAGAGTTCAGGCCCCACGACCGGGCTCCCCCTACCCCCCAAAAAAAATGGAAAGCCAAGAAAAAACATAAAACAACTGAAGCATATATTATTATGTTAAACTGTTTTATTCAAAATATATTGTTTTTTTCTAGTCCTGGTAATTGTATTGTTGATTTTAGGCAGCAGAACTTGCTGAATTTACTGCCAAGATTGCACTTCTAGAAGAAGCCAAGAAGAAAAAGGAAGAAGAAGCTACTGAGTGGCAACACAAAGTAATCATATGTGGTTTATTGACTAACTATTCTGTACTCATTGCTAAGCCCATTGTGCTGACTTTGTGCCCAGTACTTGGGGAATACAGAAGAGGTGATTCCTTTCTGTGAGAACAAGACAGATGTCTAGGGAATCCATACACATATAAACTGGGTCTTTAATAAATTAGTTTGGGGAGATAGGAAAAATACGGAATAGTTAGAAGTGAACCCACACAGAAAGGAATTGACTAAGTATAGGAAATACAGATGTTTATGATAGGTTTAAAATAAATGACCAGTGCTCAGAATTTAGGTCCAGAAATGGGAGACATGTCTAATCTTGACTGCCGAGGCAAGGTCATAGAGAATACATACAGACGTCGGTTTCAGTGTTCCAGAATAGCACTGTAGCAGAATCAGGTGTGATTTTATAAAAGTAACCTATTTATAATATATGAAGGGTGGATTGGGATATTGGATACTTAAAGGATAAAAATAGGAAGGGAAAGTTAAGAGGCATTCTATGATAGACTGGAAAAAGGTGTGACGACCATTTTGGGGATATACATTTGTTGGGAGGATTTATATTGCTGATAAGAGTTCCAAAGTACATGACAGTCTCCTTTTGGAGCCCACAAGTGTAAAGTCATGTTTAGTTGGAGGGGTGAAACATACAAGATAAGGAGAAAGCTGGACCCTGGTGGGCCAAGCCTGTTATCCTAGTTACTCAGGAGGATCATGGTTCTAGGCCAGCCTTACATATAATTCAAGAAACCCTTCCTCAGCCAATAGCTGAGCATGGTGATGCATTTATGTCATCCTTGCTATGGTGGAAAGCATAGTTTAATTCAAACTTTACATCACATCAGTTCTTAAGATTCACTCACCAATTGTAATTTTTTATGCTCCAAGATATATACTTGTGATTCTTCTACAGTAAAATGTGCAATTATGGAAAATGCTTTTACTGTAAAATTTTCTTTTTACAATTGTATGTGTGCCTACAGAAGGGATGCAGTTATTCTTCTTATTAGACTACTGTTGTTATTAGAAGTTATACTTTATTTAGAGGTGGCTTAAACAGCTTCAGAGAGAAACTTAAAAATGTGTTACAGACCAGTCCTATGAACTTCAAACAGTTACTATATACAATTAGAAATGCACAGAAGAGAAAATTATATCTTACAGTATTATAAAACCCTAATGTATATCCTCTCAGAACATACTTTTACTATTCCTGTGTGTGTGAATATACACACTTATGTATTTGAATTGAGGTCTTACTGTACATGTATTTTTGTTTTAGCGAATACTCATTTAAAATTAGACTATATTAGCCAGTCACTGGCTAATCCCAGTTACCTGCCTGTAATCCCAGTTACCCAAGAGACTGGTCTGAGGTTTGTGGTTCAAAGCCAGCCTAGGCAATTCTGTCCAAGTAATTCTATCCAATTAATTGGCAAAAAGCTGGAAGTGGAGCTGTACCTCAAGTGGTAGAACACTAGCCTTAAGTGAAAGAGCTCAGAGCATCCAGACCCTGAGACCAAGACAGTTTATACATTTGGTGTAGCATTCTTGAGCATTGCATATCAAGCAGGCACATGCATTTTTAGTCATGGTGGATAATCATGGCGAGAACTCATTTTATTTTTGTATAATTTGGTTTTAAAGTTACTTGCTGCTATTCTGTAAGAATAGAGATTTCATTACTGAAATTTTGTTAGGTAAGAAAAATTGATTCTTTAAATTATCAAGAGTTGTTCATCAGCTTATTTTTTTAATGTTCAGGCTTTTGCAGCCCAGGAAGACTTGGAAAAGACCAAAGAAGAGTTGAAAACTGTGATGTCTGCCCCCCCTCCACCTCCACCACCACCAGTCGTACCTCCAACAGAAAACGAACATGATGAGCATGACGAGAATAATGCGGAGGCCAGTGCTGAGTTATCCAGTGAAGGAGTGATGAACCACAGGAGTGAGGAAGAGCGCGTGACAGAGACCCAAAAGAACGAGCGCGTGAAGAAGCAGCTTCAGGTATTCCGTTGCTTGATAAAAAAGTTTGTTTTCTCTACCTGAGGTACAACTACTTCAAAAAAACGTAAGGGTTTACAAGCTTTAAACACTGCTGACACTGGGATTGGTTTATATTTGTCCTCCAGTCATGTCTCATGTTTTCTATATCTGGTTGTATTTGCAAATGCTCATTGGTCAACTTGTGAGTGTTAAACAGAAGTACATGTTTAATTGCAAAGATAAGTAATACATTGAACATATTACTTGGCAGAAATGGCCAGCTAATTCACAGGACTAGATCAAGATTAGAAATTTTACTGTTACTATAGCTTTCCTTTTTTAAGTGGTAAAATATTTAAAATATTAGAAAAAAAATGAAGGTAAGGTGGCAGTTGAAATATAGTAGTGCTTTTCCCTCATGGTATAGATTTGAGATCTTATAGTAATATTCCCCTATAGTGACAACCTTGAACTTGACAAAGTTATTTCATTAATTGGATGAGAAGGCAAAGGAAATATACAGTCTTCAATGTTACGGTTGACAAGTAGAAATGGAAGGCCATTGTCTTCCTCCTCAAGCTCCATCACCATTACTAGAATTAAAGTAAGCTTGTACACCCTAATTAAGATTACAACCTCCCAGCGGAAAGTTGTATATGTTAAGAAGTGAAGAATTTCATGTATATGTGTTTTTGCATCTTTAAACCATTTTCTTAAAGTTTAAGAACAGTCATACTTTTTATTTTTCAAATATAGGCATTAAGTTCAGAATTAGCCCAAGCCAGAGATGAAACCAAGAAAACACAAAATGATGTTCTTCATGCTGAGAATGTTAAAGCAGGCCGTGATAAGTACAAGACACTTCGACAGATTCGACAAGGCAACACAAAGCAACGTATTGATGAGTTTGAAGCAATGTGAGAGCTGTTAATTTTGCATACATGTCCTTCATAAGCTGAACCACCAACAGAGAAAAGCAGGCCTTTGCAGATGTGATGGAATGCATCCCACCTTGCCAAAGCACTTTTATACCAGTTTGACTATGATGGCTAAAAGGAAATTTAAGGGGAGCTCTTCAATATTAAGGCAGTGCGATATCATACTTGGTTTTCTTTTCCTTTTGGGTCAGAATGGAGAATGGTGTTCCATCACCTCCTTTCACATTTTTCAGTTTTCATTTTATTTTCTGTTGAAGATTAACACTAATGATCATGTCTGACAAATGTGTATGTGTGGGTTGAGCAACTTTGTACATTTTAAAGGATAATGGTGAACATCTCAATGAGAACTGTTTTCCCTTGCCCTTTTCATGTTTTACCTGCATGTGTTTCCACATCCTCTCACTCACATTATCAGTGTGCCCTCCATGCCAACAGCCATAAATTATGCTGTCACACAGATGATTGGCAGTGTTGAAGATGATGGTAGGTAGCAGTCATTAATCGTTATGTAGAAGGTGACTTCATTATGAAAAGGATTAGCATATTTAATAGTACTGTGTGCAGCTGGGGGTTATTTTTTTTCTTAATCCCAGTTTAATTACATTGGATATTTGTTATTTGTTTACTTAATTAGTCATCTTTACAGATAAAGTGATTAGTATTTTATTTCCTATTATCAATCCTTTGGTGATTTTCTTTGCCTGCCGCTTCAGAGGTGCAGACAGCAGGTAGTTCCTGCGAGAGTTGATTAGTGAAACACTGCCTGAAAATGTTGTCTCTGAAAGACTCAGAGACTTGCTTTTTCAATAAGTTGATTTGAAAAACATGTCTAATAAAAGAAAATATATATTTGTTGGTAACTGGTTTCAATTATTAAACAAACAAACATGGACCTTTCTGGAAGGGCAGCATATGAAAACATCAGTCCCAAGAAAGGGACAGTAAATACTACCTCACTACAACCCATGCGGGGACTGGTTATTCAAACACAATGGTGTGTGTAAGCTATATGTTTTATAATACAAACAGTGTGAATCATGAAGGAATACTTAGGAGATTTCATTTTCCTTCAGAATATCTGAGTGCTAATTTTTTGACTGCCTTTTTGTTGAGTTGATTGTGGGCTCTGATTTGTATTAAATGATAAATTTTCACTGGTATACTATTTTTCGGGGAGAGGGGAGTATTCTGTGTGTGTGTGAGAGAGAGAAAGTGCACGTGTGTGCGTGTGTGTGTGTGTGTGTGTGTGTGTGGAATATTACTTGATAGCCTAAGAATGTCTATCTTCATTTCTTGAGTTGGTAATTACATAATCATTTGAGTATATTTGTTTCTTAATAACTTCATTTCCTTTCAATCTAAGTAAAAAACTTAAATTTGGTTTGTTAATCCTGTTTCAGAAATTATAATTTTAGGTTTTATTTAAATTATATCTTACTGAAATCTTCCTGTTAGAAAGATTTTCTAATATTTTTATTGTGAAACACCTGGATTTGAAGATACAGAATGCCTTGTTTTCTCTGTGTGGTTCAGCTACTTTCCATTTGGTAATGTGCAGTCAAATTTACATTCTCTATTAAAATGCCATTTTATTAAACATTTTCATACACAGTAGATTCAAATTGTGTCTGAAAATACCTTTTACGCTTTTTTTGATTTTGCTGACTTAATGGATTAATCTGGGCAAACATGAAGAGGAAGTGTTTTGTTTAATATATTTTTGAAGTCTCCAGGACAAAAGATAACTGGTTCATCTTGGAGTAGCTGCTGTGTGGTGATTGTGTACACACTTCAAACACTCTGGTAGACCTTACCATTCTTGCTCCGAAATAAAAATGCTTTTCCCAGGCATTAAAGCAATTTTCAAAATTGGTAAAACCTCAACTCCACTCATTTGAATTGTGTGCACAACCATTGTTAAAGATTTTTTCAGTGTTAAAATAGTACCAATTTTATTTGCTATTCATAATCTATTAGTAGATTAGGATTAAAATGGATTCAATCCATTTTTGAAGCCTGTGTGAATTTTCTAAATAGGAACAGCCATTACAGTAGGGGTTTTCATCCTGATTAAACCAGTTACATCTTTTCTCATTAGCAGTCAAGAACATATGTTCATATAGCAATGTTAAAATCCACTAATGATTATCATATAATGTAAAAAATCCACTAATGAATATCTGATGAATTCCAGTAGGCTCTTTAGCATAATTTTGTGTTGTACAATAAAATTACAGTTACAGCTCTAATTTTGGATAATATTCACTGGTTAACAATAAAGTGACAAAAGCTCATGCCCTCAAGGTTCACTGTTGTTATTTAACATGGTTTTCTTGTATATTTCCTAAGAATTATAATCTCTCTGAGCCATGAATCATCACATATTAAAAATGAGAAGTGGATAGAAAAGTTTTAAAATCCTCATATAGTCACTCTTTTCCCCAAATTATACCTTTTTTTAAACTAAGGGAATACCAGTTATTAGCAAATACTTTGGTAAAAAATAAATAAATCACTCTCAGTAACAGAAGGTAATTTAGGCTTTTTAGTCACTGCTTTCCTTGTATAGTATTTAGTTTCCTTTCCTTTTGGGAGATTGTTTCATTGTCATCAATTGACTTAACAAATTCAAAGTTATATTACAGATCATTTACCACAAATGTAGAAGCTAAATGCTGTTTTTTAAAGTATTTTACTGATTTTTCACAAAGATTTTTTTTTTTCTTTCTTTGATAGAACTAGGGCTTCTCAGTTCCTTAAGCAGGCACTCTATAGTTTGAGACACACCTCAGCTCACAATGATTCTTATTCAGTATATAGTAGTATTTGTCATGACATTATTTCTATTCCCAAGGACAGGTAATTTCATTACTGTGATTCTGTAATAAAAGAAAATTTTCAATATAATGTTTTGCTTTTTTGGCGGGGTGGTGTATGTGTGCATGCGCCCATCCCAGGGCTTGAACTCAAGGTGTACTCTGGTCCTGAGCTTTTGTGTTCAAAGCTAGTACTCTACCATTGAGTCACACAGCTCTACTTCTACCTTTTTGGCAGTTCATTGAAGATAAGTCTCACAAATTTTCCTGGCTGGGCTAGCTTTGAACTGCGATCATTAGATCTCAGTCTCCTGAGTATCTAAGATTACAAGAGTAAGCCACTAGCACTCCGCTTAATGTTTTCCTTTTTTCTAGAGTTTGCTTAGCTTACATTTTGTTGGAATGGGTTTTTAACTTCTTGGCAGTATTGGGGTTTGAACTCAGGCCTTCCTGCTTGCTAGGCAGGCTTTCCTCTGCTTAAGCAAAGAACTTATTGTTTCGATTATTATTTTAATAGCTGTTCTTAAAATTGAAACTCCTTCATATAACTACTTAAAAAGAAAAAAATGTTAGACTTGTGATTTAAAAAAAAAATCTCCCCATGTTTTGTCACAATTTTGATACCATGTAGATTTAGGATGTTTATAGAAGGAAAAACAAGATACATATTCAAAAGCATCAAATTATATGTACATATAATGAAAACATCACATTTAACAAGTTGAAACTAAAGTAGAATTATTAAGTTAGCATTAATTTTCTGAACTGATCAGTAAGTCAAAGCATAGGGATTCCTAGCAAAACAAAAAAAAAAAAAAAAAAGGAAAATAGTGAAATGCACCTACACTAGGAGCAGGATCTGCTCTTAAATTTGTTATAAATTAATAGAACTTTTTTCTTTAAACATAATCTAACCAAATATTCTAGAGCATTCTAAATATTCTCTATTAAAAAGTTCAGTGGATTCTGTAGCTATTTGGTAACAATATAACCTGCAATCTGAGTCCTTGTATTCTGTACGAGAAGGTAGAAAAACTAGAATAGTGATGTTGCACATTCTCATCCTTAGCTTTTCCAATTAAACAATTTTAACTTATTTTTATCCTTAGAAGATCTACTTGATAATAGAGCCATTTCAAGAATTTAAGAGCTGCCATTTCCCTCTGGGAAAGTTTGAGACTCCTTGCTTTGTCTCCTTTCTTTGGCCTCTTACAGTCTTCAATAGAGGAGCTTGCTGATTTGGCGCTATCTCTACACCTTGCTGAAGTGTTTCTAGCATTCCCTGTAGACTTGCTGTGTTAAAAAGATAATAAGATAACTAGTCCTATTGATATGCACGTTTGTGTGGCTCTCTAGCCCCTTAGCTACTTTTACACATTCATACTTAAATATAGCCAGAAACTATTTTTGAGAATGAAGAAACAAGATTTAAATGACTGTGAGCTTTTGTTTTGGCCATCTTAAAATGCTGAACATCAAGTATTAACTCTTAGATCATTTGTATTTATCACAATATCAAGTTACTTTTAGAAATGGCAGGGCAGTATTGTTGATTTGTGTTACTTGTATGCCCAGATTCCTCCAGTCTTACAGCTAGCCAGTTCCTTCCACATGTCAAATTTATTTGCCTAGTCTCCACTTGTATTGAGTCATTTTTCAAATTTGGGTTTGTTATTTGTGCATGTTCTTGACTTTGCTCCTAAGAGTAATATAGCTTGGTTTTTTTTTTCTTTTTGTGGAAATGTGGCATCAGGATATCTGAGATTTATGATAGCCTTGGAAACTTTCCTTCTGATTACACATGGGTTCTTGCACTGTGTTAAAGTTGATGCCGTGATGTCCCCTTTGGTTCTTTCAAATTAAATGTTTTTATGTTTTTACTTTTTAGAACTCAAAAATGCATGTATTTCTTGGCATCATAAGGTGGTTCTCAAGTCTTTGAAATTCAAGTCTAGTATGTGAATCGTATATATCATTGTTCTCTCACTCTATATATTTTGTTTGTTTTTAAATTGGAGATGTTTTAGCTAAAAGCTAAGAATACCATGCTGAAGGAAACTACAGAATAAGACATATCAACTGCAGGACAGTTAATGACTAAACATGAGTATGCCAGATAGGTTTCTCAAGTATGCTTGCTCCTCATAAATTACTATGTCTTCATTTCATAAGTCAAGTTCTAGACATTGGTTGATAATGATATATTAAAAGATAAAATCTGGTTTGAAAGGTTTTTTTTTCTTTCTAATTTTATAGGAAGACTCCAGCTGACAAACCAGATAGTCATTGGTAATATATGTATTCAATTTTGAGAAGTTGATTTTCAATGGAATTTTTAGGGTTTTTGAAGCAGAGCATGTTTGTATAAAATTTGTTAGCTACTTTCACAGGTACAGCGCAATGTGTTCTGTGAGTTGGGCAGCCGTTACACCATCTACCTCCAGAACTTTCCATCATGCCCTTCTTGATCCCCGTACCTGTTAATGCCACCTCCCCCATTCTTTCCTTCAGATCCCAGGTAACTACTACTCTCTTTTTCTATCCATCTGTCTTGAGTTTGAGGTTGCTGGGTACCTCACAGAGTGAACTTGCACAGTAGTTGTCCTTCTGTCTAGAGTATTTGACTTAGAATAATATCCAAGTTGTAGCATGTGTAGATTTTATTGAAGGCTGAATAATAATCCATTGTATGCACATACTGCATTTTGTTTTTTTCCCCCCATCAGCCAGTGGATATTTGGGCCATTAACAATAATGCTACTGTGCAAATGTTACTTATGTGAAAATAGGTTAGATTCCCAGTTTCTCTTTGTTAGAAAACTAAAACTAAGATTGCTGGATTACATGGTAATTTTTTTTAAGAACTGCTATACTATCTTTTATCAGTAACTGTACTGTTCTACACTCTACTAGAAATATGCAGGGTTCTAATTTTTCCATATCCTCACCAACAATTTTTTTATTTTTATTTTTGCTAGTCCTGGGGGCTTGAACTTGGCCTGAGCACTGTCCCTGAGCTGCTTTTGCTCAAGGCTATCACTCTACCACTTGAGCCACAGTGCCACTTCTGGCCTTTTTTTTTGAGTACTTTATTGGAGATGAGAATATCATGGATTTTCCTGCTCAGGCTGGCTTCAAACCACAATCCTCAAATCAGCTTCCTGAGTAGCTAGGATTACAGGTGTGAGCCACCAGTGTCCAGCTTCTCACCAACAATTTTTGGGGGATTTTTTTCCTATTGATAATTGCCTGGTGCAGTGGTTATCTCATTATGATTTTGACTTGCATTTTCTTTTTTTTTTTTCTTTTTGTCGTCGTGGGAGCTGAACTCTGGGCCTGGGTGCTGTCACTCAGCTCTTCAGCTCAAGGATAGCGCTCTACCACTTGAGTCACAGCGCCACTTCCGGCTTTTTTCTGCTTATGTGGTGCTGAGGAATCGAACCCAGGGCCTCATGCATGCAAGGCAAGCACTCTACCACTGAGCCAACTTCCCAGCCTATTGACTTGCATTTTCTTAAGAAAAAAATTTTCCAATCATAAGAGATGTTGGTTATCTTTAAATATGTTTATTGGTCATTTGTATTTTTCCTTTGGAATAACATCCTTGTTGGTGTTGAAATATAGGAGTGATTTATATTTAGTATTTAAGATAATTAATGTCATCCTAGGATTTAGAATGTTAATCTCTTATCAAATATGACTTACAAATATTCTTTCCATCCTGTGGGTTTGTCACTTTTGGTTTTTTGAGACAAATTCCACTGTGTAGCTCATGCTGGCCTTGACTCCCAGATTCTTTACTCTCACTGGGATTATAAGCATATATCATAATGCCCGGATCTTTTTTTACTCTTGGTAGTATTTTTTGATGCATAGAAATGTATTGATAGCTGGAAATAATAGGCATGTGCCACAATGCCTAGCTGTCTCTAGTTGTCTTCTTTTAAACAAGGAACTTTCTAATGAAGATATTATAAAGGAGACAGGACCACAGGGATGCTATACCTAGTAGACAAGAGATGAAAGGCAAATAGCCAATAAGGCTACACAATGTGAGTTACTAGATTCAGGAGTGATCTTATATTCCAGGTTTCACTCTTAGATGTTATTCAAAAGGTTTTCCAATTAATGGTATTATGAAAGAATGGCATGGCTTTATTCCCTTTTCCATAAATAAGATATACATATCTGTGCATTCATTTATAGCTGGGATTTACAGAGCAATTGCTATTTATGGAAACTATCATTGGAGTTATAGGACATAAGAGGCCCCATGACTGTCAAGAAAACTAGGTGAGCCAGACTCAAATTGAGTTGAGACAAACTCAAGGTATAGGAAGACTACCAAGCGGAGAAGAAAATAGAGGTGAAATATCCAAGAGTTAAACAAGTGACAGGTCACCATGTTGAACTTTCAGTTCCATTCAGTATTTTATTTATTTATGTACTATATGATAATCCAGTGACTTCAGTGCTTAATTTTAGATTAGGTATTTCTCTTGTGCCTATAAACTTTGCTGTTAGTTCCCAAATACTTTACTTGACTACAGATATTTTAGAGATGATAGCCTGCATTTGTTTGGTAGGGTCAGGCATGGTGGCTCACAGTTGAAGACCAGTCCTTTTGGTTCACTCCTGTGATGCTAGCAATGAGGGAAGGCAGAGAGAAAGGAGAATCACAAACTCCAAGGCTGGCCCCAGGCAAAAATGGAGACCATAGCTGCAAAACAACTAAAGCTAAAAAGACTTGGGGGTATGGCTCAAGCAGTAGGATGCTTGATTAGCAATCTTGAAGCCTCAAATTCAAACTCAAGTACTGGTAGGAAGAAAAACAAATGCTAAGGATAACTCATTTTAACAAGACTGTCCCTAGTGGTTTGCAGCTTCCCCCTTCCTCAAAAGTTGGAGCCAGGGAGGCGCCAAGGACTTAGCCTTTGTGTTCACCCTTCTCTCCATTGCTCTTTTAGCCATGCCAGGGCTGCATGTTCTCATCTCTGCCATCTGTCACCACGGAATGTTCTGGGAAAGCTCAGAAACTGTTGGTTTCGGATCAAACTCCAGTCAGATATCTAACTTAATCCATAATGTAGGAACTTCAGGGGTACATTCCCAGGGTCATCTGCTTGCATTAGGAAATGTTTTGAATTTTTTATCCAAGACATTTAGGGTTTTATCAGATACATAGCCAGTATGCCTGGCAGTTAGTCTCTGGGCTGTGTGTGAGGCAGGATGAATAAATGAAGGGGTTTTGGATTTCAGTTTTCTTTTGAGAAGTACTTAGTCTGTTTAGTACTTAGTCTCTTAGTAGTTTTACAATAAGTGAGCACTTACTGTAGTAAATGTGGACTGCTGCTACTATAGTCTTGGTCTGGTTAGGTTAACACATAAGCACTTCTGGCATTTTTTTTTTTTTTGGTTGGTTATGAGGCTTGAACTCAGGGCCTAGACACTGTCCTAGTGCTCGTTTGCTTAAAACTAGTGCTCTACCACTTTGAGCCACAGCACCACTTCCAGTTTTTGAGTGGTTACGTGGAGATAGGAGTCTCACAGGGACTTTTCTGTCTGGGCTGACTTTGAACCACGATCCTCAGATCTCAGCCTCCTGAATAGCTAGGATTACAGTGTGAGCTTGTGTGGCATATATTTTTGTCCATCTGTAGGTAGATGGCTATTGATTATTTGTACCCAATCCCTTTGGATTTCTTTTTTCTTTTTAATCTTATTTGCCTCTTAAGGATTTTACTTGTGATTCTCTCTCAAAAAAAGTGTTGGTCAGCAAACATTTATTGACAGGGTTCTAGGCCCTGTGCCAAGTCTGGAGAGACAGAAAGACATGGTCTGTCCTTGGCAGGAAATAATGAGTGGCTCACTCCCAGCAGCCAGGACAATCTGCATCTGTGTTGTGGAGATGAAGCTGTTTCTTTAACTTCTTCATATTGGAGTCTTAGTCCTTCTCCATTGGCTCTCGACTCTTGGTGACCTTATTCAGTGCCATTTTATCTGTCATCTCTATGCTGGAAACAAACTTCCCACCCAGACTCCCTGGTCATTTGTATCTTGTTCCATAAGAATCAGTGTAGGCTCAGAGGAAACCAAACTTCCTTTCCTCCCTTAAACTTGCTTGGATCTCAATCTTCCCCTTCTTGATTGAGGAAGAGCAAGTTCTTGCTTCCAGTTAATTTTGCCCAGACTTTGGCCATATATTCACTCTACATTCAAAGTCTCCAACATACCCAAGATAAGATCCCTTCATCCACCCTCCACAGCTGTCACTTCACCATTCTGATTATCAAAAAGACTTTGCATTTCATTTACTTGATTTCTTTTCTTGCTGTTGGAGTCCTTCAAAATCACTTTTATATAGCCCCGCATGGTTTGGTCTCCACTGTAGCTCCTAGACTTCACGTGCTTTCCTGTTTTCATTAAGTGGACATCTCCCCTGGCTGCCTTGTCAGCGAGCCAGACCAACTCCTCTTACCTCAGCAGGCAATCTTCATACATTTTCATGACTCCCTTGTCTTCTTGCCCTCAGTAATACTGAACCTTCCCCAGGTTCCATTCCCACTTACACCCAGCACCCAGCATGCAGCACGTTTGCCCTACTGTGTCTATTTTGTTTGCTTGCACTAGAATGTGAGCTCCATGTGAATGGGGATTTTCCTCTTTGCTCATTGTACTCCCAGTGCACCATGGGCGCTGAATACTCCATGCATTATGGATGGGTTCTGGGAGCTCAGAAGTTCTCAGAATTGCAGTCTTCTTCCCTCTGCCTCTCAAGTGCTAGGATCTCAGGGGTGCAGCAGCAGAGGGTGAGCTCTCCTAAATTGGGGTAAAAGCTATCCAGATAGAACTAACAGTATCAGTTAGTGTGCTGCAGCTGTCATTAGTACTGAAGTGTGTCTGATTCGGAAGGTGGTGCTCTAACGTAACCAGGAAACCATGAGAGGAAGCAGCTGTGTGCCTGTGGTGTTTCTTTTTGGAATGCAGATGGAATGCCAGATGAAATTTTCCCAGAGGCAAAGGGAAGGAGAGAAACTGGTTTAGCTTGGTGAACCCCAGCTCAAAGCACAGAGCATTCAGGAAGGAGCAGCCCACAAACAAGCCAGGTGACTCACCTGTGACACAAGACAGCCACTGTCATGATGGCTAAAAGCATTGTAGCTTATCTTGACAGATCTCTTATGGAGAATGTTCCCTACCATCCTCCATGTAATTATCACATCACAAAGAATAGGCAATGCTCTTGTGTGTGTGTGGTATTGGGGTTGAACTCCATACTTGTTAAGCAAGTACTCTACTGCTTAAGCCATGCCATCAGCTCTTTTCCTTCAGCTTTCCTATTCCCACTAGTTATTGAATATGGTGTTGCTTTCTACTTGAGCAATCCTCCCTCTATAGCTAGGATGACAAGTTGGTGCCACTATGCCCAGATTTTTCTATTGAGAAGAGGTCTTACAACCCCCCCCCCATTCCCCTTCAGGCTGAATTGGAACTGTGATTCTCACATCTTAGGCTCCTATGTAGCTGGGATCTAACAGGCTGGCACCATTGACAGACCCAGCTGTTGGTTGAGATGGGATATGCTCAAATTTTTTGCCTAGCCTAGCCTTGAACTATGATCTTTCCAATCTTTGCTTCTCAAGTAACTAAATTACAGGCCTGAGCCACTAGCACCCAACAGGAACATCTCCCTAGCAGAGTCCCCTGACAACTCTATAGAAATCTGAAATGGACACTCTGGCATGAGCCCCACCCTGTACCCCTGTCCACAGGATTCTCTGTGGTAAACTATTTTTTCTATATTTATCTTCATAGGCAAATACTAGATGGCTTGTGAATTTGGCACCTGAAAGACTGAGTCCATTCGGACAGCGCACTTGAATGGGTTCATTAAACATTTATCTATTCATTAAATATTCATTCAACATTTATTAGATGTCTGAAGCTGGGCCCTGAGGATTCATAACTAAATAATCTAGAGGAGAAAGCAGAAGAGTTAAGAAAAAACTGTTGAGATGAGGTGAACGAGGCATATGCAAAGAGCAAGCAAGCAGCCGAGCCCTGCTGAGCTGACAAGGCTGAGCAAGTTAGTGCTCCAGCTTTGGGGCCAGGGGCTCATCCATTGTTGCCCTCAATGCTGGTTTGCTCAGAGGCTCCAGAAAATGGGACCCTAGGAGTCATTTCCAAGGGCAGTGTGGGCAGGTATTGTAGTGGTAGGTCTGTCTACCTTGTGGCTTAGATCAGTTCCTTTATCACTAGAGCTACTCTCTGAGGCCTCGGAAGAGCTTAGGACAGATGTGCCGAGACTGCTAAAGAGCTTGGGTTGAAGCCTTCCACATATTCATCCAAATATTTCCACGCCTAGTGCCTGCCAGCCCTGTGTACTCATCATTCAGGCTCAGCCCTGGTCCTTATGTTAAGAAAGACACAATCCCAATAAGCAGAACAAATTGAATAGTGAAAGTGGCAGGATTACATGTGAAACAGCCAATATTCAATTACACTTGACACTTAAAAGCCATTTTATATCCACTCACTAGAAAAGCCAGGACTGAGCGGGAAATGCGGGAATGATGATAATCAGAGATCAGAAGGTCAGAGAAGTCCTGGAAGTGGTAGGTAGATTGCCACCTAAGGGAGCACGGGGCTAGCTTCTCTTTTTAGAGCAGGTTGGTGGGTACAGTTCCAGAGAGATCCCAGGGCCACACAGACTGTTAGGAGTCTCATTTCCTGTCCTAAGAGAACCACGGCAGTGACTTGGACACAAAAACCCAAAACCTTTTATCTTCCAAGTGAAATCAGAAAAGTATTTGAATAGACTTTGTATGTAATCTGAAAAATTTTGCTTTAAGCTATTTTTTAAAGATTTGAAAAACTCCAAGTTATGTTTGCTTGTCAGAAGCCACCTGTGGCTCATGCCTGTAATCCTAGCTATGCAGGAGGCTGAGATCTGAGGATTGTGGTTCAAAGCCAGCCTGGGCAGGAAAGTGCATGAGATTCTTCAATTAACCACCAGAAACTGGAGGTGGCCCTATGGCTCAAGTAGTAGAGTGCTAGCCTTGAGAAAAAGAAGCTCAAGGACAATGCACAGGCCCAGAGTTCAAGTCCCCGGACTAGAAAAAAAAAAAAAGTCTATTGGATCCCAATTTGCAGGCTTTGCTGTAAAATATTCTAGACAGAGGGGAACCACATGTGCAAAGATCTGGAAGTAAGAAAGAACTGGGCTTGGCCAAGGGAAAGAAAGAAGACGGAGAGTAGTTTGTGAGATGGAGTTGGAAGGGGGCCAGACCACAAGCAGCTTGCTTTCTAAGCTGTGGTAAGAAGCTTAGAGGCTCTAAGCCAGATGTCTGCTGAGTAGTTTGGCCCTGGAGACAAACTAGCAGTAGTTTATTGCCAGGATTAAAGCTAAGAAGAAATTCAATAGAAGTTTGAGGGACTGATGGACACCTTCAACAGAGCCAGGACTTTGGCAATGGGCCCTGTAACCTGGGGCTACCTCTGCCTAAAGAGAGGGACGGCTTTCCTAATCCACAATGATGTCAAAGTCTTCAGGGGGTCTTGAAGGTAGGTGTACTATTTATTATTGCATTTAAAGTTCAGTAACTTGCCATAGTAGGGGAGTTTGCATGTACATTTGGAAGCTGTGTATGTGTGTGCAAACACGTGTGTACATGTGAGCCATTCATCCCTAGGTGCAAAACCCCGCACTCCCATTTTCAGGCTAGGGTGAATATGTCTTAGCTTCAAGTTGAGACATGCAATGACTCTTGCAGGAGAGAGAAGGCCTCCTTTCCCTTTCTATTGTTTGTTAAAGCCCCCTCCCTCCAATAAACAGAAGATCTGGGCTCAAAGAGATCTAGAGGAAAATGAAATTGGAGAAGTGAAGTTGGACGTAGAAGAAACAGGCTTTTTCAGACACTCAATAGGTGTTGAATATTTCAGGAAGTCAGTGGGCCAAACTTCTGTGATATGAACTGAGCCCAGTCTGGAGAATATGCAAGAGGCAGAAGGAGCATTGAGCAGAGAGCCCAGTGTGGTTCGATGTCCCTCCACCAGGAGATCTAAGAAGTAAGGCCAACATCCTGTGCTTGAGACAGGCAAATCATTTTCCTTAACCACCTGAGTGATTTATCTGTAGGAGGAAAATGCTAAATTAGTTCTCAGAACTGAATGTGACTATTCCATTAAAATTCACTCGTCAGTTCTTTGTCACTTATTCGAAGAGAAAGAGAGCAAGGGGAGAAACATTTTCCAGATGCTCTGTGGATTTATCTCATTTACTTATAGATAAAAGGGGTTCTGAGTTTAACTTGCCAAATTAAAATGAAAATTACATTTTTAAAATAAGTTTTTTTATTGTGAAAATACTGTACAGAGGGGTTACAGTTCCACGAGCAAGGTAATGAGTACATTTCTTATCCAGCATTGTTGCCTCCTCCTTTGTTCTTCCCCTACCATCCCGTCCCTCCCACCTCCTCAACTACACCCCCTTCCCGAAAATTACATTTTTTTAAAGGGAAAAGATAATGACGGTAGTTTTGTAGATGCAAAATATCAAATTGGGACAAGGATTGGCCAAGTTTCCCTTTTGTTTGTTTTGAAGCAGGGTCTTCAGTCTATAGCTCAGACCAGCCTCAAACTCAAAATCCTCCTGCCCCAGCAGCTTCTCGACATTTGGGATTATGGATTTGTATCTCCATTCCTGGGTTGGCAACTACTTAGCTAAAGGTCCAAGTACTAATAATTTTTGAGAGTACCTTTCCATCTTGAGTCTTTGGACTCATAAAGTGTAACCATATTCTTAAAATCACTGTTTTGAAACAGATAGGAAACTCGATTTGATGCACAAGCCAGTTTGCTGATCCTTGAGTTAATGGATTTCGTAGTCAGTCATGAGTAAAGGGCCAGTGGCATGGCATGATATTCCCACCTGCCTAGACTTTTGGTGTGATCACATTAGGGTCTTTTATTTCAAGGAAAAGATTTTTTAGGTTACTTATTGTTATTATGGAGGTGATGTACAGAGAGATTACATTACATTAGTCAGGTAAGTGAGTACATTTCCTTTTGTACAGTGTCTTCTGTTCCCTCATTCCCTCCCAGTCTCTACCCACCGAGTTGTATAGCTCACTTTCATCAGTGTCCAGTGAACTCCACTGCTGTACTTTTTCACTCTTTTCCCCCAACTTCTGTACCTTGCCCCCCACCCTTCCAAAGGTGTACACTTGAATAAACCATGCATAAGCTAAAGAAGACAGGATCAGCAAAAACTAAAAACTAAAAAAGAAAAAAATGTAAAGAAAGTCTTGTTTCCGTATCTTTGAGTTCAGTATGTATATTATTTTATGTAAATGTGAAGAAGCACTTAGACATTGTACATTTGTGTTTCTCTCCTAAGAGTCGCTTCTTTTGGATTCACTGTGTATATCTAGAATCCTGTATAATTTACCATATTCCAGTGAATTTTAGATCTATAGGCGGTTTGTCTTTCTAAGCTTGGCTTACCTCACTTAACATGATTTGATCTAGTTCCATCCATTTCCCTAAAAATGGAATTATTCTTTATAATGGCTGTATAAAATTCCATTGTGTATAGATACCACATTTTTTTGATCCATTCATCTATTGTGGGGCATCTGGGTTGTTTCCATATCTTGGCTATTGTGAATAGTATGACAATGAACATGGATATGCAAGTGTCTATCATATCTTGGCTCATGATGTTCAGGGTAGATGCCCAGGAGTGTTATGGCTGGGTCTTAGAGGTGTATGTGTAGCTTTTTGAGGACCCTCCAGACTGCTGTACAGACGCTTGTACATTCTCATCAACAGTGCAGTAGGGTTCCTTTTTCCCTACATTCCTGCATACTGTTTGTTGTTATCTGAATTTACAATGTTGGCCCATTTTTACTGGGGTGAGATAGAATCTCAGAGTTTTTTTGATTTGCATTAAGGAAATGATTATTATTATACTTTGAAAACCTTTTGGTGGTGGCTCAAACTGGCAGGCATCAGAATCAGGTGAAGGATTTCTATGTTGCAGAAATTTCTCCTTTGGTGGGTGTTCCTGCAGCCCAATAGATTTGCTATTGGATTTAGACCACACTTTGGGAATCACTGTCTCGATTGATGAGCATGGCCAGCACCAGGGTGATAGCTGGGGGAGGGAGGGAGGAGACCCAGGGGGTGCGGAGTGGGCACAGGGCTGCTGCTTTTCCTCATGGCCTTGGTGTACCCATTGACTTTTCTGCATGGCTTCTGAGACTTGGGGAAATTTTTGAGTGGTTCAAAGACCAAAGCTAATTAGGACTAAAGTCTTTACCTCTCTCTCTATAGCAGTATTCCCCCTCCCCTGCCATCACTTTCAGTTTTCAACCCTTAAAATTAGAGATTGCTTTACAATGGTGTTAAGGAAAAGAAATGTACTGAGGAGAAATAGAGAAAAAATATATAAATATCATCAATTAACCAACCTATTTACATACTTACATACATACATATACATACTCAGAGGAACAGTCTGGTCACATATTTACCATACTTTATTTTTGCCAGATATTGTCATCATTTCTACCATTTTGATAGGTTAACATGTTTGATTTTTATTTCACTTTATTTTTGTGCCAGTCTGGGGCTTGAACTTAGGGCTGGATGCTGTCCCTGAGTTTCTTTTGCTCAGTGCTAGCACTCTACCACTTGAGCCAGAGCTCCACTTCTGGCTTTAAAAAAATAGTGTAGTGGAGATAAGTCTCTTACAGGCTGTCCTACCCTGGTTGGCTTTGAACCATGATCCTCAGATCTTGGTCTCCTGAGTAGTTTTAGGATTACAGAGGTGAGCCACCTGTGCCCAACTAACATGGTATCTTAATGTACTTTTAACTTTTTCCTCCTCCTTGATGTAGTTTTTTTTTTTGGGGGGGGGTCTGGTCGTGGGGCCTCTGGGCCTGGGCACTGTCCCTCAGCTCTTCAGCTCAAAGCTAGCACTCTACCACTTGAGCCACAGCACCACTTCTGGCTTTTTTCTTTTTGTTTATGTGGTGCTGAGGAATCGAACCCAGGCCCTCATGCATGCAAGGCAAGCGCTCTACCACTGAGCCACCTTCCCAGCCCATTGATGTAGTTCTTATACTTAAGGCCTTTCATTGTCTTCTCATCTTTGACATGAAATTTTAGCAACAGGATAGCCTATTTATTTTGGTCTAATTGGCTTAGAATTTCCTTATGTTCTACTTACTAAACTTTTGACATATTTTTGTTGGTTGTGGGGCTTGAACTCAGTGCCTGGGCACTGTCCCTGAGCTCTTTTTGCTCAAGGCTCTACTTCTGGGTTTTGAGTGGGTTAACTGGGCTGGTTTCAAAATGCAATCCTTAGATCTCAGCCTCCAGAGTAGCTAAGACTGCAGGTGTGAGCCACCGGCATCCAGCTCTTTTACCATTTTAGTAAGCAGATATTTTCTCCCCTATCTTCTCTTTTCAGTGTTTTTTTGGGGGGGGAAGTTTATAAATAAAAAAATTAATTAGAGGTTAAGTTATGAATCTATCTGATTTATAGTATTTTTTTTACTGTCTGTCTTATTTAATAAATTCTTTACTCCTTGAGGCCATGCAGATACTCTATATCTTCATCTAAAAGTGCTGGGATTTTCTTTCCCTCTAAAAGTTTAGATATTTTTGACATTTAAATCTCTAGCTAGAATAAACTTTTGTGTGTGATATAAATTATTGACCCAATTTTCTATTTTTTTTTCCAGTATGGTGACTAGTTATCCATTTTAACAGTCACTCCAGATTGCTTTGCCATTTTTTCCAAGTCTTTCACTGTGATCTGTGCCATTGCTTAGTGTTTCTGTTCCCAGGGCAGTGCCATCCTATGCTAATGAATTACTACAGCCTTAGTGTTTCACGAATCATGATGTCTGGTTTCACAATTATATTCCTTTTCTCTCCATTTATGAATGCCTTTCATGAAAGTTGTTAAGATGTAGTAAGACTTTTATTAAGACTTTTTTATTAAGACTTATTACTAAGAATCTTGTATTTTGCTATCACTTTAAGAGTTACATTTGAAAATATTTTGGCTAACGTAATGAAACTTTTTTTATTATATTTTTATTATTACCTTAGGAAAACTTTGCTGAATTCTTATTGTTCCTAATGATTTACAAAGTTGTCTTTTTTGTTGTTGTTGTTATTGGTGGTTGTGGGGCCTGAACTCTGGGCCTGGGCATTGTCCCCCAGCTCTTCAGCTGTAGATCAGGGCTCTACCACTTGAGCCTCAGCCCCATTTCCAGCTTTTTCTGCTTATGTGGTGCTGAAGAATCGAACCGAGGGCCTCATGCATGCAAAGCAAGCACTCTACCATTGAGCCACCTTCCCAGCCCCCTACAAAGTCTTTTGCACTTTCTACAGAGTGATCTACAAATGATGTCAGTCTTCCCAATACTGATAATTTTTATTCTTTTTCTGATTTTCATTTTTTTAAAACTTAATTTCATTTTATTGTAAAGATGATGTACAAACAGGCCAGGAGTTCAAGTCCAGTCTGGATTATAGGAGGTGTCTCCTTTATGATTTAGGGACAATGTGTCACGTCTCTAGCATTGTATCATTAGACAGGTTTGCTCCAGACAGTTATTAGATTAATGAAACCTCCTTTTAGACCCATATTCATGTTTTTCTAAGAGGTTTTTAATTTTTTTTAGAATGAGAAGGGTTTAAAGTTATTAAATGTAATTTTTGTGTGTGGTAAGATTGTGTGTGCTCTTTTAAAATGTTTTTGTGAACATATTGAACTAGGTAAACAGATTTTCTAATGTGAAACCAAGTTCGTTTTCTAGAATAAATTGACATGGTATAGCCTATGGCTTGGCTGTCCACAAATCCTGAGCCACCTGCACCATGACTTTCCTGCTCGGCCTACGTGTATCCCCTTCATCTTCAAGGTAGTTTAAGTTCATGGCACCACCTGGTGGCAAGCTTTGGAAATTTCTGTCTTAATTCATCTCTTCCTTTCTGTCCTTTGGGGAGATATTTACATACTATATCCTTCGTGGTTACTTGCTGTCTCCCTTCATTCTTTTATTTCTTGTTCCTTACATTGACTCAGCTTTATCCTCCCATTCTCCCTTCTCTTACTCTTCTGAATTTTCTCAGGATATCTATGAAAATCATTCTCTTTTCCTTCTGCTCTTTCCCTCCCTTCATCCCTTTTCAAATCTAAATATGCTTCAATCATGGTTGACAGTCAAGTATGAAACTGATGGCCACAAGGGGAAAAAATACAACTATCCATTATGGAATATTTGATATGTGCCAGATGTGCTAGCCTTGAAGGTCTTTAAAAATACTTAAAACTCCCCTTAGAAAGTTCAACTACTACCAATCATCTTCTAATTAATTCTGCCCCTTTAACAAGCCCAGATATTAAAGGAAAATTTCAAAACAATAAATCTTACTGTCTCTTTGCTCTTTTGTTACTATTAGCTTTGACAAACTTGGGATTGCCAAGACTCAGGTCTTCATTATGGTTTAAATGATGAATACAAGACACTGCCTCTCTGTTTCCATGGAAACGATCCACCAACCACAGGTGCTCTTTTGGTCCATAACCCATTTAGGAGACAGAGACTGCCAGGAAGTATTTCTAATGGCTTGCTCCACTATTCCAGAAAACACTGTAAGCACCATTCTCCCTAATCTGGGAAGTGACCCATGAAAATAGCCCATTTAGCAAGCCCTTTGTGTTCACCACAACTTTGTTTATGGTATCTCTAAAGGCTGTATCTGAGAATGGCAGCTCTGGAAACAAGACCAGAGAAAAAGTAAGTCTGAAAATGTAGCCATGACAGTACGGCTTTCAGGGAGACCACTTTTATTACCACTTCATTTTCATCCCAGTCTTGAAGTAGGCAGGTATGGTATATTGATTTTTTTTTAGATAAGGTATATTGAGAACTTGCGTGTGCAAAGATAGCGTTGATTTCAAAGTAGGCACCACAAAGTCTCAGGTCTGTTAGACTAATTATGACCTGAAAGGAAACAGTGCCTACGTTAATAATCAAGGGAGAACTAAATCTACTAGACCACCGATGAAGATCTGGCATTTAGGGCTCTGAGCCCTTTATTCCTATGAAACGGATAAATTAGTACAAGTAAGACAATCCTAACATTCATATCAAAGAGAGGTTTACTCCTATTCCTACATTTTGATATTGGAGTTTCATAGGTAAAATTTTTTTAAATTAAAAATATGAGGGAGAAAATTAGTTTGCAATTGACTTATCCAGTTGGCATCCCAAACTGCCGAGCAGGCTGCCCACTCTACACACACCTGGTGTCCTTCTGTGTGCATTGGCTAAATGCTTTCTCACCTCTTCATGTCTCTTTTGCAAGGTGGGGACCCAAGCTGTATGCCTTGTTCCAGATGCGCTCTTGCCAAAACAGTATAAAGCAAATGTAAGAGTTCCTACAAAGGCTCCTGCACTCCTGAGGTAAGTACAGCAGCATCTGTAGCCAGACCATACCCGTTCCCAGGACCCCTGCCCCCTATTCACCAGCAACCATCTCCACCGTTACAGCAACTGATTGCACCTTGTATGCGCTCCATCTTCTACTGTGTGGATCCACCTAGTATTTTGAGATCCCATGTGCAACGTTAGAACTAGGAAGAAGAGTCAGTGGGTATAGAGTGATATATAGATCTATCTATCTATATCTGTCTGTCTATAAATATAGATAGGTAGACATGAATTCTGTGGGAAGATTTTCCTTTGCAAAATATAAGAAATTCAGCTAAACTTAATAATGAAGTGCTATACATGGTGGGGGGGGGTATTATTAGGGCTTGAACTCACTGTCCCTTAGCTTTTTCACTCAAGGCTGGTGCTCTGTCACTTGAGCCACATCTCCAACTTCCAGATTTTTGCTGGTTATTTGGAGATAAGAGTCTGTTCTTTCCAAGTCAGCTTTAAACGTTGCTCCTCAGACCTCAGCCCCTAAATGTAAAAGGTTGGACTGCTTTCTTACAACTCCTCCCCACCCAGTTTTTATATTTATATGTTGAATAGACAAATTAAAGAACTAGTTCAGGGCTGGGAAGGTGGCTCAGTGATAGAGTGCTTGCCTTGCATGCCTGAGGCCCTGGGTTCGATTCCTCAGCACCACATAAGCAAAAAGAAAAAAGCCGGAAGAGGCGCTGTGGCTCAAGTGGTAGAGCACTAGCCTTGAGCTGAGGGACAGTGCTCAGGCCCAGAGTTCAGGCCCAACGACCGGACCCCAAAAAAAAGAAAAAAGAAAAAAGAACTAGTTCATAAACTAGGTTAATTATGTACTCACTTCAAATTGTTGTGTGGCTTGAACTCAGGGCCTGAGCACTGTCCCTGAGCAATTTTACTCAAGATGAGCACTCTACACTTAGAGTCACAGCTCTACTTCCCATTTTTGATTGGTTAATTGGAGAGAAGAGCCTCATAGGGACATTTTAAAATGCCTGGGCTGGTTTCAATCTGCGATCCTCAGATCTCAGCCTGCTGAGTAGCTAGGACTATAGGCATGAGCCATTAGTGCCCAGCAGTATTAAAAAAATGATTTTAAAAACAAGGAGCTGCTGGACACTACTGGCTCACGCCTGTAATCCTAGCTACTCAGCAGGCTGAGATCTGAGGATCATGATTCAAAGCCAGTCAGGGCAGGAAAGTCTTTGAGACACTCATCTCTAGTTAACCACCAGAAAACTGGAAGTGGTGCTGTGGCTTATGTGTTAGAGTACTAGCCTTGAGCTGAAGAACTCAGGGAAACCACCCAGACCTAGATTTCAAGCTTCCATGACTAACAAAATAAACAGCTCCTAAGCTGAGCTAAATATGGATGCATTTTATGTTTGTGTGGGGGTGGGTGAGGGTAGGGGGTTCTTCTTGGGGCTTGAACTTAGGGCCTTAGTGCTAGTCCTTAGCTTTTTCCACTCAAGGTTGGTGCTCTACCACTTGATCCATACCTCCACTTCCAGCTTTTTAACTAGTAAACTGGGTAAGAGTCTCTCATATTTATCCACCTAGGCTGGCCTTAGATCTCAATCCTTAGATCTCAGCCTCCTGAGTCGCTAGGATTACAGATGAGTGGATGCGTTTAAGGTAATACTTTAATTTGTGGACTAAGTCTCCATTATAGTAATAATATAGTTTAGAATCTTTGCATGTGACAGAAATGTCAGACACGTTCACATAAAGTAGGGAAGTTTTAGAAGCAACTTCTTCCTTTACCTTTGAATTGTA
Source organism: Dipodomys merriami (assembly GCF_024711535.1). NCBI lineage: Eukaryota > Metazoa > Chordata > Mammalia > Rodentia > Heteromyidae > Dipodomys > Dipodomys merriami. Next base: position 4,924,630 of record NW_027206524.1, on the reverse strand, counting down.
ATTTGCTCTGAAATGTGGCTAAGGTCATGTTAACATCTTCTGTACATCTCTTGACACCAACAAAACACTTGCACTGTTTCAGAATGTACTAGGAGGGTGCTGACTCTCCTATCATCATTTGCTGTCACTCATTCTGAAAAGGGTGCAGCTGGTTCTGAATTCATACAACCCAGATAGTCTTCTTCCGGGAATTAGAATCCAGACTTGGAAGTAACAATCTTGGATTTAAACCTATTCTAAATGTTCCACAGATTGCTACAATTTTCTTCTTAGCTATTCATCTTTAAGCCATTTCATTTATTCTATTTTTGGCTGGTAATTAAAGAAAAAGGCCCCAAGTCAAAATCTCCCTGATGCTCTCCATCTTCCTTCACTGATTTTCATCTGTTAATGCGCTTGCTTTGCTAGCATGAATCATCGGAGTCTGACTCTGAGCTGTAGTCAGTAGGAAGCTGGTTACTGCATGACTCACCAGCCAAGTCAAGCTCCAAATGACAGAGATTTTGAATTATCCAGAAATGAATTTATGAAGGCAGCAAGGGGGTTGGCAGTTGCCACATCCTTCAGCCTGAAAATGTCACCTGTTCTCTGGGAAGAACTGCTGGGTCTCTCCAGAGTTGATTATATTATGGACCTAAGGAAAACTACAGGGACTTGTGCATGGTCATCTGGTTCTTCTGCCATCTTCAGGCCTTCACGGCCCTGTCTGCCTCACGGCCCTGTCTGCGTTATAATGGGGCTGGGAGGTGAGGATGGCGTCCAAGGTTACATCCAAGCATCAGATAGGATATCGCTGACTGGCTTCTTCTGCCCAAGTGTCCTACTTGTACAACCTCAGAAGCAGATTGCACCCACCTTACTCATCATCTCCAAGGCCTGGAGAGCTTGGGTCTCAGACCATAGGCTTCTTGCTCTTTACCTTCAGACCTTGGTTGGCATGAGCTTACAAGATCAGGTTAGAACTGACCTGGAAGAGGGGCGGGGTCTCGCTCCTGGGTCCCTGAACATGTGAAGTGACCTGAGGTGAGTCAGGTGGAGTTGGTATAAATAAGATCACATGTCCTGGGGTGCGCCACTATTTCTCTCAGGCATCCTATCCCAGAGGTTTGTGACTAGGCCATGAAAGGAAGGTATTTCGGCTAGAACTTCATGTTCACCTCAGGATTCTGGATTGAATGCTAGATTCCTTGTGGGGGGCCTCCAATTATTCTCTCTGGGCTAAGGTCCCAGGGCAGCAGTGTTTGTGGAGTCGCCAGGATTTTGGTACATCATTTCATCTTCATTCCCAATGTACTAATGAATACTCAGTTAATGTCCAGAAGATGGAAAAGGTGTTCTGGCCCCTGCATGTTATAGCCTCCCATTGAGAGTGCCCAAGTGGAATTTTCTTCTGGCCTGACTTTTTGTGGCCTTTCTGTGTCTTCGTGCAGGTTCCTGGCAGCTGACCTGTGGCGAGCTCTAGGATTAGGAGATTCAAGGACAACTCTGGTGTTTGGAAGGTGTCCGGCCCCCGAAGTCTGACTCTCCGCTGGAAATGGCCTCCCCTAACTAGGGCTTTTGCTCATCATTCTCTCACCTCTGTTTGCTGTTGGTTTCCTCTTTCTGGCTCTTCCCTCTTCCCCAACCCCCTCTCCATAACCTTTCCTAGGAAAGTGGGCCAGGACATGGGTTTCTGCGTTGTCCCCCTACAGACCCAAGCCAGCACCCGCCACTCTCTCATCTTCAACACAGCTGCCCGAAGGCTGTGGCGTCTGAGAACTCATTCCTCGTCTGCATGACTAGCTTGTGAAGATGAATCTATGGAGAGAATTTTCACAAGTTTTCCATTAAAAAATTTTAAAGAAGTATGACACTTATTTTTGGCTTTGACCTGGGAGCAAACTCAGTGGTGTGCTGCTCTGTTTCCCCTGTGCAACTGGTGTGGAATTATGCAGAACTTGATGCAATGTACCCTTCCCATCCAGGCTGTTTGTATACTTGTATATAAATGTAGCAATAAATATATTCTAAGCCAGCCCGAGCCTCACTTTCCACTTCCTTTTGCATCCTGGTGGCAGGAGCATACGATCACATTGTCAAGGCCTAGCGGGGCCCCATCTCTGGTTCTCTGCTCAAAGGCAGCCAATGCTTGGAGGAACTGAGCAGGAGGCCTCTTGGAGGAGGCGGGACAGGAAGCAGCATTAGTAATTCAGGCGATGGCTGGGCCTCACGCTGCAGGTGTTTTGAAATGTCCAAGGACTGAAGATTATGTGACAGTTTGTGACATGAGCCAGCTATTTGATTTTTTGCATTCTTTTTAACTATTTTAAAAAATGATTTTTGTCATTATTATTCAGGTGATGTTCAGAGAGGTTACTGTTTTATAAGTAGTCAGCTATTTTGTTGTTGTTGGCCATGGGGCTTGAACACAGGCTTGGGAATTGTACCTGAACTCTTTCGCTCAAGACTAGCGCTCTACCACTTCAAGCTGGGTCTTTCCATAGTTGATTATACTACTGACCTAAGGAAAAGTACAGGTGACACTTTGATTTTCTGGTGATTACTTGGATATAAGAATCTCACAGACTTTCCTGCCCAGGCTGGCTTTGAACCATGATCCTCAGATCTCAGCTTCCCAAGTAGCTAGGATTACAGGCATGAACTATCATCACCACACAGGAGTTGGCTATTTTAACAGTCTCTTCTACTTCCTCTGACAATGTGTTGTGCTGCTCTGATGTTACTGGCACAAAAGTAGGCCTGAAAGATGTTCTGAACAATCCTGCGAGCTATCTCAAGATGACAGAGAATTTTTCCATCTTTTAATTGATAGTTTTCAAGGGAATTAAGTCTAGATGTTTTAAAGACAAGCCCCTCCACATCAATGATAACCCGTTATTTAGCAAGCATAATACTGTTTATCTAATAGGAAAAAAATATTGAAACTGGCCTCCATAGTTCAATTAAAAACGTTGGTTCTTGGCATTTTTATAACTTCAAAGGTAACCATATGCTTTGCTGTGGTTTCTTATCAAATTGCTTTGTTATGGAATCCTAATAGGCCTTCCCTTGATCCTAAGCCAGAGTTGGCATCAAGCCATTCCCTCCGAAGCTACGGGGAAGTAATGGAGCCTGAAGTTGAAAAACCCTGCACCATAGGTTTGTAGTGCTGGAAGGCTACTTTTTTACGGATTAAAAATGTGATTATATTAGACTTGAAGAGACTTGAAATAATCTAGTCAAACACTGAACTGCTGAGCAGATAACCCTGTGAATGACTGTACCACATCTGCTCTTCACCTTCCCATACATGTATGAGAGAACCTGAGCCTCCAGTCAAGAGATAGAGGTTGCCTCCCATGGAAGGGCCCTTGGGTGACACTGCTTTTCTAGAGATGGCTTTTTCTAGCTAAGATGCACTCATCCTTGGCATGACTGACTGGTTTAGGGTCCATCCATACCCAGTGTATCACCCAAAGGTGATACAGGGGAATATTCACAGAGATGGAACAGATTATCAGTTGTTTCTGGCTATTCTGCAACAAGAGGTGATCCTAACGAGAGAACCTACCTATCAGCAGCTGTGGAGAGCCCGGGATTCCAGCCTTCGCAAATCAACCTGGGCGTGGGCTCTGCTCATTGGTGGTTGACATTAGACCAGTCACTCCAGTGTAAGGGATGGGAGCAAGAGGGGCTTAGCCTGATTCCTCTGCTATATAGTTTTTTTCTAAAGGACAGCTAATAAGACCAGCAAAACAAAGCCCTTATTATATAATTACATTGACAAATCAAGCAAAAAAGATTAATTTAGAGGGATTGAGCAACATTGTATGACCACACACACAAAAAGGGCAGCAAGAATATAAAGGAAAAAGTTGTCAATGGCAAAAAAAGTCACAATGGAAACAAAATATGTAAGTTTTGCTTGCAATTTTTAAGAAAACAGCTTTTTTTTAATACACTGATTTCAACATCTAAACTTCTGAGCATCCTTTCTGTTTCTAGTGTGTCCTTGGGAGCAGTAAATGAAGTCCATTTTCAATGTTACGGAGAAGATCACTGGAGAGTACAAATGGGCAACTGAGAGGGCAGGAGGGAGTGAAGAGCTATGTTCAGATACTAAGAACTACACTGTTACAAGTATTGACAAGTCAAAGCATCATCAAGTCAAAACCCTTCTGAGGAGACTTTTCACATCCCACCGGTGGGATTTGTGGTTCTCTTCTGCATAAGGAAAAAAGACTTGAAGCTTGTCATTGGGACAGACAGGGAGGAACTTGAAGAGCCCACGTTATCAACACAGCATGCACCAGGCCTGGCAGCGCCACGCAGAGTACCCCCTGTCCTTACCACTAACCCCCAGGGCATCTGGGTCAGTCCATTCCATTTCTGGCTGTGTAAGAGCAAAGCTGAGCCCAGCTCAAAGGGGAGGAGGGCTGATCACTTCTAATCATTAATAAGCTACAACATTCCACATGCTCTAGCATTAGCATGGACACTGCAATTCCCACAGCCTTTGCCTGCCTCTTCCTTTGTTTTACCTCTTAATGGATTCAGCACAGTGGCTCTCATTGAAAGTGTATAGGAATCACCTGGAAGACTTGGAACACAGGTGCTAGGTTCCACACCCAGCGTTTCTAATGGAGCAGGTCAGACCTCGGGTTCAAGAATCTGTATTTCTAAAATGGGTACCAATGGCTCATGCCTGAGCTGTGAGGATCCCAGTTTAAAGTCAGCTGGGGCAGGACAGTCCATGAGACTCTTATCACCAATCAACAACTAAAAAGCTATGACTCAAGTGGTAGAGCATCAGCTTTGAGTGGAAAAAGCTAAAGCACCGCACTTAGGCCCTGAGTTCAATATCCCTCACCCCCACCAATATGAGCAAAATAATCTGCATTTCTAGGCTTGGGAAGTAGACCACAGGCAAATAGAAGGACCTGGGCTTAATCACGAGCACCACTGTCTACGTCTAGCAAGTTTGGGGGAGGGGAGAGGGGGAGACGGAGGCTGCCAATGCAGGGCGCAGGATGCTTGTCTGAGACAAATGCTGTTTATTGTCCCCTCAGACTGCAGAGGCACCCAATGTTCTCAAGGCTGTCTGAGTCAGCCGGGTGACCTTTGTTAAACTGAGCTGGCAAACATTCCTTGGTCAGTATGACTAAGTCATAACAAATCAATACCCTCTTCTAGCCCACGGCCTTGGTTGGGGTTTAAACTCATTTCCGTTCCAAGTAGAACCCAAGATAATGTCATGGTAAAAAACAGAATCAAAGAGACACATGTATCCTTTCAACACACCTTGTCAACACAGATAAACATGTAACTGCAGCTTTTCAATATGGATGGGTTCCATGAGCTTTTCCTTGCTGTATATATAAAAACATTCACAGATTAAGTAACAGCTTGACAAATCCCCCAGAAACTCAATACATCTGGGAGATCAGCTCAGAGACCAGAGACCCGAGCTGTCCCAGGTGCTGGTGAGTTTCTCAGGCCCCAGGTTTTCTCTCGTCAAGGGCCTAGCAAGCCTTTAATTCTAACTGGGTAGATCAGCATCACCTGGTTTGAGTTTTCTCTATGTGAAATTGTCCAGCTTGTGCGGGTCAAGTGTCTGCTTTCTTCGACTCAACAAACACAAGAAGGCCTCAAAATGGCTTTTTGCCCAAAGTGGACCACATCATGCTTCCGGTTTGCATCTGCTTGGACTCAACACCCTGGAGCTTTCCTTCCCTAGTGCTCCATTTCGATGAAAAGCAAGGCTCTGCGGAGGACACCTGCAGCACCCCCAAACCAGGGGCCTCCTGCCCCTCACTCATCACTGGAGCTGTTGTTTCCACCAGCTCAGCTCCACACTCAAAATCAGACACACAACCCCTCAGCAACAAAGCTAACTAACGTCCTGGCTTCCAAAGGCCATACCCAGCACCATTCTGAAGTTCTACTCATTTTCTGCTGTGTAACCTAGGGAAAGTCACTTACTTTCTCTGCACCTCCATTTCTACACCTGTTTCATTTTTTAAAAACCATTTTCTGGAGCGCAGAGAGCATCAGATAAACATGAGTCCACGTGGTGTGATTATAACAGAATATTGGCTACAAATACTTAATATACGCAGAGACTTGTTTGACTTACGATTTGTTGGCTGGAAAGTCCCTCAAGGCTCTGTTGTCCTGGCAATATTCCCACGTGGATGCATGCCCTGCACCCATTCTAACCCTATAGGCTACCATAGCCTCACTTTATAACAACCTAATCTCGCGAGAGAACCCTTCCAAGGGCGGAGCTCTGTGACCTCGTCATTTTCTACCTCTTAAAGATGCTGCTACCTTCCTGGGGACTGAGCTTCCAGTACAAGAAATGTTGAAGGGGAAAAATCAAAGCAGAACATTTGTGGGTATTATTTTTTTTCCGGTCATGGGGTTTGAACCCAGGGCCTGGGTGTTGTCCCTGAGCTCTTTTGCTCAAGGCTAGCTCTCTAGCACTCTGAGCCACAGGCCTGCTTCGGGGTTTCTGGTGGTTCATTGGAGACAAGAGCCTCACAGATTTGCTGCCAAGGATGACTTTGAACTTTGAATCTTCAGATCTCAGCCTCCTGAGTAGTTAGGATTAAGGCATCAGCCACCAGTGCCTGGCTTTTGTTCTTAAATTCTCTGGGCCAGATCATACCCTACTTGTAACCCTGCCTTGGACACTCACACGGTCTCTTCCTTCTCCATTATTCTGTTCCTGTGGGCATCCAGGGGCATGTCTGGAGACATTATGACTTCAGACAGTGTGGTTCTGGTATCTAGCAGTTAGAGGCCAGGATGCTGGAAAGCTTCTTAAAACACAACATGGTCCACCCTGCTACCTCGTCTGACCATAGGCCTTACATTGTTCCGGGAAGAGAAAGCAGTGGGAGAAGAAGTAAAGCCAGGCTAGACTAGAAGAAATGCACAGGGTACCTCTGAGAGGAACCAGGGGTCCCTGAATATTGTTCTTAGACCTCTTGCATCCTATGTATTTCTCTCTCAGTACATTTTCTTTTCTCTCTCTCTTTTTTGGGGGGGGGCAAGTCCTGGGGCTTGAACCCAGGGCCTGGCCTTCTTTTGCTCAAGGCTAGCACTCTAGCACTTAAGCCACAGTGCCACTTCTGGCTTTTTTCTGTGTATGTGGTACTGAGTAATTGAACCCAGGGCTTCATGAATACTAGGCAAGCACTCTACCACATTCCCAGCCCTTTCTTCTTCTTTTCTTTATTTTCCCTCTGGTTGATTGCTGAAGCAAGGTGTAAGTAACCCAAATTAGCCAGTCAGAGTCAGAACCTTTTCCCATTTGGCTCCTCTGCTCCAAGGGTGGTGTCTGGCAATGATTTAAAATGGAGAATACTCCATTTTAATCAGGCTCAACTATGATTCTGTTGTGTAACTTGGGCCAGTCACTCGACTTCTCTGGGTTTTAATTTCTCCACCTGCAAAAGAACGAATTATCTAAGAAACTTGTCTGATTTTTATCTTACTATTTTTGCTTCCCAAATAATATCTATTGATTGTCAGGATGTGTTTATGGTTATTTTTTGGTGGCAGTGATCATCAGAGCAATGCTATTCCTGTGTCCTGTTCCCATAGGCAAACACCTAGCCCAATCCCAAGGGGCAGCTGTCAAAAAGTGCTCTAAAGACAGACCAAGGGCAGGGCTGGAGGCGTGGCTCCATTGGTGGAGTGCTAGCCAATGAGTGAGTGTCAGTTACCCAGTTCCAGTCCAGTCTTGGGCCTTAAAAAAAAAAAGCAAAAAAACTGGACTTGGTACAAATTCTGAGCAAGGACGATGTGATACCTGAAGGAGAAGGGTTGCTTGGACAAACGCCATTTCTTACCATTCCCTCCACAGCTCTGACTGCCCCAACAGACACTTTCTCCCCATGAGCCATTTAATGGGGTCTTTGCCCTCCCTGAGCTCTGGCTGTATCAGCTCCAGGGCCGGGACCACGTGATCATGGTGAGGACAGAAAGCCAAGACACAACTACACATGTGACCTTGTTTAGCCACTGGGTAGCTTTTTATTTTTTGTCAGTTGTGGGGCTTGAACTCAGGGCCTGGCCCTGGCCCTGAGCTTTCTCCCTCAAAGCTAGCACTCCACCATTTGGAGCCACAGCACCACATCTGGTAGTTAACTGGCAGTAAGAGTCTCCTAGGCTTACCTGCCCAGGTTGGCTTTGAACCGTGACCCTCATATCTCAGCCTCCTGAGCAGTAGGATTAAAGGCAGTGGCAGGAATGATTGCTCGCTGGGCATCTGCTAGGGGCCAGGAACTGTATTCTACAGTGCTGTTAGTTCAGGCTCTAGCCTGAAGAACCACCATGGATTGAACCCTTTGCCCGGAATGAACCAAAGGGTAAAACAAAAACCCTAGTCTTGATTCCACTTCAGAGCTGTGGCTCACACAGCTTCCCTGGCTTTCGCCCAGTGAGTTGGTCTAGCTTAGAGCCCATTGCAACTCTCCCTGATGATGTACCTTCTCAAAGTTGGGGTACACCATTGGCTTCCTGGTTAAATATCTTTTGGGTTTGAGGAAGCAGCTTGAACTTTGAAGATCAAGGATTTGTTCTTCTATCTTACTCTTTTCCGTACCAGCATCTAACCACTGTTGACTGGATGATCTCCATGTCTCTGACTGGCTCTGGCTGGTTGAGAAGCAAGCTGAGCTGAGAGCTGATGGGGTGTGGGAAGGTGGGAAGTGGGAGGTGCTGGAATGTCATTATCTGGTCTTGGTGTTCCTGACACCCCAAATCCTGGGGCCAGGAGTCTTCTCTAGTCTCCACTAACACCACCCTCTGATTTTGCTGAGCACAACCATCCAGTTGAACTTGGACTAGCAACGTAACATCCCACACTGTTTTCCACGGAGAATCTGCAGCATCCATGTATTGTGTTCTGTGGTATAATGTGCGGCTTTGTCCTTGTCTTGTTAATTTGGTAACATACATGGAAAAAAGAAAGAAAACCCACCCATACATCTCTCTTCTGGACTTTCTTGAATAGCTTTTCATGTAGTTACCAAATTATATTTGCCATCTTCTTTAATCCTTTCACATGCATATTTGAAACAATGATTCAAATGAATGATAATTACATCCTTGGAAAGCACAGGGGGAGAAGAGCTTTGAGGGCTGAGCAGAGGAAAGCCTCTATCCACTCTTGCAGGGACCCCCATGCCTGGGAAGGGTGCTTCTATGGACACTGGGACTGGCTTTGGACCTGGGCAGGGGAAATACATTTGAACTATGCATTATTCTTTCAGGCCCTCTCCGAGTTCTCTTAGAAGGCTGGGAAGGGAATTTTTTTTTTTTGGCCAGCTCACTAAAGGTTCTTGCCTTTAATCTCTTGCTGAATTGATGCAACAGGGAGCGGCTTCAGAAGCAGAAAAGGTGTCTATAGTGAGCAGGGTTAGAGACTGAAAGCTAAATGAAGCCTTCCAAAAGACAGCAGAGATGAGTAGCTCACACCTCTAATTCCAGCTATTCAGGAAGATGAGCTCTGAGGATCAGGATTCAAAGCCAGCTGGGGCAGGGAAATCTGTGGGACTCTTTACCTCCAATTTAGTAGCAACAACTCAGAAGTCGAGCTGTAGGTATGTAGCTTAAGGGGTAAAGTGCTAGCCTTGAGGACAAAAAAACTCAGGGACAATTCTCAGCACACACACACACACACACACACACACACACACACACACACACACAGGGACAATTCTCAGCGTGCGCGCGCACACACACACACACACACACACACACAAAGATGGGGCAGCCATCCAAGTAATAATGTAACTCATGAAAGGCTCAGGTCCATGTATTTTGTTTTGAATACATTCAGCATCAGTTGCTTCTTACATTTCCTTCCCACCCATTTACTTAATTCACCAATGTGTATTAGCTTTTTAGACAATGGTACTGGAAGAAGTACTGGCTTGTGGAGCCCCACCCACTCAAGGCTTCTTTCTTTTGGATTTGCTGAGCTCTCGGACTGCCATATCTCAGGACCAATAGTCACATGGATGACAGAGCTGTAATAATCCCAGTGAGACAGCTGGGCTTGTTAGGCAATTGTGTGTGTGGGGGGGGGTAAGGGGGGGTATGTAACAATAGTAAGTGGTAATTTTAGGGGAGAAAATAATAAGCAAAGGTCTGAAAAGCAATGTAGAAGAAAATCTTGCCTTCTGAAACAAACTAGTACTTACTCCTGAATGTGAGCCACAAGGATGTTTATTCATGGAGCTCATTAGAGTGTCTCCTCATTATGACCCTGTCTGAAAACAGAATTGCAATTGAGGAAAATTACTACAACATTGGGTCAGGAGGGCAGTACTTTCTAGAACAATGAGGGGTAAAGAGATGACTTCATGTCAGCAAGAATGGGGCAGGTGGAGAATTCAATTTATTTGCATCTGTCCTTCACCCCCACCACTTACTGCTGACATCTACCATTTCACAAGTGAGTTTGAAAGGTTCTGAAAAGTGACTTGCCCAGATTATACAATATCGTGTGTGTGTGTGTGTGTGTGTGTGTGTGTGAGAGAGAGAGAGAGAGAGAGAGAGAGAGAGAGAGAGAGAGAGAGAGAGAGAGAGAGAGAGAGAGAGAGAGAGAGAGATATTACCATCATGATACATGCAGGTCTGGCATGGAATTATAATGCATGTGTACCTGATAGCCACCTATCATTTCTTCCAATCTCTGGAGGCATTTTTTTTTCTGTCGGTGTGGGGGCCTGAACTCTGGGCCTGGGCGCTGTCCCTCAGCTCTTCAGCTCAAGGCTAGCACTCTACCACTTGAGCCACAGCGCCACTTCCAGCTTTTTCTGCTTATGTGGTGCTGAGGAATCGAACCCAGGGCCTCATGCATGCAAGACAAGTGCTCTACCACTGAGCCACCTTCCCAGCCCCTGTGGAGGTGTTGTTTCAGGACATTTCCTCACAGTGATTCCAGCTTCAACTAAAACTCACTGGGCATTGCTGGCTCACACCTGTAATCCTAGCTACTTGGGAGACAGATCTGAGGATCACAGTTCCAAGCCAGTTCTAGGCAGACAATTCTAAGGGACTCATCTTCAATTAACTGGCAAAGAGCTTGAAGTGGAGGCATGGGTCAAGTGGTAGAGCATTAGCCTTGTGCATAAAAGCCAAGCAGGAGTGCAAGGTCCTGAGTTTGAGCCAAAATAATAGTAGGGGAGAGAGAGAGAGAGAGAGAGAGAGAGAGAGAGAGAGAGAGAGAGAGAGAGAGAGAGAGAGAGAGAGAGAGAGAGAGAGAGAGAGAGAGAGAGAGAGAGAGAGAGAGAAACAGAGACAGAGACAGAGACAGAGACAGAGACAGAGACAGAGACAGAGACAGAGACAGAGAGATCCTATAGACCCTATTTCTCTTAAGATCAGTTTAGTATATTTAAATATATGTTAGCTATGTTGTCCTATAGATTTCAGCCCAACTACAGGAATGTGGGTCTATGGGTCAAGTGCCTATTGTGTCTCTAGGCACATCAGTGCTCATAGGACGTATACAGGATAGCCTACCCAGCCCAGCAAGAGGAGTCTTCCCAATGCTTTGCAATCATCATTATTGGGGAAAGAAGACCAGTGCCATCCAGCGCTTCTTGTAAACTCACTGGCTGAGGTCCATATAAACAGTCACTCCATCTTAGCCAGACAATGGATCACCATCAAATATCACCCGTAACACACACGCTTGTGACATTCTAGAAAGAAAACACTCTCACCATCTTGTACATGATGACTGGTCATTGCTGACCTTTAATTTCAGTTTTCATAGGCAGTAATGTTGGCTCTAACATTTACATCAATACTGGCTCACTCTACAGAAAACCCCCGTCATTCACCACCAGACGAGCCGTGGAGAGAGAGAAGGCTTTTATTTATTTCACATCTATGCTGCTATAGGAGGCCCATTTCTTCATGAAGCACACCTAAGTGATCATAAAAAAAAATAGGACTATTTTCATTTCCTCCCTCATTGACAGAGTCATATAGCTGTTTTAGATATGGATTTCCAGTTACTAAGAATTCCACTATACAAACCCAGAGAACAGAGAGATAGAATTGTATTTATCAGATGGATGCTTTCAATGTACCCTTTGCTTACTTAAAAAATTGTAAGTTTACTAACTCAACTATGGCTTGGAGGTAAAAATCTACAAAGGAAAAGCAGATTGGTAACTTATGTATCTTCACCTTTGTATCTGCAGAAGTCTGTGTGTTGGTGGTATTTTACATCACGTAGAAAATGTATGATTTAAAAGACGTGAAGGAAATCCCTATCAAACTCCCTCTCTATAAAAAAAAGCCAACAAATCATTGCTGCCCAATGTTGTTTTCTTTTGTGATAGAAGTTCCTTCTAGAAAGGAAGGTAGCAGAAGCTTTCATGGTCCACAGGTTACTGTTCACTTCAAACACCTGGGCAGGAACATTAGTACATAGTTTAAGAAATAAAGCCTTACAACATTCTTTAATTAAAAAAAAAAAACATGGACTGACATTTTCTACTGCCACATAGTCAAAACTTGAAAGACAAAAGATCTTAGTTTGGAATACACTTGGAATACATTGAGTGTTGTTTTTCACAGGATGAATGGCCCAGTCCACAGAAAACATTCAAGGGGTTGGGGGAGAAGTAGCCACTTAAAATGAGACACATTCTCAGTGCTAGAGTCTAGATTCCAATGTCAAAGAAAGCATCACTACTGGAGAGGATGGTAGGTTTCACAGCTATGGAATGTTCTTACACAGGTGGCGGCTATGGTTCCACGTGGTGTAGGAGCATCCTGAGGAATGTGTCCAGAAGTGTGGACTTCCAATAAACTCAGAAGAACGTCATTCATCACCAACAGTCCCCTAAGGTATCTAAAAATACCTCTATTAAACATTTAGACATTGAAAGCCGAAACACAGTGCCTCTCAGCCTCACCAGGTAACAAATACACTCACACTTGAGCCATAATTATACTAGTTACAATGTTCAATTTTACAGAGGAAAAAAAATTAGCTAAATGCAGTGAAATTACAGAATTGGTATTTTTCTATAAAACCATTTTTAAAGGAGGGCAGATCTGTCACACAGTACAAGACAAAACCAATGGGAAAATGTATCTGGTAAATGCAAGTCTTTAAAAAAAAAATGTGGCTCATTAGAGGATAATTTTCCAAAGAAAACGAATTGTTTTCTGGTTGATAAGGTCACTCAAAAACACAGGGTTCCTGTTTAGCAACAGAAATGCAAAGTTCATGGTCAAAAATTCAATATTTATTAAAATATCTTTTTTGGGGGGGATCAGTTGTGGGGCTTGAACTCAGGGTCTGGGTGCTGTCCCTGAGCATTTTTTCTCAAGGATAGCACTACCACTTGAACCACAGTACCACTTCCAGTTTTTGAGTGGTTAACTGGCGATGAGTCTGAAAGGGACTATTCTACCCTGACTGGCTTTGAACCGTGATCCTCAGATCTCAGCCTCCTGAGTAGCAAGGATTACAGGCATGAGCCACCAGCGCCCATCTTAAAATATTTTCTTACAGATTGCTTTTTAATGGGAAAATCCAAGAAATAGCTCAAATAATGGGTGTGACCAACTAAAACTGAAAATGCATTAAGATGTTTTACTGTCTCAGATCACCTTCAGAAAGACATCAATTACTATCAGCTTGTTTTCTCAAAGTCCTTTGAAATACAATAACTATTTCTTCCATTAATATATTTTTACTCTTTAATCTACCTGTTTTTCTCCCTCAAGGAAAGGGATGATGAGGAATGGCCCTTAGGCCAAATTTGTTGGCCCATTGCTTTTATATATATATACAGTTTTATTGGAATACAGCCACACTTTTATTTTCATATTATCGATGGCTGGTCTATGCTATAAAAGGCAGAGGTGAGCAGATTTTTAAAAGACCATTTGATTTCAAAGCCTGAACTATTTACTATGTGATCCTTTCCAGGAAAAGTTTGCCATCATCCCTATTATGGGGTTTCTCTAGACCAAGATAAGAGAGCTTACCTTAGTATTCAGCTTTCCACTAGAGTAACAGATGTGAGTCTGTGTGTGTGTGTGTGTGTGTGTGTGTGTGTGCATGCGTGCGTGCGTGCGTACATAGGCACATGTGTCCCATTTCATTTACATGACACTGCAGCTGAATTCTCATCTCTAGCAACATTCTGCTTGATTTTAGGTTAATCAGGAATTCTCCAAGAATCAGAGCATTAAAAAGAAGAGAGAAGGCAAGAAACATACACCAACAGAAGGGCCAGTAAACTATATATCTTGTTTTATCTTGAGTAAGGAAGTTGGATAGAAAATAGAATAACAAAATGCAAACATTCATTAGAGCAGATATTATTAAATTAGGGAGAAAAAACTAGTTTTCTTTTATAACACACACATACACATACATTCTGTCTCTTCAAATTCGCTCATCTTTCACAAAGAACTACAACATAAAGTATATTTGTTGTATAAATATATTATTGTTTATATGCATATAGATACATCCATAAAAGACATGTTAAATAATTTTTATAATCAGCACTACTGGAAGGTTTTTATGCATTAAAAAAATTATACCTTCTATTATCAAATTATCAAATACTAGGAAGATTACTGGGTCAGGGAGATGGGGCGGGATACAAGTTTGAGCTTCTTGAAGAAAGGAATATCTTCATTCCCATAGATCCCCGGATCCACTAGCTACTTCTACTAAGTTAAAGCTTGTTGACTAAATAACTTATTTTGTAGCATCACACAATGGACAGACTTAGAAAGTGGGGAACAAATACGAAACCACATTTTCAGATAAAACCAAACTGACTGTGTGTGTCTCACCACAATCCATCAGCTGACCTGGGCTGAGGAAGGTCTGCCTGCCCCAGAAAGCTTCCTGAATGGAACCTTCGCTATAGTCCTAACTAGTGCTCCCTCCCGCCCCCCTCCCCGCGCCTCACCCCCAAACCCTGTCATGCCCACACCCATCCTGGGTCTACCAGGAAAGAGCTCACCACCACCAGGCCTCGCTTCTCAACACCAGAGTCTCAAGCAGGGTTTGACTTTCATATTGACCCCAAACTTTTGGAAGGCCCGGCACAAAGTACCTCAAATCCAGCAGCAGATCTCAGCAGAATTAGCTCTCCTTCCATGATCAGCTCTTAAGGCAAAGCAGGGACGCTGAAGCCAGGGGGAAGCAGCAGCCAAGTTAAGGCCACACCATTCACCAGGCCCCCTGGGGTCTGCCTCCCTTCCATAGGACCAAGGCCAAAAGACACCACGGGGGCTTTTGGAGTGGCTCCAAGTTCATGAGAGCAACCTTTTTGCAACCAGGGCCTCAGTCCTAGAGACTAATTCACCAGCTACTACCCACTGAAGGATCCTGTTTATGGGAAGGTGCCCACAACAGGAAATCTCCATAGAAACAGAAAATGGGTCAGCAGTTGCCTACAGCTAGGCTGATGATGGGATCCAGTTTGCTCTGTAGGGAGATGGACTGGTCTAAAGTTGCTTCTGATCATGGTACACGTGTGGCTCTGTACACGTTACACGGCTAAGGACGGTATGCTATGTGAACTCCATCTCAAGAAAGATCAGTCAAAATGAAGCTAGCAAGGAAGACAGCAGCCAACAGCTGCGTTCCCTGTAAGTGGTTCTACACCTTCTCACTGCTCACTCAGACCCGGCAAGGCCTTCCACAGCTCCAAGAAACAATTCAAGAAGGGAAATGTTAGCTACGGAAAGAAGCCCCTCTCTATTCTTAATACTTCAGCAGAAATATTTATGTGTGGCTATATAAAAACACTCTATTATAATACATATTCTCATAAATGCCTTTTCATAAAACACAAAATTCAAGTTGTCACCAGTATCGGAGATTGAATACCAGTGAACGTTTTCATGTTTAGGTTAACGTTAGGAGACAGAGATCATAAAAACAAGACTGAAAATGTCTTGTATTGCATGCAAGGAAGGAGGAAATACTAAGGGCCAGTATTTGGCCAGTTGGGTACTCTTCCCTCTGGAGTAAGAAACAGAGGCAACAGACCGGACATGGCTGATCCCTAGGGGAAATACAAGCCATTGGCAACCTTGCTCTCTCATCCGCTGACCACTTGTGGCCAATTGCACTACTTGCGAAAACACTACTTTCTGGTTGTCTATTAGCAAGTCTGCCAGACAGGGAGTAGGAATTAGGAAGAAAGAGCTGACTCAAAAGGAAGGTTGGTGACAGGATTTAATTGAATAACAGACTTTAAAAGAAAAACACTTTCTGCTTTAGATCAGCAATAACAGGCTGTACCTAAAGCCTAGCAGCTTCCAAAGAAAAGAGGGGAGGGGACAGACAGGTTGTCCCCTCACCTTTAGAACGCTGCTCTTTCTATCATTCACTACTCCCTGGAGTAGTGGACAGGGGAACACTTTTCCAAAGCAACCACCACCACCACCACCACCACAAAGATAAAGCCAGCTCACAACATATTTCAAAGAGTCCAACTGTTTTCACCTAAGAAGATGTGATCTGCAACAACGTACTAACGTCTGGCCACTTTCAAATCATCAGAATGCTAAACCGAAGCATGCGGAAGCCGAGCTCCCAGGTACAATTTAAAAAAAAAAAAGAATTTCATACTACAAAGTCTTAGCAGAGCGACCCAAACCAAAGGTATCTAACCTACGCATCTGAAACGCTATTCTTGGCACTCACCCGGCCTCTATATTTAGACTTGTTCTACAGCTAAGGACGGTCAAGGGGAGGGAGGACACTCCACAGGTGTGGGGGTCGCCCTCCCCCCCCCAACCCCACTCAGAAGGGTAAGCGTGGTCTCCTCCAGCCAAACACGACAGTGGAAATGGTGTCGGACTTCACTTTCCTGAATTAAGTTTGCTGAACATGGTTCAGATTATTGGATATGTCAATATGCACAATGCCTTTTAGAAGCATTTACTGTATACCCAAATCCTACTCCGTGCAACACATGGTGTTGCACAAGTAGTGGAAAAGTTATTCTAGTCAAAGATGCTTGGACATTATTTTCAGGCAGCATTTTACCTTTATTTATGTATTTTATTTATTTTTACGTTCAGTTCACACTAGGTTAAACGTTTTAGGAGAAAGAAAATGCCAATAAATTTCTGTAATCTGTTTCAATATATTCTATAAAACTAAGACAGACACTTTAATTTTACCTTAATTGTTACTTTTTATTTTCTACCCTATTCTAGACTTCAATTTTTTTTTTTACTTGAAAAATTTGGTATTTAAATAAGGGATAAAATGTTGCCCAAAACTCTAATCATAGTTACACATTTGTGTTTTGAACTAGATCTACAAATCAAAATAGTTATTATCATTAAAAAGATACAATTTGTATCAACAGTAAAAGGTACTTTCTGGTTTTGCAGGGTTTTACTTCAAACTGTAGCTCTGGGCTCCAGGCAGACTGCAGAGACAGATCTGAGTGTGTCTGACGGGCTAAGTCAAATTCAGAATTGGGAGGGAAAAGTCAAGTTACGTCAATCACACGACTGTCTGCCACAGACTGTGGAATCCACCTTCTAATCCTCAGAAACGCAATTGTGGTTAAGCAAGACCCATGTCGTAGAAACCAGAAATATCCCTTGCTAAAACTAGAACAGACTTCAGTCTGTATCTAAAACTACACTATTTATGGCAAGAGTCTGGCCTTAATAATATAACAGGCCCCCCTCCCCCACACACAAAAAAAGAACTACCTCCAGGAAAATGGAAAATATACAATATGTTACAAAAAAAATTTAAGTTACCAATTTACAGCTCCTCCATCGCCATTTCTATAGTGCAGTATCAAGAAATGCGGCATGTCTTCCATACACATACACACACACACACACACATACACACACACACACAAAAGAAAACCTACCTCAGGCCAGCCTTGATAAATAGCAGGAAAGCTAGAGTATATTAAATATAAAAGTTGCATTGAGATTAATTAGATTCATTAAAAACAGGCAAGTACTGTGGAAACTTATTTATCCAGTATTATTGTGCCCCCAAACGAAAAGACAAGACATTAAAAATACAAGTGGATGGAAATCTAGGAGCTTGTTCCCATGTCTACTGCCTGTAAACACACCACGGGCCAATCAGAATGTTCCTGCCTCTCAAGTTCCGGCTTTTGCCTTATTCATTAAAACCAAAAAACCAAAAATGGAAACAATGTTTTCCATTGATTGCATCTGCTTTCTTTTAAATTGACCATATTAAATTAACTAATTTCTCAACAGCAAAAAAAAAAATCAAAAATAAAATAATAAAAAAGTGCCATATTGTAAATCATTCTAATATATATACGGTTACCCATTTTTAACATAAACTGGTAACTTACATTTTTGTTTCAAATATAAAGTCAGTGCTGTAGTATATCTTTGTTTCTATAAATAATGATTATAGCACAAAGAAGCCCTCTTCCTCCCCCGCCCCCCCCAAAATAACTTAAAAAGCTGTAAAAGATTCTAGTTAAGCTTGGCTTGAAAAAATAGTTTGCTAGGCCTAGTCAAATGTCCCACATTCTGAAGGTATTGTAATTGCTTGCAATTTAGATAGACAAAACACCCAGTTAGTAAAACATGAAACAGGCATAAAAAGTGCTGCATATAAACCCCTGATGCACCGAAGATTAATATCAAAGGTCACAGATACATCTAGGAAATCAAACTGGAAACACTTTCCAGCCAAGGGTATCGCTTTGAAAAAGAAATGTTTGGGGGAGAAAAAAAAAAGTTTGAATGTAAAGCAATTGGCTAATCCTTCTGCCAAGTGGGACTAGACATACAGATTCCATGATACAGTATTTCACATAAATGGATACTATACAATCCCCTTGCTGAGAAGGGGATCATGTGTGCTATTGTAGCAAACCTTCCTCAGCATTTGAGCTGAACAACCACCACCACCACACACACACACACACACACATGCGCACGCGTACACA
Organism: Dipodomys merriami; assembly: GCF_024711535.1. Classification (NCBI taxonomy): domain Eukaryota; kingdom Metazoa; phylum Chordata; class Mammalia; order Rodentia; family Heteromyidae; genus Dipodomys; species Dipodomys merriami. Next base: position 4,905,656 of record NW_027206524.1, on the reverse strand, counting down.
CACACACACACACAAACCCCAAAACAAAAAAAAAAAAACAAAAAGAAAAACCCACCCACTCAACACCACAAAGATGCATCATCTTTCAATAACCCAGCTGGGATTTCTCCACTAAAATAGCTGCAGCCAGCTGCTGGGCATCTGTCATGTGAGGATTCCTTTTCATGACAAGTCTCACAAGGTCGGGTGGGAAGATGTTGCACAAGTTGATATAAATCTTCTCTCGGTTGTCCTGGTACCTGGGAGCGTCTGGTGGCATTCCACAGTATGGGACTCGCCAGGTGGGCTCTGGCTGCTCAGGTAGGCTCTGGAAGGTGAACTGTTCATAGCAGGGCGGTGTGGAGTTATCAGGTAAGGAGTAAGTCTGCCGATACCCATAGGCATCCATCCCATAACTCGGCCTATCCCAGCCTCCCAGCCCCTCCTGGCGGGAGTAAGGCTTTCTTTGTCTGGAAGGAGAGCTGTCATAGAGTCGAGAATCAGAAATGCTGTCTATTCTTGTGGCCACCAAAGACCTCCCTAGGTGCGGCGCCTTGGAGTGGGTGGAACTTGGTGGCGAGGGGTAATCCCCGGGACAGCTGGACCGGGCGCCCACAGCTGGGTGCTGCAGATGCATTGCCAGATGTGGAAGAGGAGGCTTGTGATGGAACTTTGGTTCTTCATGACTGTAACTCTGCACTCTGGTTAAGGGGTCGTGGAAATTCTGCAAGAAGGGCTGGGAATTAAGGCGGCTGTGAGGGTGCATGTGTTGACACTTCAAACTCTCTTCCAGCTGCGGGTCGGGAGAGCTGACGTAGGAGCGGTCATTGTACCCCGCATAAGAGTCACTGCTCCCACAGCTCATGCTCCCTTCACTGCTGCAGTCAGAAGCCACAGAACTGACTCGGTAATCTGTGTCTAACGAGAAACGCCTTTCAGGACTTCGTGGGCCTGAGATACTCAGATTTGAATACGCATTCAACATGGAATAATACCCCATGTCAACGGGCGAGTCACATTTGGGGTACTGTTCATAAGGCATTGGCGTTCCATGATTTTTGGTTGCCATCATCATTGGAGGATATTGTCCCTGTGGTCTTTGATCCTGAGGTGGGAAATGCACTCCAGATGGAAGGCCATTGCTTAAAGATGTAGTGCTTTGGGGTTTTGTAGTAGAAGGAGCCGGAATGCTAACTAAGGAAGGTACGGACCTGGTTTCCAACTTGTTTTTGGTGGGAAGCTTTTCTTCTAGGTCTTGGTAGACTTGAGTCCTTATGCTTGGATCGGATTGCCTCTTTGGAGCCCCTCGCTTCACGTCGGAAGTGCTGTCCGTCTTTGTGCTACAAGGGACGCTGTTGCTTTTCACCAGCCCTCCTTCGGTGGCAGTTTTGGCTGCTGTGTTTCTAGACATGGCACGAAGTTCATCAGCTACTGACCGCTGAGGCTGACTGCCCCTTTCCGGATGGTAATATTTGCACTTGTGCCCATAGGTACACTTCTTTCCTACAAAGAGGGAAAATTAGTTAGACTAAAGAACATACCATCAGACACTGCAAAGTCACCACGGCACCATTTTAACTCGAGAAAGAGTGACAGGGGAGATATATTTGCTAAATAGATTACTGTTCCAGGAAAGTTGGTTGATGGATGAATGGTCACTTCCAGGGTTTCTGGTCACTATACCATGTTTTCGGCTCCCATTTACCTCTCCTCCTTCAGCAAGACTTTCTGAGCGGGCAGGAACTTTTGTTCTGAAGAGCCACTGTAAGGCTTTAACGTGGTAAAGCCTCATACGCTTTGTGTGAGGATTTGTGTCTGGATATAAGAATCCTCAATTTTCCTCCACCCTAAAGCTAACTTCAGGCACAATTGAGTTTTCAAACTATATTTCAACTGAGGGGAGTGAACTGTAATTCAACACGAAGAGGTAACAAAATCATTCTTTTCCATGGACAGGACAAGTTCTTCAATTTCACTGGAATCCAAAGTGCTATGCCACCCCAAATTTTAGATGCTTATTTTGATTATGCTGTTTTTATTAACAAGACATTGTGTCCCAAAGACACACGTTGAGGATTTGTTATTCTTTTTGTTTACTTACCATAAGGACAAGGCTGCTTTTTGTGTTCAGGAGCAATGGGTTTCTTTCTCAGGAAGTTGTCCAGGCTTGGGCCATGTCTGCCCAGAGGATCATCCGGAGGCATGAACCTATCATGGAGATTTAAAAATAAATAAATAAATAAATAAAAAAGACACCTAAGTAAGAAGCTGGTTATTTAATTCTAAAGGAAGAATACAAAATTTTTATTTCTTCTATGGTATTTTCTCTTGATGTTTTAATCCAATGGCTTTGATTCGACAATGACAGGAGAAAAAAAAATTAGCAAACCAAGTTTTCCTTTCTCAATGAGACACTGTAAATAATGAAACGTTTTAAGCTGAACACACTATTTGTATTTAATTCACAGTACCTATGTGAGTTAACACCAATTTAATTCAAGTAGGTTTTGAGTCTAGCACGTCCTAATTAATTTTCTCATCCTTTACCGTCATAGGATATTGTAAGGGTTTTTAGAAAATAATTACAATAGCCAGGTGCTAGTGGCTCACGCCTGTAATCCTAGCTATGAAAGAGGCTGAGATCTGAGTAACTGTGGTTCTAAGCCAGCCTGGGCAGAAAAGACTTGGGAGGTTCCATAACTGATAAACCAAGTACTTGACTTTCTGGACATGCGGTTCAAGTGAAAGAGCGCCTGATGTGAGCAAGAAAGTGCAGGAGAGTGAGAAGCCCCGAGTTCAAGCCCCAGTAGCAGCACTAAAACAAGCAAACAAGCCGGGCGCTGGTGGCTCACGCCTGTAATCCTAGCTACTCAGGAGGCTGAGATCTGAGGATCGCGGTTCAAAGCCAGCCCGGGCAGGAGAGACCGTGAGACTCCTATCTCCAATAAACCACCAGAAAACCGGAAGTGGCGCTGTAGCTCAAGTGGTAGAGCGCTCGCCTTGAGCTGAAGAGCTGAGGGACAGCGCTCAGGCCCAGAGTTCAAGCCCCACGACCGACAAAAAAAAAAAAAAAAAAAAAAAAAACAAGCAAACAAATAAAACAGTATCAGCAACATTAAAAGTGAAAAGATAGGAGACAAAGTCATTCAATTCCACAATCATTTTGTTTGTTTATGTTTTAGGGGTTGTCTTCTTTCAATGCGAACAAAAATATTTTCCGTGTTTCTTTAGCAACTGTCATAGTAATTCTGAAAAACAGAGTAATATTCCAGCAGACATGCATTGTAACTTGACTGGTTTCTCTATTAAACGTTTAGCTGCCTTTGAATTCTTGCGATTGCAAATAATATAGTAGTGAACACATTCAATCTTTCTTTTCTGCTCATTATACATTCCAAGACGTAAGATTGTTGGGTTGAAAGAGTAAACATATCTTGAAGCTTCTGCTAATGTTTGCTACATTAGTGTATTAGTTTACATACATCCTTAATAGCATATGGCATACATAAAACATTGTGAGTTAAACAAGTGAGATAATAGGCTTTTAGGTTTAGTCTGCATTTCTGACGAGTAACCAACCCAGTTTTCCTACATCTTTCTAGATAATGTGACACATGGCCATTCAGACCATCTGTCCATCTATCATCTTGGAGACTGTGATCATGAGTAAGTGTCTTATACTCAGAAAACTTTCAAAACTTGTCCAGTTAGTAAACTATCGATACTCGATACTCTCTAAACGTTGACACTGGAAGGCATTTGGGGCAGGGGCAAAAATGGGAATTTTTCTACCAGCTAGAACAGGTCTCCCAGTCTAAGAAACCTCCTTTGCTTCAGGTGCATAATTAATGGTCTCGAGGAAGGGCAGAGAGCTCACACAGGTCCTCCTACAGAGGAACAAACTTCCTTCTAGTAGGGACGAAATCAGGCATTGAGAGAAACCTGTCCTAAGATAGGAGGGGGGCAAAAACAGAAGGGTTCTGTAGCATCTAGCAGGAATGGATGGGTCGTGAGGGAAGCAGGTCACTGGTTTACTTACTTGTCATTGACGAAGGAATACATCAATAACCGCTCATCTATGAACTTCTTCCATTCTGGTTTCTCATTGGCCAAATCCCTGTAGTTGTCATTGGATACAATGATGCCGTCGGACTCAAACGCCAGCTTCACGATGAACCTGTCATCGTAGCAAACCACGCGCCTCCCTTGGACGCGCCGTGATGGCGTGAACACCAGGATCTTCTCCTTCTCTAATTTGCGCAAGATTTCCTGATCTGCGAGGAGAACACAGGCTGAGTTTCAGGAACAGATTTGTAAACGGCATATGGTGATTCTCACATGATGTTCAGTCTTTTAAATGAGTGAGGGCAGACATTATCATTTGGAGAATAGGATGTAGTTTACAGATGCAGCATAGTTTGGAATTCTCAATAGTTTTTCTTTCAGAAATTTCAATGAGAAGTTTTTACATTAAAAAACAAAGACTAAAATGGAAAACCAAGAGTATGTGTTGTATGTTTTCCTTGTGAAAACATGGAGGATGGCCACCAATGTGGTAGTTAATGTCTGTGGAATGAACGAATGCATGAGTTTCTTAAAAATATTTACTCAGAAATCATTCATTAATCTTCCACTGAGGAGGTGGAAAACAGGACATTTGAAAGTTCAAGACCAGCCTGGGCTACACAAAGAGATCATTTCAAAAAGAAAGAAGGTAGGAATGAAAGAGGGGAGGAATGAAAGAGGGAAGGGAAGAAGGAAGGAAGGAAGGAAGGGAGGGAGGGAGGGAGGGGAGGAAGAAAGGGAGGGAGGGAGTTAAGTACCCACGGTACTTAATTATTTGTGAAGGTGTTTATATTAATACATTACATGCCTAGAGCCTTACCCAGGCGGTCAGAGGGGTAAACGTGTCAGGGTAAGAGGCCCTCACCATACTTAATCTACATCTAAGGGACAGCTGACAAGGTTGGGAGGAAATAAGGATGCCATATAAGTAATACTAATAACTTAAATAGAAGTTCAGTACAGCTAGTAAGTGATTACAGCTAGTACTCTGCTCAAGTCTCTGTTAGATGAAAGGAAGATTTAGCAAAAGTGCCAGTCTAAATCGATAGCTCTGAAAACTTCAGTACATTTTTAAATCAAGGGATTTTTTTTTAATTGGTGCAGCAAAAGGTTATCAAGAATCATGTGGTTGAGAGCTTTAGTCAGAAAGTTATTACATTGGGAAAGAAAACAATGAAAAGCCTCTGAAATATAGCCCTAGCATTTTACAAAGTAAACTGCATTCTGATATGTTATGTGTTCTTGAGACCTGGCAAGCCGCTGCTAGAGGTACTTAACGCCCTCCCTCCCTCCCTCCCTTCCTAGATGATCTCATTGTGTAGCCCAGGCTGGTCTTGAACTTTCAAATGTCCTGTTTTCCACCTCCCCAGTGCTGGGATTACAAGTGAACACTACCACACTTGGTCATTACCTTTTTGTTTTGTTTTGTTTTCCTTTATTACATACCACCCATGATTTCCCAAGCATTGTAACAATATAAGGTAACTCTAAAGATTATTATGGTATGATAGTTGGAAAGCTCCTAACATTTTTTACATATGCTAAAATGGGTCCATAGCTTGGGACTCCACCATTATTCAACAATGATTTAATAAATGCAGACTAAAATCTTAAAATAATTCTTCCCTTGGTGCTCATGGTAGTGATCTTATTTGTTTTAGATAAGTTCTTCATCCCTTTCCTCTAGGTTTCTCATGGTGTGTGGTAATTTTGGAGGCAGAAGTGGGTTTTTGAGTCACAGAAATTAAGCCAAATGTTCAACAGTATAGTCTACAAGACTCATTTCCAACTAACCACCAAAAAAGGGCAAAGTGGAGATGTGGCTCAAATGGTAAAGTGCCTGATTTAAGAAAACAAAACAAAAACTTCCCAAGTGAGTGAGGGCCTGAGCTCAAGCCCCAGTACCAACACCAAAAACACTACCACAACCACCAGCAGCACTGCCCACAAGCACAAGAAAACCAACCAAAGGCCAAAGCTGAGGTTCTAGTAGCAGAGTACCTGCCTAACAAGTACAGGACCCTGAGTTTAAGCCAAATAAAATAAAAATAAATGCCAAATAGTGAAAATAGCAATCCATTCTTGGGATTGGGCTATCTCCTCCTCCTTGAATGGATAGTATATACGTTGTCTCTTACAGATCCTTTTGACCTGTAGCCATGCTGGCCACTTAGTCTAATTTCATAGAGTGTATGAAAAAGTGGGGTCCAAAGAGGTAGTGTATGTTGTCCAGAGTCCTGGAGCTTGTGAATAGCAAAGCCAGAAATGGTCTTCTGATCCTTAGTGTGCCTCTACACGTCGGAATTTTATAGAATTTGAAGTCCACATAATGAAAAAACCCTGACCAAATGTAGCAGACATGAATGTTTCCTGTAGTTAATTCCATTAGTTTCAAACTTAACCAAGAGTATATGGCAGCCACACAGACTGAGTGCCTGAGGGGCCCCCTGTCACACAGAAGCTAGGCAGAGCGGCTCACCTGTGATGACAGCATCAGGGCGCGACTGCTCTTTCCTCCAGGCAGGAACAAAAACAGTGATATCTTTGTGGCCTCTGTCCAAAAACCAATCCACTGCCAGTTTTATTCCTCGGCAGGAAAAGACTTCTTTGTTTCCATGGCTGAAAGATTATTTTAGAAGGTTTAAAGCCCACAGAACTTAATTTGATTTCACTAATTCAAGGTTATAAGAACAGGATGATCACATAATGACAACAATTAACAAGAGGGCTGAAATCTGAGATGAAGTGGCAAAGGTCAGAGAAAAAGGAAGGTGACAGCTGAAAATCAAAACCTGTGAAGGGGGAAAAAATAAGAAGATGGAAAGGATTATTGTGTACAGAATAAAGACCATGGGATTTTCAAATGTGACGTTGTGAAGGCTGGTAACTCTTCAGGTTTCCGAAACTAGTCAGACGGGAAAGAGATGGCATTTGAACCACAGAAGAATTTCTGTCAACTGTAAAAACATTTGTCTAAAGGATGGTACAAGCAGGGGAAGCCTGCAATGGTGTTGGAACAACTAACTTATACTTAAACAATATGAATACTGGAGGTCGAAACATGCTATCAGGAGGGCGGGAGGTCAAAGGGAGGGAGGAAGGTCAAATGGAGGGAAGGGTGGATGAATACAGCCATAATATTCAATTTAGATAGGTAAAAATAGAACCAGATACTTGAGGGGATGGGCAGAGTTGGGAGGGGGGGGAGAGAGATGATTGGGAGACATTGACCCCAGTGCATTGTACTCATAAACTGATGAAATGATACACTGAATTGAAACCTCTTGGTACAAGTACTTAGAAAGATTATACACACATATACACACACACATTTTTAAGATTTGAATTTATACATACACGCATATATAAATTCAAATCGTACAAAAAGGAGTCACACAGAGAAGAATTTTGTGAAACAGTGAAAAGGAGTACTTGAGCCTTTTTAAAACCTTCGCCTTTTTGAGTTTTGTGTGCACATTTCAATGCAGTGACTAAGTAACCTACAAAGTGTACAGGTGACCAGAGAAGAATCACATAGCCCAGACTCGCTCTGAGGAAAAACATATTCGCAACGCTCAATCTCATCCAACAGACACTTTGCACCTCGTTCTGGTCACGGATTGGATGAACATGGATTAGAGACGTGGCGAGGCCTTCGGATGAGATTAGGGGTGTTGGTGCTAACAGAGATTGAAAAGCAATGCGCAGCTCAGAGGAGTCACTCAGCAAGCATTGCCCAAGTGCCAGCCTCCACTCAAACACTTAGCCAAGTATTTCAGATCAAATACTCTCCTACTTTGAATACAATCCCTTGCCATCTTTTACAGTTTGAACTCTGAGCATTCCATCTCCCATGTGTATGTGCGTATGTATGCCTGCATACTGCACAGTGTGCATACATCATATCTATACACATATATCATGAATATATTAAGTGCAGTCATACATTTACATACAACACACACATATATACAATAGTATTTTAAAATAAATATTATCTGTAAAATGTATTACATAATATAGAAGGACCAAGGAGATAGGAATAGTGTATATATAGAATATATGAATATATTACATGTACATATATACATATACATACGATACACATATTA